>NC_083314.1:180089373-180411963 GCF_963455315.2 Globicephala melas
AAAGTGCAATGGTAAGCCACTGGAGGCCACTGGCACTGATTTTTGTTTTCAAAGGACGCTGCTGGTTGCTATGTGGACAATGGCGTACAGGGGTCAGGAACAGAAGTGAAGAGACCAGCTAGGAGGCTACTGTGGTACTACAGGTGAGACACGATGGTGCCACAACTAGGGCATCTCTGAGGAGGTGGCATTTAAGGTAAAATCAATGTCACAATTCTGGGTTTTCTGGTTAGGCTGTTTCTGACATTAGAGGCTTGGCTCATTTTGCTAATGCTGCCTTCTTCTTTTAATGGCAGATTATAATTAGCAAGCGATAGCTGGAAGGGAGATGTCCACGCCCCAGTTCTTGTCAACACCTTAATGTACTCACCACCAGCAGCACCATGCGGACACAGTCTCAGATCTATGCCTCCAGGGGTCTCACAACACCTGTTCTTAGACCTGTGCAGCTCCTATTTTCTCCCAATCTCTCAGTCCTATCTTGGTCTCATTAACTTTACTTTCCAAACATGGTCCAAGCAAGAGCCTTCTTCACCTTGTGGGATATATACACAGGGCTCATCCCCCTCCACGAACTGATTCATTGATTCTATCTCCAAATAATCTATCAGTCATTCCCTCCATCCTGTCCCCCCGCCTCTGTTTGGAAAGCATTGTTTCTCATTTAGTTCATCCAGCAACTTCCCAACTGCAGCACTGGGCTCTGAATTTGCCTCTATCCAACCCAAACTTTGGTCATTTCTAAAAGATGAATCTACGAATGCAATCTCCCTGTATAATACATGGTAGCTTCCGTCATGCTCAAGATAAAATCCGAAGTCCTTAGCATGCCATGATCTGGCCCCTGCCCCATCCCCCGCCAGGTCCCCCAAGTTACTGGCAGTTCCCTGGATCCCTGCCATTCTTCACTTGGATACATTTGCAGTTGTACTTTGGGACTCTGCTCTTGGCTCAGGGCTTCCTCTTTCAAAAACCTTTTCCCACTCTGCCCACACTCATCCTGTGCACACAACTATCACTACACATATCATACTGCATTGGAATTGTCTGTACTGTCCTAGAAATGGTCAGGTCTTGGCAACTTTTCCACCAGGTTCTCCAACAGCAGAGAAATACAAAGTACCTGAAGGGAAAGGGTAAGAAGGCTGAAGCAAGCCAATCCAAGCGTTAACGTTTCCCTTAAGTTCCAAATTTCATATTTAAAAACTCATGTTGGGGAAAAAAAAAAACCCATGTGGATTTTGTATTCTACTCCATTATGTACGATTATGTTGCTTTTCAACATAAAAAATAATGTCATGTCCAAATGTTCAATAAGACCGATGGTCCGCTCCAGAAAAATCTTCTGCTTTGTCCTGTTCACCTCTAACATATCACCAATGCTCTGGGTGGAGAAAAGCAGTGGCTAAGGGAAAAAAGAAAAGCTAAACAGAGTTACTCAAAGCTTTCTAGAAATTTCATTTCTACCCATATGAAGTATACCATTTCATTTAAAGAAAACTGCAAATCAAAATTATATAGTTGAAAAAAACAGAAAATACAAGATAAACTCAAAGAAATCATAAAGGGATATCTGATATCCTCATTATCTTATAATATAAAAGGTTTTATTTAAGTAAAAGTAGCATAAAATAGGGATTAAAGACCTCATTTAAGATAGAATTTTGATAAATCAAAAAGGGTAACAAAAAGCAAAAGCTCTAAACAAATCAAGTTCATGTAGAAATATTTTTTAAAAGGTATGGTTTGTAACCATCTTCAGGTGAAAGAGCAATAAATAAAAGTCAAGACCAGGTTTAGCATCACTCTGTTTCACTTTCCCTCCTCCCACATCAGAGAGAAATCACACTCTTAAGAGATAATTTCAGTTTTTATTGAATGAGGACTTTATTTTTTAACATTACAAACTAACTCTCCCTTTCTGAAAAGGTAGATCTTACACTCAAAGACAATCTTCAAGCATTTTCTAAAAAGAAACTGAGGGAGAAATCCATAGTTCATTAACAAGAAGATTCACAACTTCTTTTTACAGTAATGATGGGAGGAAACCAATACACTTCACAACCTACATTGGTTCAAACTAAGTATCTAGAGCAGATTTTTAAATCTCAGAAAGATGACATAAAGTAGACAATTATGAAAACTGTTCATAATACAGAATTTGGCTCTAACAGTGCAGAACAAATGCTTGCTTTGCACTGCCCCTAAGAAGGCGTCTTCATTAAGGTACGCCAGGACTCAACAGCTTCCCCTGCTCCCAGTCCTTTGTACAAATCATTAAGGCAAGTCTACAAAGGACCAATAAGGCACAGGGGTATAGCAGCTGACGGGAGAAAACCTATGTAACTTCCTGTAGTCTGACAGCCTCTAATGCAGACATCGGTGTGACAAACTGTGTTCTGTCCTGTTTTGTTTTGTTTTTCTTCAGCATCAACCTACACCTAAAGCACAAGAGGTCACTTCAAGTCACTTCAATGGAATAAACAATTCCCATTCATTGCATTTTCCAGTGAAAAGAGAAGCACCAGAAAGAATTAGAAGCAAAACTAAAGGAAAAGCCCTTTGGTTTAGACTTATTAGATAAACAGAAGTCTTTAATTCTCCAAGGAATGCCATAGTGTGTGGTTTGGTTTGTGAAACTGTACCAATTGATTGGGACTCTATTTCCATTATTGTCAGGTCATTATATAATTTCAATAGCACAAACTTTTAAAAAAAAATTTCACTATGATAATAGCTAGGGATATTTCAATAATACAATAATGGCTTAATGGTGACCATTTCCCTTTGGTCTTGTAGTATTTAAACGTAGGGACAGATACTGTCAAATTAAAAAAACAAACAAAGCAATGTAGGCTATACCAATCACAAAAGCATGGTACTAGTTACTTCTTCAGTGAAAGTTAATGAAGAAATTCCATTCACACAGTTATTTTCTAAGACAAGTATCTGCTCTGAAATGCATGAAGGGCAATCAAATCTTGGTTCATTTCTTTCTGGTCATCTGAAATTAAGGGCTACATTAGATATCTAAACATTTCAATAATCTGAGGGCGCCTGGATCAGCACATGAAGCACAAATACAAATCTAACTCTTTGGAATATCAGTGTGGGTATAGTGCCTACACAACCCACATTTGTAAATGAAATACTGTATTTCTTTTCATTCTACAGTGTCTCCTGATCACCAGGAGAAACTCACTCCCATTGTTTAGTGTGAAAGGGAGGTACCTGCCCATAATGACATTAAAAGGCCACCATAAAAATGAAAATATATAGCCCTATCCTATGTTATCTCAAGTTGGAAAACTGAAAGCCCACTTTTGCTAGAGAGTTGAAAGCTGCGTTGTTATTATTATTAGTTTTAGAAAATGAACTTTTTTGCAAGAAAGAAATAGATAACATAACTATGTCTAAGAAGAACAAAGAAGGACAAATGGGGTTTACACAAGATGCACTGAAGTGACTGATCTGAAGTACCCTACCAAGTATATTCAAACCACATGGTACAGGACACTGTCATCTCAATTAAGTCAACTCATTACAAACATCATTCAGTCAACCCATGACAGACATCACCCCTGTCTAATCTGCCATAAAACTTCAGCTGAAGACTAGGACTGCTCTAGCTATGAAAGCAAAAATAACCCCCAAAGTTAATTGGAAGCAACTTTCTGTGCATTATAAAAGCATTTTCTTAGAAGCAAAGAAAAAAAATACTATGATTAAAAATAATGTTCTAATAAAGAATAGTGCCTACACGCAAAGGAAAAAAACCCATGTAATCACAATCTTTAAGGCTTCCTTGAACATTAACTGCTATCCTGGATGTAATTTTTCACACCATCTGGAAGACAAGCGTTTGATAGGTGACTTAGCAATCTTCAACAACATGATGTCAGACAATCTCATAGACATCTCTGGCTCTTCACACCGCCTCTTTAAAAAGTTTCTGACAAGTTCAAGAGATGAAGGATGCAGGAAACTATTCTTTTCTTCCCATCAAAATCCATCTTTTTTAGTGGATTCTCCAGTGAGGCAAACTGAGACCATAACATAGTAAAATGAGGTATTGATACAATAACTGTTCATCAGGACTTCTCTTTCCTTGCTTGAGTATCTGTGAGGATCACTGCTGCTGACCAAAGAATAGTTTATTATACATCATCTCCTTTATTCTAAACCAAACCAAAGTTAACTTATTTCATTATTTCATCATCTACTGAAAATAAGTACACACAGCCAAATGCTGTAGCCTTCTCCCCATGTTCCATCTCTCCCCTCTCTCCACCAAATAACCTCCCTATAAACTTATACATACTGCTCAAAGAATCATACGAGTATTTTGTTGGTATTTCTGTTGGCAAGATATTGGTGAATAGTTCAGCGTCTCTCTGTGTATGTATTTGTGTGAGAAATGATATGTTAAACTTCAAAATGCGAACCACAAACAGAAATCCAGACAGATGCCAATTTAAAGATTTCAGTATTATGACAAAATTCATACATACACTGATGCAGTCAAAAGAAAAAAAAAACCCTACTGAATCAGTTCTATGTAAAATATAGAAGAGTAAGAAGATGTGGAAGTTCCACGGAAGATGCAAAGCTGTGTCCTATAAAATATGTCCAAAGACATTTAGTTCTGGTTTTTGAAAATTTCCATGATATTTAAAGAAAGAAACAGACATGGATAAGAAATCCAAAGCTGTGTTCACACAGTTGCATGTTATTATTTTTAAACTAATGTCTAACATTTATGGGGAAATAATAGACATTTAATGCTACATATCAAATTCCTCTTTTGAATGTTTGCATAAACCAAGAGGCAAGTCTTTCTGGATATCAGATAAATTTATAGGCATTGTAAAAACATAGCAAACTTACACTGAAACAAGACCAGTCTGTGTAAGTAAGTATATTATCTAGGCACCAAGAAAGGAGGAAAGTCTCAGAAAAATAAGGGAGGTCTCAATGTTTTGTCCAAAATTCCAGAAACTGCCCACTTATGGTATACAAACAAAAGGGAGGTGTCGAAACATTTACCAGTGTTTTATGTTTTAACAATATTAAAATCAGTTAATATTTTAGAAGCACAACATTATAATCATAACGCAAATACTAGGAACTCAAGGCCAAGGCTAGAACCAACCCAAATCATAAGCTACCATCGTCTGTTTCCTCCACCAAGGGTTCAAGTTTGTCCAGTAATTTATACTGTGGTTTCTCGACCAGCTTTGAGATTGGGTGCTGAGAACTGTCGCCTCATTCTCGGAGGTGTCACAAACTGGCTACAGTGGTTGGGTTTGTCAGTCTGCTTTTGACAGGAATTGGCTGCACTGCCCTCTAACTGACCTCCAGTGTTATAGTTACAGTAAGACTGACGATGTTGATGCATATGGCGCTTTGCCTGGAAAGTCTGCAGATCAGCGGTGGGGTGACCACTGTGGGAGTTTAGTGATTCTGAAGAAGCAGATGCCTGGCAGTGCACGCTTTTCGGTTGGCCATTATTGAGCGAGTTGCTTCTCCAGCGTAACTGAGGTGGCTGTTGTTGATTATTAATATGCTGCTTGCTAACTTGAATGTGATCTTGACTTCGAGTGCCCTGAGAGCCCCATGGTAACTGGGGATCCTTAGAAGCTGCTCTACTCCCCTTCTCTTGGTTCTCCTGTTTATTTCCTTTCCTTCCATCTTCATCTTTCGGAATTCTAAGCTCTATAACCTCATCTTCTGTTATGATGATATGTGTCCCGGGACTCCAAGAGTTTCTGTGTTTAGGGTTGCTCTTAAAGGGGAACCGGGGTTTCCGGTTCTCAGGAGGGATGAACCTATGAGGTACATTCTGCCGGCGAAGCTGCTTTGTTATCTCCTGCTGTTGCAGGTTCTTGAACCGAATTTGCTCCTGCCTCATCCAACGCAGACGTCCACGTCTAAAAGCTGGGTCTCCATTCATCAGCTGGGAAACACGCTCTTCTTTCCCAAGTTCTCCACTGTCTCCTTTACATACATCGATCTCAGACTTGCTACTGGCACCAGCTCCAACAGGTTCCTTTGCTTTGTGGTTTCCTTGGGTTTTCTGTTCCTGAGACCCAATCAGTGGCAAGACTTTCTCCATTTTGAGCATTTTATTTCTTAATACTTTTATCTCCTCATCTTTCATGTTATTTTGCTTTTTGACTTCTTGCAAAATGTCTTCCAGCTTGTCTATATGAACCTTGAGGTCATCCACATCAGTTCCTCCTTTACTACTGGCCATCATGTCTTCAATCTTCTCATCCCCTACACCAACCGTGTCCCAGACATCCCTGGCCACTGCCCTCCAGGAGTCCCGCTCGTTGGGGTCTTTCTTCCCATACATGGCACAAAGCTCTTTCATCTTAACAATGGCCAAGGCTTCAATCTCCTGCCTACTGTGCCTAAAATCGTTGAGAGCAACCTCATAGCATATCTCTTTTACAGCCTGTATCTTAAGATCTGAGATGGTGACCCACTTGGAATCTTTACTCAGGCGTCTTCTTTGGGGGATTTGATACATTTTAATTGGTTCTCGTTTCTTCCCACTGCTAGGGAGGCCACATTTTTTAACAATGGTTTGCAACTTGCTGGGAGGTAGCTTTTCTCTCAGAGAAGTAATCAGTTTCCAGCTCTCTTCACAGGACCTCTTGTCAGAATCGTCCCCGCTATCAGAATCCGCGTCCTTTGGAAAAACAAAATCAAAAAATGGCCCCAAAATAACCAAAATTAAAATGTAAAAAAGGAAAATCAAATCGAAGAAAAAGCAAGCAAAAAAGCCCTAATAAATTTAAAAACAAAATCCAAAAAACTAAAAAAAACAAACAAACAAAAAAAACCCTAAATGATGTGCAAGTCTATTAAGACATATGCTTACGTAGATTATTATTAATATAAAGATTTGCTTTTTTTTTTTCTAGTAACATTAATCCAAATTTCCACTTTCTGGCTTAAATGATGAAATCTGCAATCAAATTTCTTAGGA
Source organism: Globicephala melas (assembly GCF_963455315.2). NCBI lineage: Eukaryota > Metazoa > Chordata > Mammalia > Artiodactyla > Delphinidae > Globicephala > Globicephala melas. Next base: position 180,096,371 of record NC_083314.1, read on the forward strand.
GGACTGAAACAGTGAGAAACAGCCTCTCACTGTAAGGTCACATGAAGTTATTAACAAAACGGTGTGAAATAACATCTCCACTATCTCAAGAAAACGAAGTAAAACCTTTGCCCCATACATGCTAACACCCATGCAGCCACTTCCCCACATTTGCCTTGGTTATTGCTGTTGCTTCTTCCAGAAACTCTTTCCCCCATGAGTGAGCACAGATGCCATACAAGATGTGACGAGCAGGCGGATTAACAAAGGTTAGTAATGCTGTAGGATGCCACGTTTTGTTTAGCTTTACTAAAAAGAGCAGCCCTAGAAAAAAGTTAGAAGATGAGAAAGTAGAAAAAGCAGTCAAACAGGGATTATGTTAAAAATGCTAAGAATCCCTATTAGCAGACCATGTGAGGTTCTTATCAACCAAATTGTTTTTTTTCCTAGACGATAAGAGAGTTCTGAAACTAGTCTTTCCATGAGCATATATCAGATTTGCTACTGTCTTGGGTCAGGTCAAATTGATCGATTTCATTTGTACAATTAAAGTTTGTTATCCAGAGAATAAGGATGCATAAAAAAGGATCTTCATAGTGGGTCTGCTACTTTGTTTTCCACACACTTAAACCAATAAATACCTCACCTCCAAAATTTTAGGAAACAAATCTCCAGAACATAAATTAAGCTAGGTAAATAGACTTTCATTAAACATTATTCAAAATTCCCCAAGTAATACTTTAATAAATACAACTTAGAGACGTGTTCCATCTATGAAAACCCACGGTATTTCTAGTTTTTCGAGGAATATTACTTTAAGTTGACAACTCTTCCTATCAACACATAAAACACAAAGGTTATATTCTGCTTATGTACTCTGCTTATGGACCCAATTTAAAATGTTATCTCTCTCTGTCTTTCCAGCTGTCTTTGCCCCATTACCTCTTTTTCAAACAACTTTACTTAGGTCTAAAACAGCAGCCTGAATTCACAGCTAAGCAGTTTCAATGGCTATTTGGACAATAGCCAATTATTCTTAACTAACACAAGCAAATCTTGATAACATGGGTCTAACTGAAAGCAGTGTTGGACTTAGAACTCCCTATGACAGATAGGATTAAGGAAGAATTTCTATTCAGGAGATAAAAGTTCCTGGGAACGGGCTTCCCTGGTGGTGCAGTGGTTGAGAGTCCGCCTGCCGATGCAGGGGACGCAGGGAGCGGCTGGGCCCGTGAGCCATGGCCGCTGAGCCTGCGCGTCCGGAGCCTGTGCTCTGCAATGGGAGAGGCCACAACAATGAGAGGCCCGCGTACTGCAAAAAAAAAAAAAAAAAAAAAAGTTCCTAGGAAAAGAAACTACTCACTGGAGGAGTAGTTCAAGATAGTCTAGGAAATGAAAATATTCTTATTTAATAGTCTCTTTTACTTTGGCTATGATTACCAAAATTATCTCTAGGAAAGGGTTTAAAAAAAAAAAAAAGAGTTGAAACTGATAAATAGTATCTTGTTTTCTAGACCAAAGATTTCTATGTTTCTAGGTACAGTTACTTTCTAGGGAACAAAAAAATAACCTCTAACAATAATAATAATTTGGCCCCTGAATCTGGAGATGTTACTACTGATTTATATTATTTCTATTTGTCTATAAATGGTTACTAAACCATTTATAACCCCTACCTATTTGAAAATTTAGCAGCAAAAAGCAGATAAAGCTAAATTTACAGACTCTATACTATTTTTTTCTTTTTCTTTTTAAAATCTTAAGTGATAAAAAAGTGATAAAAGATGACATTAATAAATATTAGAGAAAAAGAAGTATGTCTGACTCCTAAAAAAGTTTTCTTGCAAATATGTATAAACTGAGTTTTTTTGTTTGTTTGTTTTTAATAAACTGAGTTTTATAGAACACAAATTCTCTCTGATTCTTCCTACATAATTAACTATCAGGTTTTTTCCTGGCTTCTTTTCTTTTCCTTTAAAAACTGCTTAATGATGAAATGAACACTACCTAGTTCAGGAAATATTCTAATCATTGCTTTAATGTCATACTTAAGAGAGAAAAGTTATGCCTTTAAACTCTAAAATAAAACATAACTAAATGAGTTTACATAAATCTAAAAGAACTCATCGAGTGGCCATAATTTTCTTTCTTTTTAAAATACTGTCATATTGACTCTGTAGAATATGTTCTCCTTAAAGCTCAAACATATCACCCCCATCACATACTGACCATGATACTGAAAACTCTTGCAAAGCTTATGTGCCAAGATGCAAATCCTATCTCATGTCAAAAAAAAAAAAGAGAGAGATTTTAAGAAATTTAGATTCATTTATTACAGGGTTGGAAAAACTACTCAGATCTGTCCAATTCACATGTCACTAAATGATCCTTCTGCTTTCATTAAATACCAAATGCAAAGTGGGCCTCCTAAAGAGACTCTGCATGAAGATTATGCAAATAAAAGAGAAAATACCCAAAACACGTGTGAAAAAGCAAGCACAGAAAGGACCAGGCGTATAATCAAGCACTAACTATAAGAGAATATTCAGCAATGTAACAATGGGATGCATTTGGGGAATCATTGTAATAGAAAACTCATGAGCCTGAATTCCATTTTTTAATGCTGTTGTTATGCAAAAATAATTGTATATAATAAATATTAAATATTTACTGAATAATAATTCCTTTGTATCTTCTCAATGTATATCCATAGGGTACATTCAAAATATATTTGTTGGTTGACCAATATAGGGTCATAAAATTACATTTTTATTCAGTATTGTTAACTGTTAGGTATGCTTCAGGCTGAAGGGTTAGAAATCAACTCTTGAGGACAAGAACTTTAACTGGAGTAGAAAGCTGGACTTATGGGAGGAAAGCAACCTCTTTGCTTTAAAGGAGCTGCTTATTTATTTATTTTTATCATCTTTATTGGAGTATAATTGCTTTACAATGGTGTGTTAGTTTCTGCTTTATAACAAAGTGAATCAGCTATACATATACATATATCGCCATATCTCCTCCCTCTTGTGTCTCCCTCCCACCCTCCCTTTTCCACCCCTCTAGGTGGTCACAAAGCACCGAGCTGATATCCCTGTGCTATGAGGCTGCCTCTCACTAGCTATCTATTTTACATTTGGTAGTATATATAAGTACATGTCACTCTCTCACTTCGTCCCAGCTTACCCTTCCTCCTCCTCGTGTCCTCAAGTCCATTCTCTATGTCTGCGTCTTTATCCCTGGTCCTGCCCCTAGGTTCTTCAGAACCTTTTTTTTTTTTTTTTTTTTTTAGATTCCATATATATGTGTTAGCATACGGTATTTATTTTTTTCTTTCTGACTTACTTCACTCTGTATGACAGACTCTAGGTCCATCCACCTCACTACAAATAACTCAATTTCGTTTCTTTTTATGGCTGAGTAATATTCCATTGTATATATGTGCCACACCTTCTTTATCCTTTCATCTGTTGATGGACACTTAGAAGACTGCTTCCATGTCCTGGCTATTGTAAACAGAGCTTCAATGAACATTGTGGTACCTGACTCTTTTTGAATTATGGTTTTCTCAGGATATATGCCCAGTAGTGAGATTGCTGGGTCGTACGGCACTTCTATTTTTAGTTTTTTAAGGAACCTCTATACTGTTCTCCATAGTGGCTGTATCAATTTACATTCCCACCAACAGTGCAAGAGGGTTCCCTTTTCTCCACACCCTCTCCAGCATTTATTGTTTGTAAACCTGATTACTTGCAAACTAAGTATGTCCTCTGGAAACTAAATATGTCCTAGAGACATTTACTTTCCCTTTCTTCAATGGTCACTGTCTTTATTTCACAGAATAGAATGATCACCAGCCATCACTATTCTCTTACACCTAGTTACTCAAAGGTTGGTCCTAGCCACACTGGCATCACCTGGGAGCTGTTTAGAAATGCAGAATCTCAGGTCCCACCCCAGACCTGCTGAGTCAGCATCCGCATTTTAATAAGACTCCCAAGTTGTTGAGAAGCACTGCTCTACTGGACAGAACATTGAAGCAAGTCAGAAGACTCAAGTTTAAGTTTAAGCCTCAGAACCATGACTTAACAGGTATTTAAGAGTGGGCAGCATTTTTTAGACGTGGCTTCCTCAACTATAAACTAGAGGCAATATTTGCCACTTTATTTACATATACAGCTTCCAAAGAGGGTTGTTTTGGGGATCAAAACAATGATGGATGTTAAAACTCTCTGTAAATTATAAAGCACTACACAAATACAAGGCACTATTATTAACAATAAATATAGCTTAATTATACCTGTTCTCATTTGATCACCCACAGACCATCAGAGGCATGTTATTAGATTATACTACATTATTAAGATAAAAGGCTCCTTCATGTGTCACAAAGCTTTCAAGCCCCTAATCACATTGTAGCCAAACCCTTCTGTTTCCATTACAAACTAAATGCCAACTAGGCCTCCTAAAGAGACTCTACCTATAACACTGCTATGATCTTGCCCCAAACACTTGATTTATTCTTACAATCCATTCTTTTTTGGGCTTTACTATAATTTCCAAGATAACAAACTAACTGATTTATTTAACCCACTGCCAAGCCTGAGAACCAAGCAGCCCTGGAAAAGACTGCTTTTGCACAAGTCCTTGGCTTTTTTGGCCCACTCAGCAATAGCCTCTCTTCTCCAAAGCAGAGCACGGCTATCAGGCTGTGGTTTACATGCTGTTGTTTACACTCGGTATTCTACATGGTATATTTTATGCTAAGGGAAGAAACCAGTACCCCAGCTTTCTCCCTAATATCCCCTTATCTAAAAAGAAGTCCATGAATCTTAAAAAATGAGGAATTCCTAAACTGTATCACAGTGTCCAAAGGCTGTTATGCCTTTTTCTTATACATCAAATGAATGCCAAGAAGCTTCTTATAACCAGGGCTTTGTAAACCAAAACTGGATGACTTTAAAAAATAAAGTCTAACTAACTGGATAAACTTATTCATTCATGAGATTCAGTTTCTACAAAACGAAGAAAATCAACTAACATCATAAAATGCTATAGCCATTAGCATTATAAGCTGCAACCATAAACTGACTTTTTCAGCTGCTCAAACAAACCCTTTCTCAACCCAGAGAAACAAGGCTTCCCTCTCCTCTCGGAGTTGGGTGTGCAGCCCCTACTTCCACTGTCGCCCCATATGCCACGGAGACCCTTACTTAGGATTCAGACTCCATGCAGGGAACAGAAAAGGATTAACACATGCAACTGTGCAGCAACACTTTTAGACACAGTTTAACTTACAAAAAAAAAAAAGTCCACCCAGCACAAGAACAATCCCCAAGTCAGCCCAAGAGCAGAGAATTAGTACTATCAGGTGATCAGAAACAAAACCAAGGCAAACACCCACCAAATTCAATATTCAGAGTAATTATTATTAAAAGAACCACCACTGGTGCATACTCAAAAACCACTATCAAAAGGAAAAGGCTACTAGAAAAGCTCCCACTATTTCCTCAAAAAGCACTTGGTCTTGATAGAAGACTTGACTTTAAGACATAAGAGGCACAGAAGTAGTACCTTTAAGGACAGTTTTTCAGGCTAAGGCTACCAGGGGATGTAAGTTCCTTCTCCATGAAGGAAATGAGAGAATAGTGTATGGTATCAATGACAGGTGGAGAAGCAACTGGGCGAGTGCTCATCTGTGGAACAGGGAAGGTGTGATATGAAAGCAAGCTGCCCTTTTCCTAACAGAGGATTCAGGATGCACTCCTACCAGTCTCTGCTGCTCCAAGAGAAGATCTGCTTCTTCCTTCTCCTTTTTGTATAGGATCTCCATTTCCTGTAGCCTAGACGGAAAAGAGAAGCAAGAGAGGAAAGAATAAATTGCAAAATCACTGAGCTGTTTCATGAATTCTGCTATGTGTTTAAAAGAAATGAGAGTCACGTGGACCACATCACATTTGTACATTACCTTTTTTCCATCTCCTGTTTCATATCAATTCCTTGTTTTTCCAGAAGCTCTCTCTGGGCAAACGTCCAGTCCACAGGCTCAGAGGGGGTCTCAGCAGAAGGAGTCTTCTCCCGCTCAGCCCGTGCTTGCTCCGGGTGGTTAAAACGAAACACATGGTTTTTACCCATGATGATACGGTTTCCTAGCACAGAACAGAAACACGGATGGGAAATCATTTTTTAAATGTGTTGCATCTAGGTTAATAGCCTAACTCTCCCTAATGCAAAAAGACAGCTTTTGGAGTTTTACAGGAACATAAATCCTAATGCTGACTATCACTTCAACCTTTAGATAAAGAATTAAAGAGCTGCTTGCACAAGCCCTGTGTTCTGAAGACTTCACGCCTCTTCCAGTCTCACCTGAGCGCAGCTGAACAGGCTGGGCCACCCTTTTGCCATTTACGTAGGTTTCTGAACGTTCACAGGGCTCCAGGGTTACAATAACTAAGAGGAAAACAAACTAATGTTAGCATCACAGACCACTGGAAGAAAATAATGGAAAGCAGGTGAGGATTCAAGGTGACTAGAATAGATTCCTGCAACCAACCAAGTGGCTTAGTAGCTATATAATAGTTCATTTTAGGGTACCAGAACCAGGGCTGTGGCTCAGAAACATTTAAATGAATTTGACAAACTTCAGAAGAAGATAGGAAATGTTAGCTTCAGTGATATCTGACAGTTCAGTATATAAAAACGAAAACCATCAGAAATCTTAAGTATGAGATATAGGTAATAATCAGAAACCTAAGATCAAAAGCTAATATTTTGACTAAGGGAGGAATAAATTATACAACACAAAAGTACTATAAGATTGTTGTTGTTTTGTTAATAACCTGGACAAAAATCAAGGTGGACTTTTTCTTCCCTTTTAGGTAAAAATAAATTCTACTGGCTTAAGACCAGAGGTTCTTCAAATCTCCCACTACCCAGGATATTTGTTCCCTTCTTACTAGTCTATCAAATAATTAAGATTCAAGACCAAGCCTAATTGCCTATGTCCCGCTCAATTCTTGGCAGTAACAAAACGGCTCCTTTCGTCCAGGCTTTTTTCATGTAAAGTAGCTATGTCCATGCCTGCATTTATAAGCAGCCCAAGTTTCTCCATTTTCAAATATTAGATTGTACAAGAAAGCATCACTGAAAGAAAGAGACAGGGAATACCAAGCCTTGGGGATTTCTCATCATATAGAATGAAAAGTTTGCTGAAAAAGTTAAGCCAAGAACTCTCACCATCCCCACTGTTGTTCCTCTCGCTCCGGAAGATACAATGCTCTTCTTTAATGTGAGCCCCACTCAGCACGATGTCCTGGCGCCGCTCAGCATCTGCTTGGCCAACCCTGAACACAAGGGAAAGTGTTTCCCAGGGAAATTCAGACACAAAAAGCACTACAAACAATGAGCCTCTTTCTCCCAACGAATATTCTTTGGTACATACAAAAAAGGTATTGCCTTTTTTTTAAATCAGAGGCTTTGAACTGCAAACTCTATTTTCATATATGGTCAACCTCCCTACACCAGAAAAAGCAACGAAGGGGCAAATGATACACCAAATAACTCACAGAGCATCATAAAAACATACGAGTGAACTACTCTCCTTAATGAATTCATATAAAATGTTAGGAGTAAAATTTTACTTACGGTCTGCTAGGAAAAAACTACACATTAATTGGTTCAGCTGGTTAAAACACTTAATTTGAGAAGAGTAGAGAGGATAGTTTAAACTATTTCAGACAAGAAAAACAGCAAATTAGTAAAAGAAATTTTTCACAAAACAACTTCCCTTTAGCTATTCAATCATCCTAAGAGAAAAGAAAACATTAAGTGACCAAAAGAAGAAACAAATGTACCTTGTAATTCCATCTTTGATGTAATAAAGAAGGCATTCGGACATCAGTGGGTCCTCATTGAGGTTAACAAGATGTGGCGTCTGAAAAAGGTTACAGATGATCAATTTGGAGCAAGTACCACTGAGAGGGCTGTAAGAATGACAGGGACATACAGGAGGCTGATGGCTTCTTGGATTACCAGAGTGCCTAGAAGAGGGACTGCTTTCATTCCTAGTTGCAATTCCATAGTAAACAGAAAACACTCTCTGCAGGCCTCCCCAAACTACGCTAATGCATTCTATTTAAAAACCTGAGTTCTGGGATAATGAACAAGATCCAATTCTTGATAAGGTCAAAGCGTAGAGAACACAAAAGAAAAATTAGAGCAGGCTGATTCTCTGAATGGATTAATCATAATTTTTGTAAACACTTGGTCAAAAATCTTGAAAGACAGCAGAATCTGCCACCCCTAAACATGCCACTTTGACATACTGATTATTTTGAGCTATTAGGCACTTGAAAAACAGTACAGACAGAGAGCGGCTTTCTCTGAATCCCCTTTCATGCTTAAGCACGGATGGTCCAAAAGGAACTCAGCTGTCAGAAATCCCCTCCCGGGAGTCTCATCAACCAGGAGAGAAAACTAGAAATTGATACCACACCCAGACAAACTTTGTCACAAACTATCATTCCTCCCATCTACTCTTGAAGGGTCCCTTCATCTTTCCTAAAAGCCAATTATGCTCCCCTGAGAGGCCTACCTTCCCATCCCCTTTCCCTATTAGGATGGTATGTAAGCCAGAATTTTAAACCATCTCAGGGAGTTACTCATTTTTCCCTGGGTATCTCCCATGTATACATGTTAATGAACTTCTTTGTTTTTCTCTTGTTAATCTGTCCTTTATTACAGGGGTCTCAGCCAAGAATTCAGAAAGGTAGAGGAAAAATCATTTTTTGCCCCCTACAACCTCAAGAAATATTTAATTTTTCATTTACTTTATAAAAATGTTCCCACATCCCCTATCATTTCCCTTTATAATTTTTATCAGTTCTTCCATGGTCCCAGTTATTGTCTTTAGTTTGTTAGTTTTTATCTTAAAGAAGAAATTAAAATTACTGACATTCAGTAATACATCTTCTAAAAATCCTTTTCATCTAACTCTACTATTTCTAAAATCTTTTAAAAACCAACCTTCTTTGGTGAAAATACCCCACTGGAATCCAAAAATAAGTCACATGGTCTTGGGGTCAAAATCTACTCAAGACAGTGCCGGCAAATATAGAAAAATGAAAGAAGAGTCAGATGAGCAGGTTAAGGAAAGGGACTGCAAAAGATGATTTAAAAGAAATTAGGAAAACCTCTACATCCTTCCAACTAACATCTGTCTCTACAGTTAACAGCTTTGTTGGTTTGAGAAAGTCAAAGCCCTCTGTGGGCAGCATTCTTTAAAACCCATCATGAGACTGGCCTAAAGAAAACGGAACCTCAAGAACAGGTTGGTTTTTTTTTTTCCTTTTCCCTTAGAAGTAACTTTCTCCTAGTTTATTGAGATATGAATGACAAAGTCTGTATTTATTTAGGTAGTACAATGTCATTGTAAAATGTGTCAATTTGATACATATACACATTGTGCTATGATTACCACAATCAAGTTAACACATCAGAAACAGGTTGTAAAACTGAATTTGGATGTGATCAGTGGTGTATCCCTTCCTTTCCTGAAGAAGTCTAGAAAGTTAAATCAAGTAAGAAAGCTTTGGAAACTGGGATCTCAGTTTGGAATTCTGTGCTGTTCATAATACTTATAACACACAATACTTATTCAAGTTATTTATAATTTGTGTTAAATGCCATAATTTTACAAGTTGTTATAAAAATTTTCCTCACAGTTCGTAACATTGAAAGATGTTATAAAATACCTTTAGATATATGCAAAGGCACAATCTAAATTCTATCAAGCCTATAACTGCTAAAATATCTACAATCATACATAATATATCTGAATAAAATAATGTCTTACTGAAAAATCATTGACCTATGGCAATATAAACATATGAAATACTGTTATTATTGTTCCAGGTCTAAAATATATATCTAGGGCTTCCCTGGCGGCGCAGTGGTTGAGAGTCCGCCTGCCGATGCAGGGGACGCGGGTTCGTGCCCCAGTCCGGGAAGATCCCACATGCCGCGGAGCGGCTGGGCCCGTGAGCTGTGGCCGCTGAGCCTGCACGTCCGGAGCCTGTGCTCCGCAACGGGAGAGGCCACAACAGTGAGAGGCCCGCGTACAGCAAAAAAAAAAAATATATATATATATATATATATATATATATATATAAAATGTCTCTAAATCAATTTTCTTTGTTGAAAATAACACATCAGAATTTATAAAAAAGAAAAACCTAACCAGAGAATCCTAAAAAAAAACCACAGGACTATTTCATATCACATAAAATTGAAGTACCAGTTGAAAACACCACACCCATTCCATGCTAACCTAGAGAGACCATTATCAGACCCTTGCATGAAGACATTTAAGTATCCAATAGTTAATCTGAAATCATATGAAATGAAGGACCATTTATTACTAGTATGAAATATATGCTTTGTACATCAATATATGTTCTATTACTGTCCTATAAATAAGCACACAAAATAATCATTTCATAATAGTTTTCCAATATCTAATAATAACTAAGAAGCAACTAAGCAGGGGGTGGGGTGGAGAAAAAGAAAGAAAAGACCTTGCTATTCTAATTAGCTAAAAATGTATCTACTACTTAACAACTATGACTAGGTAAGTAGGACAGTAACTACTGGAGTCATTAAAAAAAAAAAAAACTGAGAAGGGAGCAGAGGAGGCTAGACGGATGAGGACAGGAGCTGCTTTACTCAGTCCAGTGGTTGTCTATCACACAAACTGTAAAAGCAAACTGAAGCAGTAGTTTTCTACACAAACCTGAACAGCTGAAACTGCTTCCAAAGAATTATAATTCAGGGTTGCTGGCATCTGTGGGGAAAACTACATAGAAAGAGTAGCCAAACTGAAGCAAGGTATGCAAGGTTAGGCTAGGAATTTTAGATAAAGCAACGATGAAGATGAGGAAACATACTGAATCATGACCAAAAGTTACAGATTTATACTGCCTTGGATTTTATTTTATAAACAGTAAATATTTCTGAAAGCATTTTAGAAACAGGTTGGCCTTGTATTGTAAGATGAAATCAAAAATATCAGAAATTAAGCCAAGTCTCAAGATTTAAAAGAAAAGGAAGAAGAGGAGCCAGCCCTGAAAGACATGAAGTGCCTCGTGACCAAGACAAACAAAAAGTGTTTCTGTTTGTTTAAGTTTCACAACATTGTTCCCTACCTTTTTAGGTGAGAAAACCCCCAGGGTTCCTCCATCTTCCCGAATGGCAACTCCCATCTCAGCCAACAAGGCCTCTCTAGAAAAAGCAACAAGCGTATCAGAATAACAATACCAAAATGTCAAGTAAGTCAGTCTAACTTGAACTGGAAAATAATGCAGAGCAAAAGCAACTGTCCATGTTTAAAGTCAGTAATACAAATGTGAAAGAATCTGCTTATCCCATCATTAATGAGAAATTATTTCTAAGAGAAATTGTATATTCAAAATAAAGTATGTTCTTGTCTTAGGTAAAGCTATATTCACCCAAATAAGAACTTTGTCACATCTGACTTTGGAGGTAGACAATAATTCATAAATATGTCTATTAATATAAAAAAAGGAAGAAAGGAATATTCCCTTAAGGCAATACATCCACTTCAAAGAACCATTCCTTAAAATCCAAGAAAGCAATCAGAAAGTAACTTTGATATAGGGAGTATTATCTATAAATGTGATTTTCTCAAGTATCATGTTCCCATGACCACCATCATATTGATTCAACAATTCTAGCTTAAAATCTCTACAATAGAGAAGAAAATTGTTTCATACATTCACTTTACAAACACGTTAGCACTCACTTCTGCCTCATCTTCCATGAAGGAAGAAGATAGGAACTAACATTTTTTAAATGTATATTTATTCCAATAGCAAAAGTATTATTTTGGATTATGTTTATCTTTAGGGTAGAGAATTGGGAGGTTTAGATAAAATACAGATTTTGAAAGTTTGCAACTGAAACTACTTAACCTCTTAGCAAAGAGGTTCTAGAAAACATAACTCTGAAAGTCAGTAATCAGAACAGCTTTTTTTTTATTTGCGCCTTTATCAAAGGCAGTCTTTTTGCAAATTAAAAACTCTTCAATATCTTCAATTTTTATATGGATCCCTAGCAACATGTAGTACAGTAACTAAGAACACGACTCCCTAGGGAACACGTGAATTTCACTTCAGAGTGTAAATTGGGCCATAAGTCCCATACGGGTTTGTTTGTTTTGTATTTGGGGAGGAAAGGTTCTTTGTTTTTAACTTCTATTTTATCTTTTCTTACTATAAAAGTAATCTAAATTCCTCAGAAAATTTAGAAACATTCCAGAGTTTAACTTCCTGACCTCTCCATTCTGATGGCCTCTGTTTTACGCAGCTTTTCTTCCCAGGTTTCGTTCAACTCTGCAATGATCTTCTCCGATTCCTAAGGAGGAAGTACACAGTTAAGCACCAAAGAGTCTTATAATTTAACATTCTGTGTCTAGGAAGAGCAGCAAGAAGCAGATGATGCCCTTTTGAGGATATGAGGCAGAATCTAATTCGATGAGGTGGGTTTTTTTCCCTTTCTTAATATGTAAAGAAAGAAATCAGCCCCAGATGTATTAATTCTCTTTAAGCCCTAATAAAAATAGCTTAATAGTGTGTGTGTGTATATGTGTGTGTGAGAGAGTGTGTGTGTAGAAGGAAAGGTAATATTAGCATCCCAAAATGCAAAGCATTGTTCCTGACAGCCACTGCTACAAAAGAAAAAAGCCCCCAATGATATTTGTTGCTTTTCTTGAAATTATTTATTTATTTGGTTGCGCTGGGTCTTTCTTTTTTTTTTTTGGCTGCACTGGGTCTCCGCTGCTGCGCTTGGGCTTATTCTCTATTGCGGCGAGCGGGGGCCATTCCTCGCCGTGGTGTGCAGGCTTCTCATTGCGGTGGCTCCTCTTGTTGCGGAGCACGGTTTCTAGGCGCACGGGGTTCAGTAGCTGTGGCACACGGGCTTAGCTGCTCCACGGCACGTGGGATCTTCCTGGACCAGAGCTCGAACCCGTGTCTCCTGCATTGGTAGGCAGATTCTTAACCTCTGCACCACCAGGGAAGCCCTGCGCTGGGTCTTAGTTGCGGCAGATGGGCTCCTTAGTTGCAGTTTGCCTGCTCCTTAGTTGTGGCACACAGCCTCCTTAGTTGTGGCATCCAAACTCCTAGTTGCGGCATGCATGTGGGATCTAGTTCCCTGACCAGGGATCACACCCGGGCCCTCTGCATTGGGAGATCAGAGCCTTAACCACTGCACCACCAGGGAAGTCCCTTCATTGTTTTTTGTTTCACTATAATTTCACCACAACACCACAACACTGACAGGGTTCAGAACATGCTCGCCCAAATATGGTATTATCTTGGCATACTGAATACTTTAAGCTGAGTGATTTAAGAAATGGTACAAGTAGGAAGGACTCTCTGAGCTCCTCTTGAAGCAAGTCGTAAGACCCTCATGAGATGTAACCTCCCTACACCTGGAGGAATGGAGCATCCTTATTTCTCAAGATGAAGGAACACGAAGAATATGAACAGATAGGCCTTCATTAAGTTTCCCCAGTTTACTATAGGCAGACCTCGTTTTATTATACTTCACTTTATTGCACTTCTCAGGTATGGCATTTTTTACAAATTGAAAGTGTGTGGCAACCCTGCATCGAGCAAGTCTACCAGCGCCATTTTTCCAACAGTATTTGCTCACTTCGTGTCTCTTGTGTCACATTTTGGTAGTTCTTTTTTTTTTTTAATTTATTTTTATTTACTTTTGGCTGCATTGGGTCTTCATTGCTGTGCGTGGGCTTTCTCTAGTTGCGGCGAGTCGGGGCTACTCTTCATTGTGGTTTGCGGGTTTCTCATTGCAGTGGCTTCTCTTGTTGCAGAGCACAGGCTCTAGGTGCACAGGCTTCAGTAGTTGTGGCTCTCAGGCTCTAGAGCGTAGGCTCAGTAGTCGTTGCTCTGCAGCACGTGGGATCTTCCCGGACCAGGGCTCGAACCTGTGTCCCCTGCACTGGCAGGCGCATTCTTAATCACTGCGCCACCAGGGAAGCCCACATTTTGGTAATTCTTGCAATATTTCAAACATTTTCATTATTATTACATTTGTTATGGTGATATGTGATCAGTGATCTTTGATGTTACTACTACAATTTGCTGAAGGTTCAGATGATAACACTTTTTAGCAATAAAGTATTTTTAAATTAAGGGTTTTTTTTTGGACATAATGCTATTGCACACTTAATAGACTACAGTATAGTGTAAACTTAACTTTTATATGCACTGGGAGACCAAAAAATTTGTGTGACTCACTTTATTGTGATATTCACTTTACTGCGGTAGTCTGGAACTGAACCTGCAATACCTTCGAGGTGCCTATACTCTTAACTCACATCCCCCTTTGTTCAATCACATATTCCCACAACTTTTCACTCTTCACCAAACCCAGCATAAAAATGTTCATGTTTAACACTTCTTTGGGCCTTCATTTCCTTATGAAGTCTTCCATGTCATGTAAACAAACACTAAATAAATTTGTAAGCTTTTCTCTTGTTTATCTGCCTTTTGTTAATCTGGGGCCCCAGCCAAGAACCTAGAAGGGTAGAAGGAAAGATATTTTTCCTCCCCTAGCATACAGTACCCCTCTGAACACAACCCAATTCCCTTTCCCAGAAAGGTTTAATATTAATCTCATATGAAGGCACGTAGCCACTAGAGTGACAATTTCCCAATCTCTTGCTGAGTGTTTATTATATGCCAGAAATATAAGAACTAAAACATGTTTCCTGATTTCAGGAGCTTACTGTATACCAGAGAGAGAAGGAAGTAACTGATCATTCATTCATGCAGTAATTATATATAACTGCATTACATGCCAAGCCCTGTTCTAGGCAACTAGAGATATGGCAGGAAACAAAATTCCTGCCCCTCATGGGGCTTATATTCTCGTAAAGAGACTCAGATAATCAATCCATTTTAATCAGTAAGTCAAGTATACAGTATGCCAGACAGTGATAAGAGCTTTGTAGAAAAATAAAGCAAAGAAAAGAGGAGTGTGGGGGAGGGGTGGGGGAGGGAGCAATCTGCAGTGGGGCTGTCAGGACAGAGCTCATGGACAAGGGTCTGCATAGGCAGACACAAAGGAAGAGCACGGGTATGTGAGGGAATAGGTAGGAAATGCCTGGCGCTTTCCAGGAACGACAGCATAGCTAGAGCGGCGTGTTAGAGGACTGTGAATGGGAACGGTAGGAAAAACAACAGGGCAGTGTGCTAAGTGCTACAACTGAAGTGTTCACAGGTCTGCTGGAGGGTGGATGAGTCAAGGCGGAGTGATACTCATACTGAGAATGAACTGACCAGGCAAAAAATGGAGGGAGAGGGGTACCAAAAAGGGAGTTAAGCACATGCAAAAAGCAGGAGAAAATGCTAGTCCTGGATACGAAATTAGAAAGTCAGATGACAATGATGATAATGATGATGAGATAATAGTAGTGGCAGTGATTCAGGATGAGAAGTTTTGACAGTTCACAAAATATTTCATTGTATAATTCATTTACCGGGCTATTGTATGAAGCCTCTGAGATCCCAAAACATAACTATCTACATAGAAAGAAATTGTGAATATGTAATACAATAAACCCTGAGGCATCTGGCACTTGGTTTTCTGGAACGAGGCATGGTAGCATGTTAAAAAGCCGAGTTGGGCTTCCCTGGTGGCGCAGTGGTTGAGAGTCCGCCTGCCGATGCAGGGGACGTGGGTTCGTGCCCCGGTCCAGGAAGATCCCACATGCCACAGAGCGGCTGGGCCCGTGAGCCATGGCTGCTGAGCCTGTGTGTCTGGAGCCTGTGCTCCGCAACGGGAGAGGCCACAACAGTGAGAGGCCCGCGTACTAAAAAAAAAAAAAAAAAAAAAAGCAGAGTAGGGCTTCCCTGGTGGCGCAGTGTTTAAGAATCTGCCTGCTAATGCAGGGGACACGGGTTCGAGCCCTGGTCCAGGAAGACCCCACATGCCACGGAGCAACTAAGCCCATGCGCCACAACTACTGAGCCTGCGCTCTAGAGCCTGTGAGCCACAACTACTGAAGCCTGTGTTCCTAGAGCCCACTCTCTGCAACAAGAGAAGCCACCGCAATGAGAACCGCAAACCGCAACGAAGAGTAGCCCCCGCTCGCCACAACTAGAGAAAAGCCCACGCACAGCAACAAAGACCCAACACAGCCAAAAATAAAAAAAATAAAAAAAAATTAAAAAGCCAAGTAAAGACTCAAGGAGTCAGAAGAAACAAACAGGAGAGCATGATGATGATGATGATGATGATGGAGGAGAAGAACAATAACAACAACAGGCTAAGCTAGACAAAGAGCAAAACTGATAAAAGTTAGAAAAGGCCTGGGCGTCAGTAAGGTGAATATAAAGGGGACCACGCAGCAGGTACTCAGAAATGAGTTGGTTACAAAGTGGGAGAAGCTAGAACGAGCCTGCAGCGGAAGGCAGGAAGGTAGAGACAAAATCGCCTAAACTGGCTCTCATCAACCCCCGAGCACACACATAGGCTGAAAGACTAAAACAGCCCCCTGAATGGCATCTCTACACAGTCCTCCAATAGGAATGAATAACATGCAGTGCATATGCCACTCCACTGCTGAGTGAGGAACCAACAAGCCATGTTAGAGGGCCAGCAGCCAAGAAAAACCCATATGGTTACGGTAAGGAATGAGATAGCCAGGGAAGGAAGTGTGCCAGGTGCCGAGTGGTCAACAGCCTACCTCTAACATGCCACAAGTTATTCAACAACTGAAACAGGATAGCATTAAATGCTTCTGCAAATGACTATAAAAGGGCAAGTATATATAAGCTACCACCATAACCTACAAGATTTTAAGGCTTATTAAACACTGCTGGAGGGGGATGGGGGAGGGAAGCACCGGGAGTTTGGGATTAACAGATGCAAACTATTACATATAGGATAGATAAACAAGGTCCTACTGTATAGCACAAGGAACTACCTTCAATATCCTGTGATAAACCATAATGGAAAAGAATATAAAAAAAAGAATGTCTATGTGTGTATGGCTGAGTCACTCTGCTGTCCAGCAGAGACTGGCACAACACTGTAGATCAACTATACTTCAATTAAAAAATTCAATTAAAGACAGCTGGATAGAAACCTTTACACTCTAAAGTGACAACTTCAAAAACAAAGGCATAGGATAACAGGATGTCCAAACCACAGCACCGAGACTAGTGCTTATTATATATACTGTGGTCCACAAGCCACTCTGATATTAGTTATGAAATACAAACTGACCTTTGAGATACTTAAAATATTTTTTTCCTGGTTGGTTATCTTCAGAAAAAGAGTGTATCAGAGCAGAGATTAATCCGGCTGTAGTAAAGCTATTCTATTTTGGGGCAACTATAAACTCACCCCAAGGAAGCAAAGTTACTGTCTAGGAATCCTCTTACCATCTTGCTGCCAACTCTAATGTGACCTCTCTCTTTTTACTCACCACCTGGAGGGTAAATCAGAATATGAGCTCCTTGTAGAAAAGTTAATTAGTAAGCTGAGTAAGGTACAATATACTTTTCTTTTTCATTAGGGCTTAAAAGTTGCAACTTTTATGTTGTCTAGAAAGTTGCTTTTTTTTTTTAATTCTTTTAATTTATTTTTGGCTGCTTTGTTGCTGCACGCAGGCTTTCTCTAGTTGCAGCGAGCGGGGGCTACTCTTTCTTGTGGTGCGCGGGCTTCTCATTGCGGTGGCTTCTCCTGTTGTGCAGCACGGGCTCTAGGCGCAAGGGCTTCAGTAGTTGCAGCATGCGGGCTCAGTAGTTGTGGCTCATGGACTCTAGAGTGCAGGCTCAGTAGTTGTGGTGTACGGGCTTGGTTGCTGGGCGGCATGTGGGATCTTCCCGGACCAGGGATCGAACCCGTGTCCCCTGCATTGGCAGGCGGATTCTTAACTACTGTGCCACCAGGGAAGTCCCTAGAAAGTTACTTTTTTAAACTCTGAAGAAAGGTTAGAGAAAACAATATTGAGTGTCATTTAGCTAAACTTCAGTGCTGGAAAAAGCCATTTATTCCAGAAACATTCTAGAAATATAGAGACTGAGGACCACAGAAACTAAGTGATTATCCCGAGGCCCCACTTCTCCCTGAGCCAGGCTATAGTTGGGTTTCCTGTGTTCTGTTTTCCAATTAAGGCAGAATCAACAGCCTTTAAAGAAAATATTCTACTAAGTAGCTCACCAAAATTAAGAAAGAGTGAGGAATATTCTTTCTTCAAGCCTGAATAACAAACTTAGTATAAATAAAATAGAGATGCCAACAGGAAGACAGTTTTCAGTCTGAGTCATCAACTTACTCTGCAGGCAGGCCTGGCATGCTGGTCTCCAGAGCTGCCCATACCTCATTCTAGAAACCTAATTTTAAGATTAAACTGAAATTGGGATTCATGCTTCAGAAATGAGGAGTCAAGAGGACACTCTTTAAGGGTCTTTCCTTCCTGCAGGTACTGTACATTAAAAAATTCTGAAAAAACAGAGTGACATCAGGAACATTTTTTTAAGCTCCAAGGAGTGTTGGGCTCAGGCGTCATTCACTTTGATCTCACATCATGTATTATCTAGCTATTTGTACAGCACTGGTTAATAATTATGTTCATAATGCTAAACACAATTTAATTACTTCATCATGATCCAGTTAAGGTGGCAGAGAAGTCCACAGAACAAGTCAGAAATATTTCCCCCCAAAAAATTACAGTTTAACTTGTGGTGTTTAAATAGTTAAACACTTGCTACATGGAACATTCCTTGAAGCCATCAGATGGGTTTTACTGCACTGAACGCAGCATGCGTCATAAGTGAGCTCCAAGCGTGGGGCCCTCGGGCGGCCTAGCACAGCATTTACCCTTGCATGCTTCTGTAATGGATATTTGTGGATATTTATAGTCTAAGCCTAAGCAGTGGCACTCACAGTACTGACACTGATGCCAGACTAATAAACACCAGAGGCACCACATAGTAACTGTAGCTACATATTTAAAACCTTATTAAGTCGGAATGCAAATCAAGGAGACAACATTTCAACTCAGTTTGAGCTGCAACTAAAAACTGAAAGCAATTACACTTTACTCTCTATTGCCAGAGGTTTGTGGAGGGCTCAAGATATTTATGATGGGGTAACATGGGTCTCTCCCATATGGAAACAGGCTATTCAATGAATTAAGCAATAGCAGCTCCCTATGTAAAAGTGTTCTACCAACTGATCATTTTTTTAAAGTTAAAAGTAAAGAGAAGCAAAGGGACATAAAATGTTAGGAAAATGAATTAACCTCCTGTATTACTGTTTTCCATTAGGTACAGTATTTTTCTCCTACAGTGTCATGTCTTAGGAATGCCACTTCTTCACACTCAACAATGAAACAGTCCAAAAATGAGAAATTCTCAGGCATTTCTATCATACAAACACTGCCTTGCCCTGTAAACACAAGATGTTATCTGCCTGCAGCATTAAAATGTAGGTCTGCCGACATGAACTCTCACCATTCACAAAATAGGAGTCGAACTAAGGCGCTTACGCTTCAGTAAACTACCATGCTGCATTAAAAAACAAGACTGAATGCAAAACCATAAAGAAACTATTTTCTAAAGCTAGGGAAAATGGAAGATGTCATTTAGGTTGGCTTAAAGGAGAACTAAAACAGAAATTTATTTTCTGATAAAAGCAATAGAGTTTTGTTTTGTTTCCGCTGGGAAGTAGGGAGATTGGGGGGAGGGTTCCTTGAATAATGGCAGTGTTATTCCCTAGAGACTATCTGGAAGATACAGGGCGACCTAATGCTTAAAAAGTCTGCTCCACATCTTGACTCCTAACATTCAACATTATTTTCAGTTGGTTCCACTTGGCAGTTGGGAAGAATTTTTTTTCCTACATCAAGATGTGTGTTAAAGGGAATGTAATCTCATTTGTACACTAAGGTAAGATTCAAATAGTAAGATTCAAAATCCCCAAAGAAAAATAACATTTTATATTGAATAGTAAATGAAAGATTTCACTTTTCCTTTCCACAGAAGCTCTGCATGTCCCCAGTGGTCTGAACAGAACCCTACACAGCAACTTTGCCTATCATGATAAAATACAGAAATAAAAGCCTTCTTGCATAGGGCTTCACGAACATCGTTAGTAAAATTTCAAAGTCCATTTCACAATAGCAGAAATTATCCTTTCCTTTGCAAAATTTAATGAAAAGGTTTCTCACTCCCTGTCCCTCTGCCAGGTATTTTAGAATTTCACCCACTTTCCACTAACAAGTTCTGAAGGAAGAAACAAGATTACTTTTGTTTCTAAAGCACCTTATGTTAGAAGTGAGTGAAATGCCAAGGAAAAGGTAGGCTGATTAAGAAGCAGAAGCCCATTCTTCATATAAAATCTTTTTCAGCCTCACCTGCAAACCAAAATGAATGTTCTAGCACCTTCAATTATCAAGCTAAATTCCCTTTTAGCACAAAGGTTCAGCAAACCTTTTCCATCGTTAACCTATCAAAGTGTGTCACTATTCTCAACGGTCCTTGAATGAGCAGCCATGGTGGAGAACACTGAGTGCAATGTGAAGGGGACTGCACGCTCGGGGCAGGACTGCAACCCCCAGCTCCTTAAAGTTTCTTTGCTCTCCTTGTTTTTCCTATCCAGTACTCTTTTTTTTTTTTAATTTAAGTTCTAAGCAGCTAGTGGGAAGCAGCCACATAGCACAGGGAGATCAGCTCAGTGCTCTGTGACCACCTAGAGGGGTGGGATAAGGAGGGTGGGAGGGAGACGCAAGAGGCAGGGGATATGGGGATACACGTATATGTACCCCAGTACTCTTGAATACAAAGGCCACAAGGTACGGATAGAACTATCATCCTGGAAATGACAAGCAGGGAAAGAAAAGGCATTTGTGTTGTTGTCACGGTGGTTTCAGGGATGGCACCACAGGTGACAACTGTCTGTTCTCACTGTAGTCACCAAGGGGGAAGGAAGAACCTACGAGTCAGAAGACTTTGCTGCTCCTAACGTTCGTATTCATGGAGAGAGACAGAAAGTACCTGACAGCGCCAGCAACAGGCTGGGAAAGCCAAGCCGGGTGCCACGGTGGGTGACCGGACATGCAGGACTCAAGTGTGCACACCAGCACTAACATCCGTGAGCCCATATGCACCAGCACAGGAGGGGGCGGCCCTTCCACAGCAGTGCTCCCAGGGCTTTCTGTGAACTTCCAGAAAATATCATTTCACGTGTCTCTGAATAAACCTGGTACAGCTACTCAAATGTGCAAACTTTCTTTTGATTATACATTTTACTAACAGAAGCAGGGGCCTATACAGAATTCCATCTTCAAAATAAACCAAATGTTTAATTAGTTTCCAGTGAAATTTCTAACTAAACAATTTCACTGTGACTTATAAACTACCTCAGAATTAATGGACATATCTACTTATCAGTTACTTTGCCTGGCCAGCTTACAATCTGCCTATGCATCCCTCCCTCCCAACCCTGCCGGGCCATGTCAGACTCAAGTATTCTGGTGAAAATTATCTTACAAAGCAGCAATTTCAGGACACTTCTGAGAGTTAGAAATTTCTTCCATATGCTGAACCAGAATCTCAGTGATTTTTAGTCCTAACTCTGCCTTGTGGAGCTACACAGAATACCTTTCATTGAATCTGAGTTACTACTTACCTTTAGACGTTCAATGGCTTCCTCTCCTCCAGGTGTAGACATGATTCTCTCCTGAATACTGGTCACAGATGTTAAGCCCACCTGACTATTGAGTGAGCAGGAAGATGGAGATGAAGTAAGGGACCCCATGGATGCTGTGGAAAAATTGCCAGGACGTTGATTCTCAGAGGCTAGCAAGTACCTATGCTTATTGTTCTGAAAATCTTTCAGATCTGGGAGATAGAAAGAAGGGAAGGCAGAAAAAGTAGAAAAGAGGGAAAGGAGCAGGAGAAGAAAAAAGACAGGAAGGAACACCAGTGTAAGAAAGGACAGCATTAAAGCAGCAAGACCAAGACAAGTTATGATACAAAGACAAGTTATACTTGTTCTAGATGGCAGTTCTAAAACATGTCTGTCTTTAATACTGGTATTTTAGAAGTTAAGAACCGCTTCTGAATTTAGAAACTAAAAAATTCTAATGTGGGTTAACATTGTATCTGTTAGGGGGTAACCAGAGCCTCAAAGAATACAGCTCAGGCTCTCCCCCTAAACAGCCATGCTACATTCCTGTATTCCTTCTATGGCTCCAAATCTACAACGTCTTAGGTTTATACTACTCTTAAATCCCAGTAGTTTGTAACAGTAAGGGAAAAAAGATGATCATTTATTTATCAATATCAATACATATCAGTCTGGCCCAGTATGTATGTCATTCAGCAAAAATTCCCAAGAAAATGTTATGTTAGAACAAAAATCTGAGTGCTCAGTAGTGTTCTTTGTATGCTAAAAAGGATTTTTAAAATAAGCCTTTTAAAAAAAGGAGAGGTAATCATAGCAATTATAGGGATCTTGTATAAGTCCTGGTTAAGAACTTAGGGTTGACTACCTCAACAGTGACGAACAATTAGCAAACTGTTGAATTTGGTGTAGCTTACATTCGTCTATTAGAGCAAGCAAAAATTAAGGCTGATTATCTGCTAATTTAAGTAAGGCTCCCACTTTGCCTAACCGAATAACCATGAGTCATTGGGGAGCTGAGTTCCTAGTATGGAATGCAAGTTTTAGGGACATACTTTCATTTACTAAGGTCTTTAATAGAACTCTAAGTTTTGCTTTTAAACTTAGTTTTGGTAAAAAGAGCCACAAACAACAAATTCATTAATTTGCTGTTTGTACTTTTCTTCATTAGTGATCTTTCTCAAATAGGCACCAGAGGAAATCCATAGGTATTGGTGCATTCCTATTTTTAAATCAGCTCATTTTTAAATGTAAGAAAATCTACACTGCTCAAAGTTCATATCAAAACTAAATAAGTTTTCCTTAAAGGATATAATATGAATCAACACAAAGAGTCAGAAGAAACATTATTAGCTCTCTCTGCGTCTACCCATGTGAATTTAATCAAAGCCAGTTCTTGAAGCCCCTTAAAACCAGCGGTTGCTTCAAGACAGTTTGAAAACCACCATCTGCAAATATAGAACATAGGAAAACAAGCAAGTTTTAAAAGGGGGGTAGGAACTGGAGCAAAAAATTAGCCATCAGGTGATGGCAGCAAAGTGGGAAAGAATAGGATGGATGGAGTTTAGAAGGTCCAATTGACACATGCAAGCCCTAAAAGGCATTAAGGGTAGTGACTGAAACAGAAACTTAGAGGTAGTCAAGGCTGCTTTCCTGCACAGATACAGAATTAAAACTTAGTCATGCATAGCTTTCTGGGAGATTCCACAACTGCTCAGAAAAGAGTGAGGCAGCAAGCTGGCAGCAGCATCACCTGGAGCACAAAAGCGAGAACAAAGGGTGTCTTTCCCACACCAGTTATCAGTTGGCTTTGGAAATCTCAGACAGAGCTGTTCCAGTCCAAGAGTCACTCTGGATTAGGATGTTATAGTGCCTTCAAGGCTTAACCTCATCACAGCAGCCAGGGCTACCTTTGGTTTCTCCTATGTATTGCCTCACTGTCTACCAAGCCTTGTTACATGCCCTACTGTAGAAATAAATAAATCAATAAAAATCTAAAACTTAGCCCCCCAAAATCAAGTTTCTTCACTTATTCTAATAATTTCTTGATGAATTATCTTAAAAGGGTAAGAAATTACTTTCTTGCCAACATAATGACAGATATGCAGTGGGTAATGAGGTGTGATCCTTTTTATAAAATGTCCTCATTTCAAGCACACATTTTAGACACCCAAGTTTTTTTGTTGTTTTTTTTGCAGTACGCGGGCCTCTCACTGTTGTTGCCTTTCCCGTTGCGGAGCACAGGCTCCGGGCGCACAGGCTCAGCGGCCATGGCTCACGGGCCCAGCCGCTCCACGGCATGTGGGATCTTCCTGGACCGGGGCACGAACCCGCGTCCCCTGCATCGGCAGGCGGACTCTCAACCACTGCCCCACCAGGGAAGCCCGACAGCCAAGTTTTTTAAAATTTAATTGGTAATTCATGAAAAAGGGAAAAAAATGTTTACCTAACCATCAAGTAAGCTGAGGCCCAAGATATGGAGGAAATCAACTTAGCATAAGCACAGGTGAGTGCTAATCCAACATTCACAAAGCTACTCAGTCATGGAGATTTGGCCAACTAGAAGTGACTGTTTTCAATTATATATACACTAAGGCTCAGAATTACACAGCTAATTTAAAAGGATTTTCCTAATAAATAATCAGGATCTGAAGGATCAAGAGGCCAAAAAGGGCGTAATATGATTAAAAACAAGGGCTCTGGGTTACACTACCCAGTCTGACCACAAAGAAACCACGGGATCTCATTTAGTGGCAAACTACCCACTCCAGGCAGCAGTGTCCTCCTTAGCAAAATGGAGCTCTGTCAGAGTCACTGACAGGACTAAAGAGATAATATATTCAAGATACCTAGAACAGGTCCTGGCACATTATAAACACTCAAAACATGTGAGCTGCTGTCATCACTATCATCATGTATGACTTTGGATTCAATTTAATCACACTTAAGTGGAAAAACTGAACAGTAGAAGCAACAAGAGGTTTTTAAGCCTCTCAACTTTATTCAAGCCACAAACTGAAATCCAGTAAAACTTGCTTTGCTAATGGAAAAGGGCAAAAATAGGAACATTTCTGAATCTACAGTATGCTCTGTCTGGGATTTCTCTGTTAGGATGGCTGGCATGCAAAGCTCATTTTAAGGCTGATCCAGCAGAGGCAGATTAGCAAGTCAGAGTGCTGGAAACACCCAGTACATGAAATACACACATTTGCCTCCACTTCCAGAGTAATCATCGATCAATGGATCAGCTGAAGGTAAGCAAGAGGGAAAATACAAAAAGGGTCAAAGTTCAGGTTCAGCAATGACAGAGGGAACAGAGCAGTATTTGGCACTTGGGAAGGTGAAAAAATTGACACTTAGAATAATATATTATCATTTTACAAACTGTACGTATTCATTTAAACTCAGGTGCTAATCAGTAAGAAGAACTAAACTAGAAGAGGCCTTGAAAATCTTATTAGAATTGTAAACACTATAATATTAATCTGACACTCAAAAAATAAAAATATGCTTTATTAAATAAACCCATATACTATTCTACCTGAATGATCTAGTTAACTCACTTAGGAGAACTTCTGATTAGACATTATGTAGGCAGATCACTGAGGTTAAAAAAGATTCAATTTAAGACAACATTGTAAGACTCTCTGGAAGTCTAATTCTTGAACTTGACAGGAATTGGTTATTTTCCCCTTCATAAGTTCATAAGGAGTGAGTTGGGGGGCATTCAATCATTTTGTAGGGGGGAAACCACTCAAAGGTAAATCTTATCTGAAAGGTGACTGGAATAGTGGGTTTCTTACATATATATTACTACTACATTAATCTAGAGAAACCCATAACACAAAAACAAAAATTTTAAGTTAACAGTTTTATGAAGTGGTTAATTTCTCAGTGAGAATAAACTTAACATTCCAAATAAACTTCACTGCTGATCTAAAACAGAAATCTAATAAAAATACAAATAATGATATATTACGTTTTAAGAAGTAATTTCATGAGTTCAAACAGATACGCTGGTACATGGTACATAAAGGAATTCTAAGATCATTTTCAATGGTTTTCTTTTTTTTTTTTTTTTTTTTTTTTTTTTTGGCCACAGGTCTTGCGGGATCTGTCCCCCAACCAGGGATTAAACCAGGCCATGGCAGTGAAAGCCCCAAATCCTAACCACTAAGCCACCAGGGAACTACTCTCAATGGGCTTTTTAAGAAGTTAAGAACAAACAAAAACCTCTTGCTTTACCATCTAGCTGCCTCAAGCTCCTTAACTCTAAGTTTAAGAGCCCTCGAGAGGAAAGGAATAGATTTTGCGTTGATCCTTAATTCACTTACTATCAATAATATCTCCCAACCCCTGAGCACGAAGAAGGTCCTTCAGCCGTGTCACCTCTTCCTTTAATTCACGAACCAGTTTGGCATTGGGGTCCTCATTGATAACAGCATTGCATTTAATTTGTTTTGCACGATCTGCATATCTAGATCCAAAAAGAAAACACATTTTTGCCATTCCTCAAATGCTCTACTTCTCGTAAGTAACATACCATTATTTCTAAATCAAACAGCTTGAGTATTTACACATTTTATGAGCCTTAATAATAATACATTTGTAGAAAGCTTTACAGTACCTTATAAAGATGAGGAAAAAGTCTCCAATGAATTTAAGTGATTTCCCCAAGATCACAAAGGAAATAAATATCAAAGAGAGGACTCAAAACTAATTTATTAGACCATATAGTGTTTCTTCCATTATATCAAAAATGTCTTTAATGAGACAAGAGTTGAAAGTTCCAGATTAAAGTAATGGAACCTATTCATATATAAGACTACCCTACTAGTAAACATTCTGTCAGTAATTTTTAAAATATTACATGTACTCATAACTTTGTTACTTTTTATGATGTGAGCATTTCTATAATGACAAACATGAGAAGGGGACACTTCTTTTTACAGAAATAAATATTGTAAGAAATTTCTACTATTATCTAAAAGTTATCCAAAAATCTCACCAGAGCAAATTTAATATCTTTCCTATGAAAAAGTTCCTCCCTTTCTCAATGAAACTGAAAACTATAAACAGGTAAGCTCTATTATAATAAAAATCATTTTCCCCCATGTTTCCCCTGTTATGAGAGGGATGGATCATTGGTTACTCAAGCGACTACCCACATAGCATATGAAAATCCATGGCGTAACAAGATGACTTATGGTAGCACTGTGTTCTGTTTAGCTATTGAAATCAAACTGGAGTACCTCAGAGTGCTCAAAGTTTCATCATAGTTGATATCTGCTGGGCTCAGAGCAGCAACCATTGCAGTCCGAGAATTGCCACCTAAAAACATGAATCATAATTATCTCAAACCATACTCATTTTAGAAAAACTTTTATTGAATGTGTCAAATCAGACAGCACAATCCCAGATCCCAAGATTTAATCAACAGATTTTTGGACTGCCCCCACGCCAGGCACTGTTATATGCACATCTTAGCATCTGGATGTACTGTGTCCAGTTTCCCTCTTCCCACTCCCATTAAGATCTCAGACACTCCACCAAGGCCATTCTTAGTGATGTCAAAGTCACTGGCAACATGGACAGCACAACAGGCCATTCTCAGCCACTCCTTCTATCATCAACATGTGACACAGCTAATCACTACCTCCTTCTCATTAAGAATGAGGGAAAGGGGCTACAGGAACAGTGAATGAAGGGCAAAAAGGCCGGAAAACATCAACAAAGAGGAGTAAGGGTTGGTAATATCTAATTATGTGCATCAAAGGAGCATGGGGTTTTCAAAAAGGAAGAAGAAACAACAGTTTGAAGCAGGTGCGTGTGGTCACATAAACAACTACTTCACAGTTCATGTCCTGAAGTAAACGAGATTTGGGAGCAAACCCTGACTTAAAGGTGAGCAAATCCAGGGAAGTAGCCAAGATGGCGGAGCAGGAAGACCCTGAGCTCCCTCCTCCCACAGGCACACCAAAATTACAACTGTTTACAGAGCAGCTACTGATGAGAAAAAACAGAAGACTAGCAGAAAAGACCTTCTCCAACTAAGGAAGGAATCACGAGACAGGTAGGAGGGGCAGAGATGTGGGATAGTTAAGACCCACAGCCCTGGGTGGGCGACCCACAAATGGGAGGATAATTACAATTGCAGAGGTTCTCCCCAAAGAGCAAGGGGCCTGAGCCCCCCATCAGGCTACTGCACCAGGAAGATGAGCCCCCAGAACGTTTGGCTTTGAAGCCCAGCAGGGCTTACTTTTGGAACAGCCAGAAGGCTGTGGAAAACAGAGACTCCACTCTTAAAGGGCACACACAAAGTCTCACCCGCTCCAGGACCCAGGGCAGAAGCAGTAATCTGAAAGGAGCCTGGGTCAGACCCACATGCTGATCTTGGAGGACAAGAGGCAGAAGTGCACCCTGGGGACACAGACACAGACACTGGCAGCAGCCAATTTTGGGAGCTCGTTCTATCACAAGGACACTGGTACAGGCAAATCCCATTTTGGAATTCTCCCTCTAGCTTATTAGTGCTAGGACTGGCCCTGCCCACCAGCAGGTCTGCTGCCTTAAGACCCGCAGAACCCACAGCCACTCCGGGACCCAGCCCTGTCTACCAGAGGGCCCAAGACCCTGACCCGCACACCAGCGCACCGGCACTAGCCCCAGGGACCCTGGGACCCAGCTCCACCCACCAGTGGGCCAGCACCAGCCTCAGAATCCCCTGGGCCCCAACCCTGCCCACCAGCAGGCCAACATCAGCTTTAAGACCCTCAGGGCCCTGCAGCCAGAGACCTGGGAACCCAGCTCTGTCCATCAGTGAGCTGGCACTAGCCCCGGAATGCCCTGGGCTCCAGTCCCACCTGCGATCAGGCCGATACCAGCTCTGAGACACCTTGGACCCTTCAGCCAGCTGCCCCAGGATCCAGCCCCACTCACCAGCATTGCCAACACCAGCTTTAGGACACTCCAGGCTCTGCAGCCAGCCCTGTCAGGAACTGGCCCTACCCACCAGCAAATCGACAACAGATCCAGGACCCCCAGCCCTGTAACCACCCACTCCAGAACCCAGCCCCACCCACCAATGTTTGGCAGCCTCCACACAAGGCAGGGCCTGGAAACCAACTGGACCGGGGGTCAGCCACGCCTACCAGACTTCCCACAGTAGTCAGCCTGCCACAAGAGAAGGACCCTCGCAGCCCAGATAGGAGGCACCCCTAGAGCATATAGCTCTGGTGACCAGAGGGAAGTGCATTGCTGGAATGCACAGGACGTCTCCTACAAAAGGCCACTTCTCCAAGGTCAGGACACATAACCAACCTACCAGATACACAAATAAAAACAGCAAACTAGGCAAAATGAGGCAACAGAGAAATATGTTCAAAACAAAGGAACAAGATAAAACCCCAGAACAACTAAGTGGAAACAGGCAATCTACCCAATAGAAAGTTCAAGGTAATGATTGTAAAGATGTTCAAAGAACTCGGGAGAAGACTGAATCAACAGAGTGAGAAGTCAGAAGTTTTTAACAAGAGTTAGAAAATATAAAGAAGAACCAGAAAAAGATGAAGAATAAGATAACTGAAATGACAAATACACTAGAAGGAATCAACAGATAAGATGATACAGAGGAATGGATCGGTGAGCTGGAAGATGGAATAGTGGAAATTACTAAAGCTGAACAGAAAAACGAATAAAAAGAAATGAGGACACTTTAAGAGACCTCTGGTACAACATCAAGTATACTAACATGACACGACACGGGCTGCACGAGGAAAAGAGGGAGAGAACATATTTGAAGATATTAATAGATGAAAACTTCCCTAACCTGGGAAAGGAAAAAGACACCCAGGTCCAGGAAGCACAGAGAGTCTCAAACAGGATCAACCCAGAGAGGACCACTCCAAGACACATTATAATTAAAATGGCAAAAATTAAAGATAAAGAGAGAATGTTAAAAGCAGCAAGGGAAAAGCAACAAGTTACTACAAGGGAATTCCCATAAGGCTATCAGCTGACTTTTCAGCAGAAACTCTCCAGAATAGAGTGGCATGATATATTTTAAATGATGAAAAGGAAAAACCTGTAACCAATAATACTCTACCTGGCAAGGCTTTCATTCAGATTTGACGGAGGTATCAAAAGTTTTACAGATAAGCAAAAGCTAAAGCAGTTCAGCACCACCAAACCAGTTTTACAAGAAATGTTAAAGGGACTTCTCTAAGTAAAAAAGAAAAGGCCGCAACTAAAAAACATGAAAACTACAAAAGGAAAAATCTCATTGGTAAAGCCAAATATACAGTAAAGGTAGTAAAGCCATGTATAAAGCAAGTAGGAAGGTTAACAGATAAAAGTAGTAAAATCATCTATATCCTCAATAAGTAATTAAGGGATACACAAACTAAGTGATGTAAAATATGATGCCAAAACATTAAACGTGAGGCTGGTGGGGGAGGGTGTGGGGGAGGGTGCGGTAAAAAGGCTGAGTTGTTAAAATGCATGAACTGAAGAGATCAGTAATTTACAATAATCCATATATACAGATTGCTATGTACAGTGTGGGAAATACAGTCAATAACTACAATAATATCTCTGTATGATAACATATCATAACTAGACTTGTGTGATGATCAGTTTGAAATGTATAGAAATACCAAATCACATTGTGTAATAGGAACTAACATAGTGCTGTAGGTCAACTATACTTCAAAAACAAATAAACAAACAAACTCACAGAAAAAGAGATCAGATTTGTGGTTACCAGAGGCAGGGGGTAGGGCAGAGGGGAAATTAGATGAAGGTGGTCCAAAGGTAGTACAAACTTCCAGTTATAAGATAAATAAGTACTAGGAATGTAATGTACAACATGATAAATATAATTAACACTGCACTATGTTATAAATGAAAGTTAAGAGAGTAAATCCTAAGAGTTCTCATCACAAGAAAAATTTTTTCTATCTCTTTAATTTGTTTAATCTATATGAGATGATGGATGTTCACTAAACTTACTGTGATAATCATTTCATGATGTATGTAAGTCAAATCATTATGCTGTATGCCTTAAACTTATACAGTGCTGTATGTCAATTATATCTCAATAAAACCAGTAGGAAAAAAAACCCAAAAAATTAAATTAAATTAAATTAAGGTGAGCAAATCCAACCAGCTTGAATCAAGAGAAAAACGAAAAAAGGAAAGAGCACTTAAGTTAGTAATAGAGATTTTTCTTCTCAAAAAACAGACATACACGACAATTAACCACAAAACATAATCAGTAAACAGCTTTAAAAAGATCCACACACTGGTGGATCAACATACCTAGATTTTCTCGAAGGAGCCAAGTAAGTACAGAATCTCTGTACGGAATAAAATCAGTTTTCTTCTTCTTCTTACTCTATTAAACAGAAAGAAATGGCCTTAGCTTCTCTTAGCGTTGTTAGAGAGGAATAATTCACACAAAAGGCAAACCAGTCTAAAATTCCCAAGTAAATTAAATTACAGTAGGATGTCATCACTGTTGAAATTTAACACTCACAGCTTCAGTTCTTCACAATACCCAAAGCTCATCCAATAAATAATTTTTTTATATTTTATTTTAAAAAATTTACAACATACACAGCAGTTTGGAGAGTAGCATAATGAGCTACCACATATCCATCATGCAGCTCCAACCATTATCAATTTTTTGCCAATCACTTTTCAATTATCACTCAAACACTTTTCTACATTTTTTCTTCCTGAATCGTTTTGGAGGAAACTGCAGACCCCATGCCCTTTTATCCCTAAACACTTCAGCAGATAAGGACATTCTCTTACACAGTCACAGTTCAAGGACCAAATTCAGGAAATTTAACACCAGTACAATACTATTATCTACCCTGTCTCGTGTAGGGCTCTAAAGCAAATCCAACATTCTACCTAAATATTACTTCAGGTACATATCTCTAACAGAGAAGGACTTTATAAAAAAGAAAAAGTAACTATAAGACCATTCTCACACTTAGCAAAATTAACAGTAATTCCTTAATATCATCTAATACCCAATCCTCAAATAATAATTTTTACTTTTGCAGAGGGTCAAGAATGAATCCTGTGTGTTCCAGGTTGGATGTGTAGGAACAACTCATTTAGTTAATGAATTTACTTGGCCAACCACCAAATCAGCAAGTGGGATATTGCATATCTAGTAACTCTTGTATATTAATACACATTTGGTTTCTTTAAAAGGAAATTATGTTCAAAATAAATCCAACCATTAGAATTCGTACTCAAAGTGAAAAGGTCTAAGAAAGTGATGTAATTTGCTAATCTGGAGATTTAAAAAGACTGCAAGATAAAGTTTCTATATTTATCAAGAGTTTACTTGTTTGCTGTACACCTGAAACTAATATAGCACTGTAAATCAACTATACTCCAATAAAAATTAAAAAAAAAAATAGTTTACTTGTACTGCTCTCTCCATGTCCCTTCTCATTATCACAGGATAAAGCAAAAAGCACCAACGCGAAGCCAGTGCTGAAATGGAGGAAATTACATCCTCTGAAAGTAAAAAACAATGCAAATGCTTCGTGTATAATAGCTACTCCAATATCTGCTGGCTGACTACTATGTCCTGACAGTTTAAGAAGCTACTAAGGGGACCTAGCGGGATGGGAAAGGGAGGGTAGGAGGGAGACGCAAGAGGGAGGGGATATGGGGATATATGTATACATACAGCTGATTCACTTTGTTATACAGCAGAAACTAACACAATTCTGTAAAGCAATTATACTCCAGTAAAGACGTTAAAAAAAAAAAGAAGCTACTAAGGGGAAAGCCAGAGTTCACTGATCAACATTTCCCCAGTAATAGGCAGTTTTATAATCCATTCCTGGTATAATCTGAGGTTACATTAAACTAAGGATGATATACTTCGTGCTAAAGCATGGGTACTCAGAAAAATAGTACTAAGTAGCTGACTCTGGTTTGTTGAGGAGGAAAGGAAGTAGGCAAGTTGGCACTTGAATTCCATCTCATCATATATGTCCCCTACATCTCATCCCACTCCACCCACAGACATACGTTCCACCAATTACAAAGTCATTTTCCACAGCAGGTGCTATTTCTAAATTACACAGACCTTTAGCGAGAATTAACCATCTCAGTCATTCACAGCCGAGTGTGACTTTCATTCCACTATAAAATTCTTGGGGCCTGAAACCTCAGTTTATCCTTTCCGTTCCCCACTGCACCTGAACGCTCCACTTTGCCTGTGCTTAGTACTGAAAATGCTGCAAGATTTAAAGTATGCCAGTTACAGTGACTGCCAACAGTACTGTAAAAATAAGCAGTGTCAGATTCTAAAATGTTCTATTTTCACTCTGTCAATTAGACTAAATTAAGAAGTAGTTAAATGAAGAAGCATAAATAGAACTTCAATCTTTTCCACTTGAAAATACCGCAGAATTTTAGCCATTTCTTCTCTATTTGCTCTCATACAAATTAATCTCCTGTTCTCACATCCATAATGTTTTCAAAATAAGTTTTTTCAGTATTTACATAAAAAGCTTTACTTAGATCATTAACCTCTCTAAAAAGAAATACTACTAAGTATGGATGGTAATAATCCTGTTTCTCCCCTCAGCGGAAATAATAATACATCTTAATTCACCAAAATTCATGCCTGTTACATAAAAACTAAAATTTATTTCTGATCTATTACAGTTTATGACACAGATACAAAGTACTAAACTGGGCTTTATAAAACTGATTATAAAAAAATCATTTGCGGGCTTCCCTGGTGGCGCAGTGGTTGAGAGTCCGCCTGCCGATGCAGGGGACATGGATTCATGCCCCGGTCCGGGAAGATCCTACATGCCGCGGAGCGGCTAGGCCCGTGAGCCATGGCCTCTGAGCCTGCGCGTCCGGAGCCTGTGTTCCGCAACGGGAGAGGCCACAACAGTGAGAGGCCCGCGTACCGCAAAAAAAAAAAAAATCATTTGCAAAATTTTGTGGCATAGAGCAGTGTGGGAAATACATAGAAAACTAGGACTCTTCTTCTGGTTGATATGGGTGTGAACAGATAAGCAAATGGAAAAGTTAGAATAATCACTAAATTTTAAGTCTTCACTGTTCTGGAACCCAGATTAGATATGTGAAGAATATCCACACATGTATAATATCAAATAAGAGAGAGATGTCTTAATCTAAGGCAGCTTTACAAAAATAAAAAACAGAAAACAGGGGCTTCTGGTGGCACAGAGGTTACGAATCCGCCTGCCAATGCAGGGGACATGGGTTCGAGCCCTGGCCAGGGAGGATCCCACATGCCGCGGAGCACCTAAGCCTGTGCACCACAACTACTGAGCCTGCACTCTAGAGCCCACGAGTCACAACTACTTAAGCCCATGCGCCTAGAGCCCGTGCTCTGCAACAAGAGAAGCCACTGCAATGAGAAGCCCACGCACTGCAATGAAGAGTAGCCCCCGCTCGCCGCAGCTAGAGAAAGCCTGCGTGAAGCAATGAAGACCCAATGCAGCAAAAAAAAAAAATAAAACTAAAAAGAAAAAACAGAAAAAGAGCATTATGTTTTATTAATATTTTTGTAGAAGTAGAGAATACACAAATCTATACATTTAAAAATATTTCAATGCAGACACCGCCTCTATCCCTGATGTTACTCTTGTGATTCAGAACAAACTGTTAAAGTGCTCTATTATTTATGCTAAAGAGTAGTAATAAATTTTAGAATATCTGTGTAGAATTTAAGGAAAAGAAAAATCTATTGTATCTGGATTAATAAGGATGCAAATAATGTGTTTTGTAGATACAGTTAGAAATTTAACTTGATTCTAGAGCCTTCACTTTACGTATAATCAAACGTAGAAAAAATTTTTTTAATGATTAAATAATCCATGACTTTCCACGGTAGGAAACAAGATAATACAAAGAGGTTTAAAAAATATATACCAATAATTTCAAGAAGCCAGCTGGTTTTTTTTTTTGTTTGTTTGTTTTTTGCGGTACATGGGTCTCTCACTGTTGTGGCCTCTCCCATTGCGGAACACAGGCTCCGGATGTGCAGGCTCAGCAGCCATGGCTCACGGGCCTAGCCGCTCCGTGGCGTGTGGGATCTTCCCGGACCGGGGCATGAATCCATGTCCCCTGCATCGGCAGGCGGACTCTCAACCACTGCGCCGCCAGGGAAGCCCCCCAGCTATGTTTTAGAATGGTACCCATAAGAAATTTCTTTGATTGCTCTTTAAGAGGTTTATAGGCGACTTCTTCAAGTGACAATCTTATAGATCGCTAGGAGAAGCACCATAAGATAACACAATATAGAAGCATCCTCAAATTTCTCTCTTGTTCCCTTATTCATTCTCCAAAGCACATCATGTTCCCTAAATTAATTTTGGTGTGTAGTCTCATGATTCATGGTCACCCTGAACAGTAATTCTAAATTCCAGAGCTAGAAAATAAATAACAAAAAGTTTTTTGAAGGTCCCATTCCTACTTAGGCCTCCATATATCCTGCTGAGGATTTAAAATCATCACAACTGATTATACAGCTAGTTCGTTTCTACCAAGCCCCACCATACCTTGCTGGTGCAATTATCCTACAGATGAAAGCATTTAAAAGAGAATGAAAACACAGGATAAGCCTCCAAATAGAAAATATTTTGTTTAAATTTTAAGTCACAAATTGAATATGACTCCTCAGAGACAAGCAAGAAAACACTTAATTCTTTTTAGGGATTCAAATGAGGTACTAAACTAAATTAAAGCATACAGTACCTAGTAGTTCCTTAGCTTCTAACCTAAATAATGAAGCCCCTTATACAAAAATTGTTTCAGCTTTAGTGTTCCATAGCTAAGGAATAAGAAAAAATAACACTATTTTAAAAAGTATATTATTGGCCCACAAATCAACAGCATTCACCAAGGCCAATTGCTCAAAATATTCTAAAATGTACAGTATCCTATCTAGAAAAGATCATATAGAAAAGAATATGTAATAAATGCTATACTTGGTTTTTATGAGAGATATAAAATAAGGCTCAAATAGTCAAACCTTAGGTCTTTGCAAAGACCTAGTTTTAATTCTAGCCTTTACAGATCTACATTTACTTTCATTCTCCTTAATCACTTTTATTTTCAGTACAAAGTCAAAGTGTGTTATACCCAGTATCTTATCTGAAAAGCTTTAAAAGGAGAAAGGCAAGATTATATAAAAGGACCAAGAGAACATCCTTCATAAGCCACCATAAAATATCGTCAAGTACATGTGTTGAACAAATTTTCTCATGCAATGAAGTATAACACTTACCACCTCTGCCAAGGCTGAAATGACTTTACCCAGAGTTGTAAGAGACTTATTAATATTTGCTCCTTCCTGAAATCAACACCAAACATAAAAGAATTATGATAATTTCTACTATTGCCACATCATATATAACACATAAAATACAATTAACCATATGCTAGCATTATCTGTTTATTTATGACCACAAGTTCTAAAAACCTCCTTTAACCCTCAATCTTTACTCCTCTCCACTTGTTGACATGCCAGGACCACATGCCTAACTCACAGACCTGAAGTATCGTCAAGATGTCCATGCTCCAAAAACTTACAGATGTAGCCTTCTTCCGACAACTCAATGACATGAGTTTATCTCTAGAAAACATATCTCTAGAAAACTCCATGCTTGTTCTCACATCTAGATCTTGTGTATTCTTTTCCCATTACTGTCCCTTACTTCCATCTAACCAAATTCTGACTGTTCCTCAAAATACAATTCAATTTTCACCTTGACCATGAAGTCCACCTTAACTATTATCATGTAACATATCTTTGCATTGAAGTTACAGATCAGAAGACAGAAAATTTTTTCTGTAAAATGTTTTGTGGGCCATGTGGTCTCTGCTGCAACTTCTCAACCCTATCACTATAGCACGAAAGCAGCCACAGACAATACACAAATAGATGTAGCTGTGTCCCAATAAAATTTTATTTACAAAAACAGGCAGTGGGCTGGATTTGGCCTACTGGCCATAGTTTGCTGACCTGTGTTATAGAATCTTTTTTTTTTGGCCGCGCTGCACAGCTTACGGGACCTTAATTCCCTGACCAGGAATTGAACCCGTGCCCTCAGCAGTGAAAGCGAGGAGTCCTAACCACTGGACCACCAGGGAATTCCCAAAGAACATTTATTGACTAGGCTATTTGGTAAGATAAATACCTTTAATCGAGTCCCTTTGGCACCAGTTGAATCAGCTCGTTCACTTCCCGCTAGATCCACCAAGCTGATTTTACTGACCTGGTAAAGAACAATAACACTGGGGCAATTAAAAAATAAGCAAGGTAGAAGTAGAAAACATTTAGAGGCAAGAAATTAAAAGATTAAGTCATAGAGAACACTAAAAATATTAATTAGACCTCATACGTGGCATAAGAAGACAAACATACTGTAGTCAATTTAAAGAGCATGCAGGGGCTTCCCTGGTGGCACAGTGATTGAGAGTCTGCCTGCTGATGCAGGGGACACGGGTTCGTGCCCCGGTCCGGGAGGGTCCCACATGCCGCGGAGTGGCTGGGCCCGTGAGCCATGGCCGCTGAGCCTGCGCGTCCGGAGCCCGTGCTCCGCAACGGGAGAGGCCACAACAGTGAGAGGCCTGCGTACCGCAAAAAAATAAAAAATAAAAAAAATAAGGAGCATGCAAAAAAATTTCATGTCAATTATCTTGGTTTAAAAGAAGTAATTTTAGGATAAACACATTTTAAAATGATATGTCATAAAAATGTAAAAAACTCATTAACCCATTAAATGGCATATTAAAAATGAAGCTTCTAACAACTGGAACTCTCACACACTGCTGATGGGAATGTACAATTTTACAATCACTTTTGAAAGCAGTTTGGCAGATTCTTAAGAAACTAAATGTACACCTACCGTAAGACTCAACCATCCTACTCCTAGGTATCTTTTGTTGTTGTTTTTTATTCTTTTTTTTTTTAATTCTTTTTTTTTTGGCCACACCGTGTGGCATACAGGATCTTAGTTCGCCGACCAGGGATTGAACCCGCACCCCCTGCAGTAGAAGCGTGGATTCTTAACCACTGGACCACCAGGGAAGTCCCCTACTCCTAGGCATTTACCAAGAGAAACAAAAAACAAGTATGCACACAAAGACCTGTATACAAATGTTCATGGCATCTTCATCTGTAATGACCAAAAACTGTTCATTTAAATGACCATCAATAGATGAGGTAATGCGCAAACTGTGATCTATCTATACAATGGAATACTGATCAGCAATGAAAATGAGTGAACTATGGATACACACAACAATACAGATGAATCTCTAGATCATTATGCTAAGCTGAAAGAAGCTGGCAGAAAATAGTACGTACTATATGATTCTATTTATACAAAATTCTGGAGCGTGTTAACTAATCTATAGTGACAGAAATCAAATCAGGGATTGCCTGAGGATGAGAGTGGAAGAGATTACGAAGGGGCATAAGGCAACTTTTGGGAGTAATAGAAATTTTCATTATCTGAATTGTGGTACTGGTTTTACAGGTGTACAGGTAGTCCCCCCTTATCCACCGTTTCACTTTCCACAGTTTCAGTTACCTATGGTCAACGGCAGTCAGAAAATATTAAATGGAAAATTCCAGAAATGAACAATTCACAGGTTTTAAATTGTGTGTCATTCTAAGCAGCATGATAAAATCTCGCTCTATCCCAGTCCATGCCTGGGATGTGATCATCCCTTTGTCCAGCATATCCCAGTCCTTAGTCACTTAGTAGCTGGCTCAGTTACCAGACCAATTGTTGTATCACAGTGCTGGTGTTCAAGTGACCCTTATTTTACTTAATAATGGCCCCAAAGTGCAAGAGTAGTAATGCTGGTAATTCGGATATGCCAAAGAGAAGCCGTAAAGTGCTTCCTTTAAGTGTATGCTGAGGTTGCTCATATCTACGGTAACAATGAATCTTCTATTCATGAAATTGTGAAGAGGGAAAAAGAAATTCATGCTAGTTTTGCTGTTGCACTTCAGGCTGCAAAAGTTATGGCCACAGTGTGTGATAACTGCTTAGTTACGATGGCAAAGGCACTAAATTTTTACAATAAGATATTCTGAGAGTGAGAGAGACTACATTCACATATCAGTATCACAGTATATTATTGTAATTGTTCTATTTTATTATTGTCATTAATCTCTTACTGTGCCTAATTTATAAATTAAACTTTATCCTAAATATAAATGTATGGGAAAAAAACAGTATATATAAGGTTTTGATACTATCTGCAGTTTCAGGCATTCACTGCAGGTCTTGGAATGTTATCTCCGGCAGATAAAGGGTGGGACTACTGTATATATATCTGATCCAATTTTATACTCTAAATATGTGTTGTTTGTTGCACTTCAATAACACCTCAATAAAGTTGTTTAAAAAAATTTTTTAAAGCTTCAGGAAAGTTTACAGAAAAGTATCCAAATCAGATTATCAAGGAAGCTATGGTTATGGGTTAATGTCATTATTTTTGCAGATTTAACATCAGGGAAGAAAAGAAAAAATTCTTTCACATAGCATGTTCCTTGGTGCCATTCAGACAAATACTGACTACTAAATGACATTAATATAGAACCTCTGGCTAGGCAGTGTCAAGTTATTTGATCACCTATATGAAGAGTGTATTTTGAAAAATAATCTTCAGCTAAAATGAACAAACAAGTCACCAACTAAAAGCTGATTTTAGTTTTTAGTGGTATCAGCATCACAAAGTACTCAGTTTATAAGGCAAGATCTTTTATAACAGCCAGGACAATAAATCTAACTTCAGATTTAAAAATCCAGCTGCGTGCTACTTGGGAATGTAGGCAGAGTAGAAATCAACGTAAGTCTATTATTAATAGTAATAACAATAAAATTAACATTTATTGAGTGGCTACTCTGTGCCAGGCACTAGTAGATGCACTTACCCTATATTAATATTTACTCCTCTTCACCAATCCTATGAGGTTAGAGAAACTGAGGCACAAAGACTAACTTGCCCAACATAACACTGCAGAAAAATGGCAGAGCTAAGATCTAAAGCAAGCAGTTTAATCCCGAAGTCTACTAAATTTAACCAACCACTGTAGAAAATGAGAAACTAACAAGCACAGGTATTTGACGAACATCAGAAATGCTGTGCAGTTATTTTTTTCCCAAGAATAAAATACATATTGTCTGCTTAACTGTTTGCTTAAACAGTTTAATTCCACAGTAACATTATCAGAGCTCAAAAAACTAAAATACACATACCAGAGAAGTTAACAAGGTAATTAAGAGATTCTAGTCAAGAAGAAAAGGAAGGATCTTCTTCCCCACAGAACTGCTTAACTCTATTGCATAGAGCAGTTTTTGAGACTCAAAAGTCTTGGATTGTTTTTTCTTAACCTTATTTTATATCTTGCAATTTCACTCAAGAACCCATGCTCAAAACTGGTTTAGAGTGGAATAAAAATGACTAGTGGAAAGTATAAAATACCCTTCATTAAGTAAAAGGGCAACTTTCTTCCCTTCCACAAAATCAGAAGGTAGCAGGAGGGACTTCTGAAAATCCCCATTCCCCACAACTCAAGCCCAGACACTGAAGTTCTCCTACCTTCTCAGTGGAGAGGTTGGTTTCAGTATCATGTTTCTTCTGGGTGAAAACAATGGTAAACACAGCATGGGAACGGCTACTTGTTTCATTCATGTTGGTAGCTGCCACTGTCCTAAAAAAACATAAATGTGACCACATGACAATGGAATCCTTAGATGAATGTTAAAATGACAATAGCCTTCAAATTATAAGCATAATAATCACAAGCGACAGCTTTAAACTTATTCAGATTACAAGATTGTCACTGACACAAAATTGCTCTCAATATACCTTATCTGTGAACTTATCAAGTTACCTGCCAACTCCAAAGGCACCCCATCAGAATCATTCTTCATACTCCAGCTATACCTTTAGAAACCACCAAGGCATTTGATTTTTATTCTTTATTAGGTGCTCAGTTATTCTGGAATCAATTACTACCATAGGCATGTGATAACCAACATTTTACCACAACTTGATGAAAACCTAATAGTAAAACTTAAAGTTCTAACGTGTTTCAGCAGTGCATTGTTTGGATGAGAAGGATACCAAATATGTTGAGGACCCTGCTTCTCTAGCATAGCCAAAGGATCAGAGGACTCCACAGTGAAAGCAACTTTCATAGTTATAAATGTGGTCTCAAATCCTTAACCAGGAACAAAAGGCCTCAAAATATACCAAAGACCTCAGTCATCAGTCTATTTCCTACCATACCTGGCTTTGTTCCCAGCATCCATGAGGTCAGCAATGTCTGTGTAGGAAGTTACTGCCAACTTTGACAGATCCTCCACATATGGGCCAAGAAGTGGATGTTCACGCACACGCAAGTTACCCTTGTTTTTTGGATTCAGCAAGTCTCGTACTCTTTCACAGTAAATTTCCATGTAGCTCACCTAGGAACATATTATTAAAGTGATTTAGAGGACTTGGAAAAAGTTAAAAAGATTTTAAAATCTTTTTATCTTTTCACCTTTTATTAAAAGTTCTACAATTAGAGATCAGTAACCTTTACAATATGAAATAACAATTCCAGTCCCTTTTATTCTATTACCAGTAACATAGATACAACTGAGTAGGTTAGAACCAGCCTTCTGACTTTCTCAGGAAAGAAAAGGGGGTAAACAGGCTCTCTCAGCACACAATAGCTGCTACTTGTCTTAGGCAGAAAAAATATCATTTTAGTAGTAACTTATCAGTTATTAGTGTTTTGGGTTTTTTTAATGCATGCTGTTGTCAATAATTGGGGATTACAATGAGGTTACTCCAAAAGCTTGGAAACAAGATTTCTATTAGTGTTAAAACCAAGGAACAACATCAATATTCCAGAGCAGGTTAGACAAAAGAGATCTGCGACTCATACTTTAAGTCTGGCCACATTGTGACCAAACATATATCTGTCAGAAGGGGTAAGCGTTGGTTAGTGTGGAAGCTGATTGTTTGGGAGGACCTATCCAAGTCCCCTGGGGAAAGGGGAAGCCACAGACAGTACACTTCAGGAATTCTTGTCCCATCAGCAAGAACATTCCTATCATGGAAAGGGATGTATTAGACTATCATTTCTTCATCTGAAGCAACTGAACATTTAATTTGTCTAATCAACTCCTCTCCAATTCCATACTCACCAAAAAAAACAACAGGGTTCCAATAGAGGTCTGCCCACAGGAGGATAATATACCAGTCTTGCT
Source organism: Globicephala melas (assembly GCF_963455315.2). Lineage (NCBI taxonomy): Eukaryota > Metazoa > Chordata > Mammalia > Artiodactyla > Delphinidae > Globicephala > Globicephala melas. The sequence goes on from NC_083314.1 coordinate 180,138,391, forward strand.
AATGTGAGTGTTCTGGTCAGGGTAATATTTATTCCTCATGGGAAAGTAACAAACCAACATGGTGGTTTCCTAACATCAGTCAGATGAGCTTCACTCAAGAGTCTGGCTTTGAAGGATCTACAAGATCAGACCTCTAAGCAACCAAGGCTCTGAAGTGGGAAAAATTCACCACAGTAAGCCTCATCACAATGCTTCCCTAGGAATAAAACACTTCTGTGTCACTGCGCTGTTCAAGCATACAATGTAACTCCTGCATTCTTCAAGTTTAAATTTCTAGAGAAACATTTTCAGAATATCTGAAATAAACCTATCTCCATTCCATTCTCTTTCAGTCTGCTCTGACTATATTTATACTGTATTTTAAAATCAGTTTTTAAAATACTGAAAACCCTCAAAAGATAATTGATCTATTACAAGAATAAAACAACAGGACAACAAATATTCTTTCTTAAAGGTTATCCTACATGAGAAATTGAAATGGCAACTTTAATCATTCTCGTGTACTTAAAACTTGTACATACAATCCTGAATCCCAGGAAGATACTATATTTTCTTGGAAAACTTGCTGTCCCTTTTCACACAGGCATGGTACTAAGAGGACCCAAATAACCTGAGTAAGGTTGATGTGCTCTGTTACTTATTCTCTAATATGCAAATCCATCTAAAGACATCACTACTTCTGAACCAACCATCATAGACCCCACTTGGCAAATTCAATTCCCTGAGCACCATCAGCTTCTAGGCACTTTATAGGCACTTGGCATACATCAGTAAATAAGGATCCCTGCCCTAATGAGCTTATGATTCTAAAAAGGATACTGAAAATAAAAAACAAACATAAAAAATAAGTAAAATATTATAAAGTAGGGTAGAAGTGATGAATACTATAAAAAAAAAAAAAGAACAGAGCAAGAGAGGTCAGGAGTGCTGGGGTAGAGGGCAAGTTGCAAAATTAAATAAGGTGGTCATGGCAAGCCTCACTGAGAGGGTATGATTTGAGCAAAAGACTTGGAGGTGAAAACTTAGTCAAAAAGATACTGGGACTTCCCTGGTGGCAAAGACTCTGAAATCCCAATGCAGGGGGCCCGGGTTCAATCCCTGGTCAGGGAACAAGATCCCACACGCATGCCACAGTTAAGGAGCCTGCTTGCTGAAACTAAGGAGTCTGCCTGTCACAACTAAGACCCGGCGCAACTAAATAAATAAATATTAAAAAGAAAAAAAAAAAAAAAAGACATCCAGGAAAGAAAATTTCAGGCCAAAAGAAATGTAAATGAAAAGGCACTGAGGTAGGAATGTTCCTGGTGTATTCCAGAAACAGCAAAAAAAAAAAGAAGGCCAGTGTGGCTGCAGCAGAGTAAATAAGGGAGAGAGGCAGGAGAGGAGGTAGAGGTCCCACCAATGTGAAGAACAACAAAGTTGTTGTTCACACTGGGATTAGGGATACACTGTGCACTCCAAATAAGCCTGTGAACTCTGAATAATATGAAAGAAAATGGCAGCTTCTTTTATTACCTATAAGCTCAAAAACTTCAATCACATTGTCACTCTCCCTATCCTTTGAATTTATTTAAAATTTATGATATTTTAATAAGAATGATTAATAAAGATCTACTGATTTTCATTTGCTATACATTTAATATTCAAAAAAGAATAGTTATAGGATGAGACAAGCTATTCAGAGAATTCATTTTAACAAAACATATTTTTAGAGCAGCACATTCCCCTTTTGGTACATCATAGTTACCAGGCAGAATTCTTTGAAATTTATACAACACTTTAAAGGTAAAGAAAAAACCCAAAGCAGCTAAGTGGATCAACTAAGAATTGCATAAGACCTATAGAAAGTCACAACATATACATTTTTAAAAATCTAGAAGTCACTTAAAAAACAGACTGATTTCTCAAAACAACAAGCTCATGTTAACTGAATGTTTTAATAACTTCAGCTACTATGAAACTGAATACCAAAAATGGGGATGTGTAAAACAACAGCTTCATAAAGCACTTGTACAAAAAAGTGGAAATGTTTATCAAATAAACTAACATATATAAATGTAATTCTACAGACCTCTTCTCAAAAGAACTAGGGTATATACACTGAATGGAGAATAACTTGCCAAGATTGTAAACAATTACAAAGGGGAGAAGAGGAGAAGAGATTTGATTACATATATTTTAAAAACTTATGCCTGTCAAAAGTCATTATTAATAATATTAAAGGGGGAAGAGTTCATGCAAATGAATAACAAAAACATTGCAATCCCAAAATATAAACAGGCATATACATAATTTACAAGATGTTCAATCACACTGCTAATCAAAGAAATTCTAATTTTAAAAGTGAGAAAATTTCCCTTATTAAATTGGCAAAGATTAAAAAATAAAATTACTAAACGATGACGAGGACACAGTGAGTGCTTACACCCTCCTGATGGAACAGAAAATTGGTATAGCCTTTCAAAAGGCCATTTGGCAATTCAAATGTACCATCTGACAACCAACATACATAAGAAGGAAATAACTGAAAATAAAGCCACAAACTTATGAACAAGGATTTAATTGCAACATTCTTCATTATAACCAAAACTTAGAAATAGCCTCAAAGTACAGAATTGGGGCAATGGTTAAGTGATCTATAGCTCAGTCATAATTAGGAACCATTGAAAAGTAGCATTTGAGGGAATGGAGCACAGAGGACTCTGTTTTTAATCCACAGTTTTACGCACCTCTACAGAGTAAGACATTTCTTCGTTACAGTTGTCATTGATTTTCTCAAATAGTTCTTCACATAACTGTAGAAACAGAATGAGAGGCACGAAGAGCATAAATCAGAAGTACTACATTACCCATGCGTGCTAAAGGGATTAGCGAGATCCCCTTTCTCTTTTTTTCTCTAAATATTAATGGCATCAACATCAAAGGTAAATGCTTTGAATGAAATAAAAGGAAAGTTTTTAATACATTCTTCTCATCTAATCCCTATTGTCCCTCAACAGTATCACCTCAATAATGTTTCCTTAGAAAGAAAGCCACATATAGGGGAAGAGAAGGGATTATGTCTCTTCTATTGTTATGTCATTGATTTTACTTCATGTGAATTCAACTCTTCATATTATACTAGAATTAACTGTGACTCAACTATCAGTATTATAATTGTAGGAGTAAAACTACTATTAAACTGTATTTTGCACACTTATTTATCATGACATAAATTGTATATGTTCTGTTACTATATACATTGTAAATTCATACATATATGCATAGAGAGAATATACACTATTTGAAAAGAGTAATAAATAAAGGTATTTTTGAGAATAATTTTGACTCTATAAACTTTTCCCCTTTACCTCTGCCTTAAGATTCCAATCCCTTTTATGAGAGGCTGTTCCATTACACAGTGACATTTCTAACAGAAAACAATTTTTCTAGATCAGGAAAATTATAAAATTTCACTCTCCCTATCCTTTCAATTTATTTAAAATATGTGATGTTTTGAATAAGAATAATTAAGAAAAATCCACTGAATTTTCGTTTGCTATATATTTAGTATTAAGGCAATCAATATACATTTGAAAAATGAACTATATGTTCATGAATCTCTAGAAGTCTAAATAGAATTTAAGATGGATTTTAAGTAGCAGTTTCTAAAACATAAGTCTTCTTAAAAATTCATGCTTTGACATTAAAACAAAATATTCAAAAATTCTACCAGAAAAGAGATACATATGTAACTATACAAGAATTCCAATAACAAATAAATTAAAGGAAATAGAAGGACTATTTAATATTACTTGCTATATCTACAAACAATTATTTTATTGTCAAAGAAGTTAATACATAGTAGTAAAAGCAAAGACTTAGACCTGTGCTTGGCACATTATGAGTGCTACATTTAATGTTTCCTCTAATTAGTATTATAATTATTACCATTACTATACACAAAGAAGGACAATTCCCAAATATATGTCTTAATACAGACATTACCTTTTACGTTTAAAAAAAAAAATAGGGACTTCCCTGGTGGTCCAGGGGGTGAGACTCCGTGCTCCCAATGCAGGGGGCCTGTTCAATCCCTGATTGGGGAACTAGATACGCATGCATTACGCAAATAAGAAGTCCGCGTACTGCAGCTAAAGATCCTTGTGTGCCGCAACTAAGACCTGGCACAGCCAAAATTTAAAAAAATATATTTGAGTGTGTGTGTGTGTGTGTGTGTGCGTGCATGCTAGTATGTTCATTTTTTCTGAAAATGTCCTAATCTTTATTAATAATAAGCATTTCAATTATATAGCTGAATTTAAAATTATAATCCAATAATCCATTCAAAAAAGTAGATATTGCTCCCTTATATATTTTATTTCAGAATACAGCAATGGCCACACTAGGCCTATAGTAAAAGAACACTTTAAAATTAATCCCAAATATCATTAATAAAAGCAAACCATGTTCCTGTTACTAGCAAAAGAAGTTCTTCTTAAATGTACCTGTGTCATGACTTTTCTCCATTCCCAAACAATACAGAATCAAAAGACTAACTGCTCTTAAAAAAGAAAAAAACCTCAGACTGTTCAAGCTTTAAGTGATAGAATTAATTTAACAAGATAAAAGGAAAGGCAATCAAATAAGGCAATCAAAAAACAAAAACATATTCTTAAGAGGTGATCTATATATGAACTTGGGGGAAAAAATCAGACCAACAGCACTCACCAGGTGTCCCCAGGATTCAGAACAGAGCCTGACACATACTATCACTTTTTAAAGAAGCTGATAACATTGTTCAAAAGATAAAGTAACATGGCATTGGATATACAGCAAAACCTTTACAAAAAGTCAACTTTCCCACCTTTAAAAACAGACATGAATACATATCAGTCTTTTCCATCAGACTGTTAGCTCCTCTCAGGGAAAGAGATTTATCTTTGTGCCTCGCATACAATAGTCCCTGAATAAATGTTTGCTAATAAAAATAATTGTTAATGCAATTGAGGACTAAGAGTAATAATGAACAGAGGTTTTTCATCCTTGTTTTTTTGTTTTTTACCTGTGGAATGATGCCAGCCTGGCTTTCTTCTTGTTTACCCATCATTGTATAAGACTTCCCAGCACCAGTCTGCCCATAGGCAAAAATACAGACATTATATCCTTCAAAGGCATGTAAGAGCATTTCCTTTCCAATATCATTGTACACACGGTTTTGAGATGCAAAACAGGGATCTTCGGGCTGTAAGGATTAAAAGGAAAAATAAATGGCATTTTATTCATATTGTTTCCTATGCTTATTTGATTACTTCTATAATAAATAAAAGTGTTTGAAATCAGAATAATCACCTAAAATATATTTTTAAGTCCCTCCTACATATAGTTTATTTTTCCCATTAAATGCACACACACAGAGGCACTATTAGAGACATCCAGGCCAGCCATACATAAAAATATCTACATGAAATTATCTGACATGATTACATTTCATTTTACATAACCTTGAAAGTATTACTCTTCCATTCACAGGGAGCTCCAAGAAAATTTTAAGTGGAAAATGGGGCTGAAAGATCAAAGATCAAGTCCACATACAAAAATATTTCTTTTAATTCGCTCCAGGTGGTGTGGCTATTTCTCAATAAACACAGCTTTCAGTGAAGAATGTTTTCCATCCCCTTTCACAGGCTCTTCCCTTGGCAATTAGGCTTTGCAATAGTTTAAAACATCTCCTACTCTAACACAAAATAGGAAAAAAAGAACAAAAATGCGTAACAAAGAGATGCAGAAGCAAACTCTAGTTTAGGAACAATCCCCAGAAGCCAGTAAGATTTGGGATCCTATAATGAGTAAGGGGATACTGCAAAGGGTCTTACTCTTCATTTCCCTAGATGTTGGTAATCTTTGCTTTCCCTGTGGACCTGCAGGCTCTTTCAAAAGGTTTAAAACCCACACTGTTCTACCACGCTGCACCATGAGTACACTCACCGAGGTGTGAGACCAGTAGGAGTAGTCAAAGCTGAAGGACTTTGGAGCTTCCTTTGGGTTCTTTGGGTTAATAATACCTAGAGGATGAAAATGTTTTGATTTTATAAGTGACTCAGTTAAATGTTTTTTAGTTCAGCATGATGTTATACTGTAAACTCAAAACATCCAAATCAGTAAATTCATACTACTGAATCTGAACTGGGCAATTGAAAAACAAAAATAACACATTTTTAATAGGTAGGATCTATATAGAGAATTTGAAAAGAATCAGACCAACAACATTCACTAGATGCCACCAGAATTTACAACAGAGCTTGGAACATAGTAGGTGCTCAGTAAATGTCTTGTGACTGAATCCTAGGTAAGTTAGCAGACAAAATTTGGAAATGGACCATGTTACTATTTCAAGGTGCTTCATAAGGCTTGAAATATTTCAATATATCAGAAATAAAAATTAGAAAATTACTGAATTAATCCAACCACTATTTAAAACAAACACTTTTTAAAGATCCTATCATCTACTTAAGAAAAGCATTTAGGGGCTTCCCTGGTGGTGCAGTGGGTGAAAGTCCGCCTGCCGATGCGGGGGACACGGGTTCGTGCCCCGGTCCGGGAAGATCCACATGCTGCGGAGCGGCTGGGCCCGTGAGCCATGGCTGCTGAGCCTGCGCGTCCAGAGCCTGTGCTCCGCAACGGGAGAGGCCACAGCAGTGAGAGGCCCGCGTACCGCAAAAAAAAAAAAAAGGAAGGATAGTTTTTGTGAAATCCACAATTGATAATAACTAATACGTAAGTTACTAGATATATGTATATACGTGTGTATATGTGTGTGCATGTATACACTAGAAACACAGACCTCTAAATCATCTGTAGAATGTCATAAACAGTAAAATTACTTTTGACTGAAAAGTATGAAGCCTCACTGTCCATATTAAAAGTGATTTCTTGGGACTTCCCTGGCGGTCCAGTGGTTAGGACTCCGTGCTTCCACCGCAGGGGCACGGGTTCGACCCCTGGTCGGGGAACTAAGATCCCGCATGCCACACGACATGGCCAAAAAATAAATAAAATTGTTTTTAAAAAGTGATTTCTCATGTGATTAACCCAGTCACATAGTTCAGGGACTGACTGAATGCTGAGGCTTGGCCTCTCTTCCTCCCTCACACACACAAAGCTTTAGCACCTCATATTTCACACAGAATAGAATCATTGTAACATGTGGTCATGAAATCGCCTCAAAGCCCAGACCAACCAATCCACTTCTCTAAGGCAGGGCCACATCCCAAGCTATCTGAGATCAGGATTAAAAAATAAATCTGCCCCGGGCAGCTGTTGCTCAGGATACAAATAGCAACAGTTGCTACGGTGCTTAGCTCTCTCTCACTGGATTCCACGGGGTATGGCCACACCTATGTTCCAACCTCAAATGCTGACAGAGTATTAACAAGGCTCACACAGCACATAATCATGTGACAAGGAGACATGGTTCTAGAAAGAACATCTCCCCACACACAAATGGTAGCCTAAGCAAAGAAGTACACTTCTAAACAAAAGGCACTACCTACAAGATTTAAATAATAGCCAACATTCATGGAGCACTTACTCTGAGCTCTAAGTACTTTCTGTGCACAAACCTGTTTAATCCTCCCAACCACTCAATACGGCAGATGTTTTATTATCCCCATTTTATAAAGAAATCATCAAAAAGAGGTTAAGTAACTTACCCAAGGCTACAGAGCTAGCTAGTGGCGATTCAGGATGTGAGTTTGGAGTGTCTAGTTCCTGAGCCCAGTCACCCAACAATTAAATACTCCCTATATGCGGCGATCACCAAGGCAAACACGGTAAGGCATTTCTATGCATATGCATACATATGTGCATGTAAATGCACATTTATGACCACCGCCCCCCAAAACTGTATCACAGGCATTGCTCAGAACTCTCCTTACAACATCTGAAACTAGGAACTATGAGAATTATAGTTCCTAAAAGATGAAAGACCACACACAAACTCTACCAAGAAAACAGAAATTAGTGTCATATTTCGTGAACCAGATTCCAGGTTTCAGTGGCTCAGCAATGAGGACAATAACAATATATAGGGTATGACCTCTGAAGTAGACTTCATCACTCGAAACCACGGTTAAAATAAACACTTTCTAACCTTTAGGAAATCCGCTGTCATAAAACTTTTAAGCCGCATTTCATTAAATCTTTAGCTACTCACTGGTAGTACCAATTCTGCCAAGAACGATTTAAGAAAGGGCAAGTTTTCAGATCCTACTCCTTTGTTCCCTTTTCTCTAGTAAAGGAAAAGAAAAACTATGCCAGCGAGTAACTTCCTTTTCCTCTTCCTCAATATACCCTTCTCCCAGATCTTTGAAACTTCTGAAACTAATAAATTTTCCTAACTTCCATCTTCAAAACCAAGCTGCTTTTTATTTTTATCTATTTTTTTCTTTCCAGCTATTATTCATTCCACTCAGCACATGGATGCATGAATTCATTTAACAAACTTTTTTGGGGCACATTTGCTGTGTATTAAGTGTTAGATATACAAAGAAAGATAAGAAAGATACCACCTTTTTTCTTTTTTATTGAAGTAACATTGGTATATAACGTTAGATAACTTTCATGTGTACAACATTATATTTCTACTTCTGTATACACGATACCAAATTGCCTTTTAAATAACTGCCTCCAGGCAACAAAAATATCTTTAACATAAATAAGTAAATCAAAATATAATTTTAAAGAGCCATTTATATAAGTTATGTGAAACAAGATGAAATTTACCCACAATATTTGAAAGATTTTCATTCCTAAATGAAAGATATTTATATTAAAGACACCTTGGAAAAATGCAAAATTCAATATTCTTGTTACCAGACTTAGGGGGGGAAAGGTGTAAGCAGAAAGACTCAGAAGGTATGGGTCATTTCTATATGTTAGAATGGGTGGCAGTTACAGAGTTGTTTTATATTATTCTTTATATTTACATATACATTGTATTATCTTGACTATTTTAAATATTTACTAGCAAAAATTTTTTTTAACTCCAAAACTCTGCAAAGGAAAAAAACTTATAAGGATAAAATATTAATGACAGCGCTTGAGCACATCAGAAGCCCATGAACTCCACTATTACTTGCATGGACAATGAATTAATATTTTCATATGTGCGAAAGGATTTTTCTTTCTGAATAACAGCTGTGATCTCACTTCCTTTAACCCAACTAAGAAACAGGATGTTTCCAACCATTAATAAAAATGGGGAGGGGGGAGAGAGAACATGTAATAGAAAGGGTATAGGATTTGGAAACAAAGGACCAGCATCAGTAAGAACAATTAAGAAATATATTTAGATTTAGGGAATTCCCTGATGGTCCAGTGGTTAGGACTCTGAGCTTTCACTGCTGAGGACCCAGGTTCAATCCCTGGTTGGGAACTAAGATCCCACAAGGCACACAGCGCAACCAAAAAATATATATATATATCTATATATAGACAGATAGATAGATAGATAGATAGATAGATATAGATATATATAGATTTAGATTTTTCTGTGACCTTGGGTATTGCTACACTTTTGTGTCCCCTCTAAAACTGAGGTAAGGAACTTCCCTGGTGGTCCAGTGATTAAGACTCTGCGCTCCCAATGCAGGGGGCCCAGGTTCGATCCCTGGTCAGGGAACTAGATCCCGCATGCCACAACTAAGAGCTCGCATGCCTCAACTAAAAGATCCCGCAGGCGGCAATGAAGATCCTGCGTGCCACAACCAAGACCCAGCCAAACAAATAAATAGTTAAAAATAAAACTGAGGTAATACCTAGTTCACAGGATTAAATGAGTAAAGCACTATACAAATGTTAATTTTCAAAAACACGTATTTTATCTTGTTTTAAATTCCCCCAATGTTTGGTGGGTATGATAACCATATTCCGTGGTTTTTAAACCAAAGCAAGGAAAGTTCACTGATAAAATAAGCTAAAGCATAAGAATTCTACTTCTTGGCAAGAGTCAAAATACTACATTGGAGTCCTTTAGATGTGCCATCAAATCTCCGGTGCTCCTACCACATTAAAAATCCCTTCAGTACATGGACCATGTCTTACGGACCCTCTACACTGCCCTACACCAAACAGGCACTCAGATGAATGTGCTCCACAGGTCATGTGTAATTTTAATTTCATTAAATCTTGTACCATTTTCAGGAACCTAAAAGGAAAAACCAAAACAGTATATACCTATGCAATATATACATAAAATACCAGTAAATTTTATTAACTTTCACAGTAAGAATATAGAGAGAATTCTATCACCGAAAAGACTGGGCAATATTTAACATAGTGATTCTTGTATCAAAGTCAACTGAGCTAAAACACAGTGTGCAGGACTTCTAATTTGTCTCCCAGAAAGCATGCACATATGAATGGAATTCTAGTAATTAATGAATACGTTCAACATATAAACCATATTTTCACCAATGTAAAAGCTATTACAAACATTTATGCCTCCCAGGGTCAAGTGTTATCAGTGGACAGAGTTTGTCTCAGACAAATCAACACTTTTTCTTCAAGGAATGGACTCCTGGCATATCTTTGAGGACTAGCCAGAACATAACTCTATTTTAAGTGCTGTATACTTCATAGTGCTTTATTTCCTATAAAAATCATCATTTCATGCCACTTTTCAAGACCTCTTTTAAACTCCTTCTGCACCTGAGGCCTCTTCTTCTATCAAGATTTCTCTGGACACACAGTATACTCCACATCTGGACCCACCTCCACCAGCAATTCTCCACATCTGATCTACATTGTCAGTTCTACTTTCAAAATGTATCCAGAATCCCATGACTTCTCACCACCACCATCAGTACCACCCTGGTCAACTCACCATCTCTCTCGCCTGGACGACTGCAATACCTACTAACTGGGCTCCCCACTTTTCCCCTGAGCCCCTGAAAAGTCTCATCTCCACACTGTAGATAATGACCCTTCTCAGACGTAATCCGGATCACCTCCACGGCAAACCTCCAGTGAACCTTCCGATAATACACTGAACAAAACTCCACTCCCTCTGTGACCTCCTCTCCAAAGGTTCAATCTTTACTCTGATCCCACTGGCCTTCTTACTGAAGACACATTCTCATTTCAGGGTCTTTGTACTTACTGCTCTGCTGGGAATGCTTTCTCCCAGGTATCTGACTCGCCCACTCCTTAATTTCATACAGTTCTCTATTCAAACATCACCTTATCAGACAGCCCTTTTCTGACCATTTAATTTAAATCAGCATTCACTTCACTCTCCATCCTCTTACCCTGCCTTATTTTTCTTCATTGCTCTCATGACCACCTGACTTATTATATGAGTCACTAGAATGTAAGTTCCATGAGACCAGAACTTCTGTTTCATTCACGGTTCTATCCCCTAGCTCCCAGGACAGTGCCTGACATACAGTAGATACTCAATATATACCCGAAAAACTAATGAATATGTTAGTTTCATCTTTCCTTACAGACTGTCCCTTCTTTGTGGCTGGAAACCATGACCCCTCTTTCTATATCACTCACGGTACTGACTTCATAAGTAGGTGACGCTTATTTGTGAACTGGAATGTAGCTCTCTCAATACCACTTGCTTACTGAGTCTTTTCTCCCTGAGCAACCAACTAATTCAGCTTCTGGCAAGAATCATTAACCTCTGGGAAAGGAGGTACCTAAATTCCAGTCTAGAGAACAGAAATACAACTTCTAGGAAACAGCAGTAATAGGTAAACAGGGAACAAGAGGAAAGATTACCAGGTTTTAAATAGTACAGGCAAAAGAAGATGTGCTGATGGAGGTCAGCAGGAAGGGCAAGGATAAAGGAAAGTACATTGGGGGCAGAAGAGTGGAATAGGTACTAGAAATCCCTCTTCTTCCCCAGGTCTTTACAATTGTCTTTTACACTCTGCATTTCACAGGAAATATGGAATCTCATGGCAGACGGAGGTATCTTACCACATTAAAATCTGTTGCTGCAAAATTTTCTCCAGTGTCCCAGATATGACAAGCTTGCCTCGCATAACGATTCTTGTGTAGGTAGGAAACAAATTCTTGACCTCACACACAAGACACACACCCAAGAGGCACTGCCATATGGTAAAAACACCAAAAGACGTAAATAGATGCTAATGTTCTCAGCATTCATCTTTCCAAGTAGTTCCCCTGAAACATACATTCAATTAGAAGGGTGAGGTGCTCAGCACCTGGCTCAATGCCCAGCACAGAGCAGGGATTATACAGGAACTGGTTGAATCACTGTTGAATATCACAGCTACAACCAGGATGGTGCATCACTCAAAGCCCAGATGTTACAACAACATCCATCTGGACAAGTCCATGTTCCTGATCTTTCTGCCTATCTTCCAGTAGTCCCTGCCCCTTTGCCCTGTGTACTTGTACTCAATGAGCTCCCAAGTCTGAAATAATGCTAGTTTCCACGCTGACATTACTCTTTCTCAAAGGAAGGGTTATCACAAAAGATCCCAAGATCCTATTTTAAGAAAGGAAAAGTTAAGAGCCCTTTATTCACTGGGCACATTTACTGAGCACATTTATTAAGCACAAACTATGTACCAGGCACTGGGTTAGGGATACAATGGCAAGCAAAAGAGTTATTTCCACCCTTCTAGAGCTCAGAGTCAATGGAGGAGACAGACATATAATCACACAAAATAAATACATGCTTTCAAATTATGGTAAGATCCATGCTAGATAAGCATGGGGTCCTATAAGAACATATAAACAGAAACATATAAAAGGAAACATATATAAAAGAGGCAATTTTTTAGTCAGTAAACTCTGATTTGGTGAAAGAGAAGGGGGAGCTGAAGGATAAGTAGGAGATAGCTAAGGAAAGCCGAGTGATAATAATATCAGCCAACACCTACTGAATGCTTACTATGTTCCAAGCACTGTGCTAAAGCATTACATGTACACACTCATTTAATCCACAAAATAACCTCACGTTGCATCATCTCCATTTTACACTTGGAGCGCCTGAGTTGTCCAAGGCCAGAGCCTGAACTGAAATTTGGACCATCTGGCTCCAAGGCCAGAGCCCACTGGGCAATGTGTATCCCAGGCCAGGGAACTGCATTAGGAAGCCCTGGGGCAAAAAGAAGGACGTGAAACCCAGGCACTGGTTTGACAGGTGTAGCTCAAATGCAGTGAGCAGCAAAGGGTAGAAAAGCACTAAATCTCAGGGTCGTGGACAGACCTCAAGGAGCTGGTGAACCCCTGAGCAGTGAGAAGCCACTGGAGTGGCTTGACTACAGTGATGGATGGACTAAAGCATGGAGACTGGATTGGAGGAAAGCATGAATGGAAGTGTGGAGACCAATTACACAGAACACAACCACTACTGCAGAACATCTTTGCCATTTACATAATGCCTCCCATGAGAACTGCATCTGGCATCAGAAATGCATGAGTTTCAAGTCTGTGGCATTTGTCGGGGCCAGGAGAAAGAAAGGTCCATTCCTATATCAAAAGCATTGTGTTTCTCGATCCAAAACTGAATTTTGTCTTACAATTTGACCCAATATTCAATGATCAAAACCTGAGTTGATCTAGAAAATATTTCTAGAAGACATTATTAAATATTTTAGCAGTGAAGAAAATAGAATACTGTAGAGGCTTTGATCTAACTCCACCCTAAGTATCCAATATTATCCTAGGGTCCATCTATAAACTCAGCACATAACAATCAGTAAGCCTCAGTTTTCTTATCTGTAAAATGGGTACAACAATAATAGTGCCTACCTTTATAGAACTTGTTAGGAGGATTAATCACTAATCGATGTCAAGAGTTTTAGCTCAGGACCTAGCACAAAGTAAATACTCAAAATATTCTTTCATTTAGCAAATACTTGGGTGCCTACCATGCCCCAGGCCTGAAGGTATCTAGTGAAAAAACAGTCCCTGCCTTGAAGGAGCTTACATTCTAATCAGGAAGTCAGATAATTAACTAATAGAGATAGTACAACCTGGAAGAAAAATAAAGAAGACTTAGGAGATATAACGGTGACAATGGAGGTAGCAGGAGTGACTCTTTTAGATAAGAGTGGGCAGGCTGCCACATCTGAGCAGGGACCTGCATGACATTTAGGGCCCGGCAAGACCACCAGTGTTGCCAAAGGAGTAAACTATAATGGCATGTGAAGTCAGAGGGCTAGCCAGAGGCCAAATTCTCTGGGGCCTGTGGCCAAGGTGAGGGTTTTTAGTTATATTCTAAAAGTGACAGGAAGCCAACAAAGGACTTGAAGCACAAGCTGACATAATCTGATTTACATTTCTAGAATATGACTCTGGCTACTACATAGGAACAAAAGCAGAAACAGAAAGATAGGAAGCTACTGGAGTGTTCTTGGACTAGAGTAGAAACGATAAAAAGTAACCAGATTTAGGAGAGACTGTGAAAGTAGAGACAACAAGACTGACTTACTGATGAATTACAGGTGGCCTGTAAGAAAAAGAAGAGTGACCCCAATATTTTTGGTCTGAGAAACTAAAGAATGGGTAAGAATGAATGAAGAGCCACTTTAGTTGGGCAAGGAGGGGAAATCAGTTCTGTTGAAGACACGCTGAGTTTGAGATACTTCTTAGGCCTTTAAGTAGAGTTAAATTAGCAGCCGGGTAGACAAGTGTGGAGTTGTACAAAGGGGTGCAGGCTGGAGAAATGAATTTGGGAGTCATTGTCACCTCAATGACATTTAAAGCCTTGAGCCTAGATGAAATCACTTAGGAGTGTGTCTTCCCTATAGACAGAAAAGAGATCAAAGAGGAGAGACAAGGTCCTGGTGTACTTTTAACACAGGAGGAAAGGAAGAACAGAGAATGGCCTGGGAGGAAGGAAGGCAATCAGGAGAGCATGGGGTCCTGAGAGCCAAGAGACAAAGGAAATCAAGCTATGTTAGCTACTATCATAACCACCTTCTGGACTCCCAAGAGGAAGAGTCTTTGTCAGGCTATCACTTGACTTCCCCATAACTCACTCTGGCTCATCCTCACCTCTGGGCCTTGGTTCCCATCACCATCCAGATCTCATCTGGTTTCCAGGCTGTTTTCTTAACTCTCCCTTCATAAATCAGAAAGGCAGCCTCAGAACTGAATATCTGATTGTATCTTTTCCCAGGTCCACAGGGGAGAGGACCTTGAGTTTATCCTCTCCCTGCACCTTGCACACCTTTCCCCTTGTGCCTTCAGACTTTTTATTCTTTATGCTGCAGCTGACATTCCTTACCTTAGGAGAGCCGGAGAAGAGTGAAGAACAGGACAGCACCTTTCACGTAAAGGCTTGAAGACCCTTATTCAAGATCAATGGAATGCCTTTAAAATGACTCCCCATAAAATGTTCCATAGGCTTTAGTTTACTGATGAACCGCAAGACCATCTTCTCTTTCTTAGAGTGCCTTCAAGTCAAAATTAGCCTTACAAAGTCTGCGAAGTCCCCCAACTTTACCCCCCTTTTTCCTGGCCTTCTTTACAACTTTGTTACTCCAGCATCAAGATGCAGAAATAATGTTTTAATTACTAAGTCCTAGAAAACAAGGCAGTCAAAACAAGATTTGTACTTAAAAGCCCTTTTATTCTCCAGAATAAATTTGTTTATCTAATATCTCAAAGTCTCTATGCAGCAATTACACTGTTGTTGGCAAACTATTAAAGATTTTGCCTGCAACTACAATTAACATATCATCGTGGCAACAGTGTAACTTTATATTAACTTTTCTCTGATGGCATGTTTTAAGCTTGTTAAAAATACCAGTGATATCTTCGGCACAAACTTCCTCTTCAAAAACTTTCTACTATATCCAAATTTAAGAAAAATGGCACACGATTATTTTATATACCATTTATATTCCAAAACCATAAAGCCAAGCCCCAGAAGCATCCTCTCCCCTACTTAGAATAATATATTGCCGAAAATATATTAAAATGGCATAAAGCAGATTGTCATAAAGTAGATTTGAGCAAAAGACCTAAAATCATAAAATTTCTTGATCTTTTAAAATAACAAAATTAGATTCTAAATCTTATAAAACAGGATAAATGTACTATATGCATTCACTATACAGCTGACCCTTGAACAACATAGGTTTGAACTGTGTGGGTCCACTTATATGTGGATTTTTTCAAAAGTGAATAGTACAGTACTACACGATCTAGGGCTAGTTGAATCCATGGATGCAGAACCGCAGATACAAAGGGTCGATTATAGATTATAGGTGGATTTTAAACTGTGCAGAGGGTCGGCATTCCTAACCGCCTTGATGTTCAAGGGTCAACTATATACTCAATCCCAGAGTATTGAACATTCAAATGGAAAAAAAGAAGAAAAAAATCTACCAACTCTGTAGTGTCACACTGTCATCAAGTGAGTATAAAATAAATATGCTAGCTATAATAAACGTTAAGCAAACTCTCAATTAACAATTCTGCTCTTCCTAAGCAAATTTTGAATGATTCTGAAGGGAGATGACAGGGAAGGTCCAGCTTTTCTTTAAGTTAAGTGGTACAAAGATGTCTCAACTAATAATAATGCCCTTTTTATTAATAATTTCCCTGAATCAAAAAAGGACATCAAGATAAATTTTAACCTAACAGTTAAATTCTAAATAGACACAGGCGTTCAGTCTTATTACACGGAACAGTAAAACTTAGTATTTTGAGAAGCAATATACACAGGTCAGAGATTAAGAGTCAGAGCTCTGACCGAAACAGACACATCGATCAATGGAACACAATACAGAGCCCAGAAATAAACCCACACACCTATGGTCAATTAATCTTCGACAGAGGAGGCAAGAATATACAATGGAGAAAAGACAGTCTCTTCGGCAAGTGGTGCTGGGAAAGCCGGACAGCGCATGTAAATCAATGAAGTTAGAACATACGCGCACACCATACACAAAAATAAACTCAAAAATGTTTAAAGACTTAAATATAAGATAGGACACCATAAAACTCCTAGAAGAGATCATAGGCAAAACATTCTCTGACATAAATCATAGCAATGTTTCCTTAGGTCAGTCTCCCAAGGCAATAGAAACAAAAGCAAAAATAAACAAATGGGACCTAATCAAACTTAAAAGCTTTTGCACAGCAAAGGAAACCATAAACAAAACGAAAAGACAACCTATAGACTGGGAGAAAATATTTGCAAACGATGCAACCGACAAGGGATTAATTTCCAAAATATACAAATAGCTCATACAACTCAATAACAAAAAAACAAACAACCCAATCCAAAAATGGGCAGAAGACCTAAATAGACATTTCTCCAAAGACATACAGATGGCCAAAAGGCACATGAAAAGATGTTCAATATCACTATTAGAGAAATGCAACTCAAAACTATAATGAGGTATCACCTCACACCAGTCAGATCATCCATCATTAAAAAGTCTACAAATAGTAAATGCTGGAGAGGGTGTGGAGAAAAGGGAACCCTCGTACATCGTTGGTGGGAATGTAAATTGGTACAGCCACTGTGGAAAACAGTATGGAAGTTCCTTTGAAAACTAAAAATATAGTTGCCATATGATCTAGCAATCCCACTCCTGGGCATTATCTGGAGAAAACTCTAATTCAGAAAGATACATGCATCCCTATGTTCATAGCAGCACTATTTACAACAGCCAAGACATGGAAGCAACCTAAGTGTCCATCAACAGATGAATGGATAAAAGATGTGGTATGTATACACACACACACACACACACACAATGGAATGCTACTCAGCCATAAAAAAAAAAGAAATAATGCCATTTGCTGCAACATGGATGGACCTAGAGATATCATTCTAAGTGAAGCCAGAAAGAGAAAGACAAATACCATATGATATCACTTATATGTGGAATCTAAAATACGACACAAATGTACTTATTTACAAAACAGACTCACAGACATGGCAAACAAACTTATGGTTACCAAAGTGGAAAAGGTGTGGGGGAGGGATAAATGAGGAGTTTGGGATTGGCAGATACAAAAAAAAGAATGAGGGCTCTGGAGCCAGACAGCACCAGTTCATTTTCTAGTTCTCTCAATCCTAGATGTGTGACCCCAGGCAAGTTAGCCAGTATTTATGCCCTCATCTGTGAAATGGGGAAAATAAGAGTATCTGCCATAGGACTGTTGTGAGGATTACATGAGTTAAAGTCTGTAAGCGTCTAATTGTGGCTGGCATAGCTTAAGTGTTTATTATTGTTGTCTTGTCGTTACCTACTAATCGCAGTGGTTTTCCCCCAACTAAAAGGCAATTTAAAAAGTAAAAGCTGATTTTGTTTTCCCCTTCACCCATTTTGCCTTCTCAATTTTATTCACAGTTACAAAAGGAACTCTAGTATCAGACCAGAACAATGTCACAGGGAAACAGTAATTGTAGTTAAATCATTTCCTCTTTACGTAGCTTCTGCTAATTCTGGCAGTACAGTTTTCTGTTCTGCCAAAACAAAAGAGGCTTCCCAGACATTCCCCACCTTTCCTGGCCCTGCCCCTCAGTTATTTAGATACCTCTCCTAATACCTTCATAATGGTCATCACACTGCTTTGATTACTTATCTCTAAGATGAAACTAAAAACACTCTGAGCCCCTGGTGGCCTCCCAGCCTATTTTTGCTGAGTTAACAAAAATCTAATTTCCCACATATGCCCTCAAAAACCTAATTTCATATTTCTTATTCTTACCACCTATATGAACAAAGCACTCATCCCTAAACAGTACAACCAAGAACAGTTTTTAGCCCACTAGAAATGTTTGTTCATAAAATAAGCACGTTGTTGATATACTACAAAAAATTAAGTCTGTGAACACCAACTTCGCCTACTATAAAATCGGCACGAGTAGCCCCTTTCGCGGTCTCTCTAACCACACTCCAGACTTTGTGAGCTCCCACTGCAAGTGCTTCACACTTCACTGGGCAACTACCAAAAGCTATCAGCACTGTGTTGTTGGCACAGACTTTCAAAAATGAACTCCAAAACAACCCTTGAGAATTGCAAAGAAGGCATTTAAAACAAAAAAACAAACAAACAAACTGGGCATGGTTGCTTTCCCCTTTGAAAAAAGCAACAAATGTACATATAAAGGCCACATGAAGTACAGTCTGGATTTAATCAAGGCAACCTCAAAAGACTAAAACAGTAAGATGCAAAGCAGCAGGTTTCCTACAAGATTTTTTTCAGTCTTCTCTCTTGGCCGTTTCAGAATCCAGATGTGAAAACAACTTATTTAGGTAATTGAAGAAGTTTGAATTATACACTATAATAAAAAGCAGTTCCAAACACACAATACCAAAGGCCCCCTCCTTTAGTGACAGGTTCAACTGTTTCTGCCTATACATTTATATTCCCATTGAAAATAATGATTTAGGTACCAAAACTAACCACAAAAAACAATTTCACAAATAACTTTCAAATACCATCCTACGCGGACACCCAATTCCATTTGATCCTCACAACAACCTAGGAATAGAGAGCTGGGTAGGCATTAGCAACATCTCCATTTAATAAATGGAGAGGCTAAGGCTCAAGTATTTGATAACAGAGGATGAGCTAAATAATGTATGATTCATAACTACAATACAGCCACTAAAATCATGTTCCTGAAGACTACTTTAGACTTGGGAATATTTACCCACTGCATTACTAAGGGAAAGACCAAGGAGGCTACAGAGGTTTGGCAAAGGGAGAAGGGAGGTCCCTGCACAGACTTCAGCTTTTGTTCTGAGTGAAATGGGAACCATCTGAGAGTTTAGAGCAAAAAAGTAATCTGACTTCCATTCTAAAAGGATGGAGAACAGATTACTAGAGGGCAAGGGCTGAAGCAAGGAGACTTGTAAGGAGGCTACTGTAGGTGGTGGCAGTAAAGGAGGTGGAAACTAAGATTCTGGGTATACTCTAAGGCAGAGCCTACAGGGCTTTATGATGGATAGAGGATAAGAGAGAGAGTCAAGGATGTTTTACGATTTTTGCCCTGAGCAACTACAAAGGTAGAGTTGCCTTTAACTGAGTTGAGGGAGAATGCAGGGGAGCAAGAATTCAAGAGGATATATCAGATATTCAGTTTTGGACATTCCAAGTTTAAGATGTTTATTTAGACAAGCAGGTAAGAGGTGCCAGATAGACGGCTGCATAAACTGCCTTCTAAAAACAATTCCTGGGACTTCCCTGGTGGTCCAGTGGCTAAAATTCCGTGCTCCCAATGCAGGGGGCCCGGGTTTGATCCCTGGTCAGGGAACCAGATCCCGCATGCCGCAACTAAGACCCGGTGCAGCCAAATAAATAATTTTTTTAATAAATAGGTAAAAAATAAAAACAATTCCTTCCCCACTTGTGAGGGGCTTACTTTTTTTTTTTTTTTTTTTTGCGGTATGCAGGCCTCTCACTGTTGTGGCCTCTCCCGTTGCAGAGCACAGGCTCCGGACGCGCAGGCTCAGCGGCCATGGCTCGCGGGCCCAGCCACTCCGCGGCATGTGGGATCTTCCTGGACCGGGGCACGAACCCGTGTCCCCTGCATCGGCAGGCGGACTCTCAACCACTGTGCCACCAGGGAAGCCCAGAGGGTTTACATTCTTTACAGCAGTCCTAAGAAGTGGTTTTAAGGCTCAAGTGTCTGATAATGGGTGATGAGCTAAATAAATTATGGTTCATAAATCCAACAGAATACTATATAATCATTAAAATCATGATCTTGAAGAATACTTTAAAAAATGTGCTCAGGGGGCTTCCCTGGTGGCACAGTGGTTGAGAGTCCGCCTGCCAATGCAGGGGACACGGGTTCGTGCCCCGGTCCAGGAAGATCCCACATGCCGCGGAGCAGCTGGGCCCGCGAGCCATGGCCGCTGAGCCTGTGCGTCCGGAGCCTGTGCTCTGCAACGGGAGAGGCCACAACAGTGAGAGGCCTGCATACCGCAAAAAAAAAAAAAAAAAAAATGTGCTCAATAAGTTAATGATAAATGAATTTATCTCATCTAGAAGAGGGTGCAATCTAATGCCCTTCTTTAAGACCATAAACTTTATCCCAGTAGAAGAAAAACGTAAGAAACAGAGAGGGATACATTCCAGAATGTCAGCTTAGTTAAGGTGCCATATGAGAAGTCATTAAATACCAAGGAAAATTGTGAGAAGGCCACTGACAGTGCAAGATCTGGACCTTCCCTTTATCAACCCATTCCAAAGTCATTCTAAAGGACAAAATTGGTTTCAATCAATTCCAACTGAGTAAACATAGTATCATTTCAGGGGCACCTTTATTTCCCCACCCCAGCACACATACACAGACCCCTCTCATTGCTATAGCTTCAAGTCCTGATTACAGGAAAAGTGTTTTGTGTCAAAATTTTTTAAAATTTAATGCCACGGGTACCCAAGCTGATTTCAATATATTTTACTGAACTCTTCTTCCTGTGCTGTAAAAGCCTCTTCACCTTCTTGTTGCTTATCTTCCTACATTCCAGTGACTAAATGAGTGTCATTTAACCAAGGTGGACATGTAAGCATTCCTCTCTTTGGAAAAAGAAGTCAAAAAGTGGTTCGAGGGCTTCCCTGGTGGCGCAGTCGTTGAGAGTCTGCCTGCCGATGCAGGGGACGCGGGTTCGTGCCCCGGTCCGGGAAGATCCTACATGCCGCGGAGCGGCTGGGCCCGTGAGCCATGGCCACTGAACCTGCGCGTCCGGAGCCTGTGCTCTGCGACGGGAGAGGCCACAACAGTGAGAGGCCCACATAACGCAAAAAAAAAAAAAAAGTGGTTCGAAGGTTTCAGAAAGAGGGGACAGGAGGCAAATTTCGTGGACTTGTGCTTATCATATGGTATGCCCTGGTCACTGGTCTAAATAGGCCTGGGTGCACAGCATCTCAATTTGCAAGATTAAGACTGTTTTTTCCCTTTGCTTTTATGCTTTTTTAATTAAATGTTTAGTAGATATACTTATAAACTATATGTAGAGTTTAAACAGCAACAATAAACAAAACCCCAGGTACCCACCAGCGCATTACAGAACATGACTCTCACCTCTGTAGCTCCACTGTATGACCCTCCCAGATTTCTTTGCCCACCATCTCTCCACTGAGGCCTGCAGAATTTTGTCATTATTGCCTTACTTTTCTTCATAGTTTTACCCTATGTCTTTTTATGGAGTAAAGAATACAGAGAACAGTTTTGTATGTTCTTAAATTTATATAAATAAAATACATCAACTGCTTTTCCAACTTGCTTATATAGCTACAGTTTATGATTTCCGTGTGTGTGTGTGTGTGTGTGTGTGTGTGTGTGTGTGTGTGTATACGCAGTAATTCCTCTCTTCTTTGCTATGTACTATTATGTAAATATACCATGATTTATTTATCCATTCCCCTGCTGATGGATACTGGGGGTTATTTCCAGTTTTGGACTCTAAGAAAAATAGTGCTGTTAGGAGTTTAAATGCCAAAACATTCAGCAGTTTTAGTGACTCTCAGTGAAATTCATGACATTGGTAGAGGTTACTGAGAGATGAATGACTTGGGCATGAGTGAGATATACAGTTCACCAAATGAATCTTAACGAAGGGTAGGTAAAAAACAAAACAAAAAACTGCACATTGCATCTCTATGGTTAGAGCACATGGTGTCGAGGTGAAGAAGTAGTAGCTGAAAAGCTGTCCTTATCCTACTCCTCCAGCCACACTGTGAAGCACTTTGGGTGTTGTATTATGGAGTTTACACCTTAGTCTGACCTAATCGTGTCCTGGCTTATCCTGAAAAGACTTAAGCAGATATTTTCATGCTAGGCTAGTGCTTCTTAAACCTTTTTGGGGACAGAGCTCTCTTTAAAACGTGCTGAAGCCGGGACTACCCTGGTGGCACAGTGGTTAAGAATCCACCTGCCAATGCAGGGGACACGGGTTCGAGCCCTGGTTCGGGAAGATCCCACATGCCGCGGAGCAACTAAGCCCGTGTGCCACAACTACTGAGCCTGTGCTCTAGAGCCCACGAGCCAAAACTGCTCAAGCCCTTGAGGCTAGAGCCAATGCCCCGTAACGAGAGAAGCCACCGCAATGAGAAGCCCGCGCACCGCAACCAAGACTGGCCCCCGCTCACCACAACTAGAGAAAGCCCGCACACAGCAACGAAGACCCAACACAGCCAAAATTAAAAAAATTTTAAATGTACTGAAGCCAAGACATGGAAGCAACCTAAATGTCCATCAACAGACGGATGGATAAAGAATATGAAAAAGAATATATATGTAACACAACACTGTAAATCAACTACACTTCAATAAAAAATATATGTATGAATTTTAAAAATCATATTGAATGTGATTACCGTCTCCCTAGGAATATGCATGAAACATATTTTGCATATAATTTCAAAGGGCTCCCATATTGATAGACACTCAGAAGTCTAACCATAGACGCCAGTAAAAGAAACTCAGACTACAATGCAAGTGCGAATTAGGTAACACTAAAGAGAGAAGAAAACTAAAGACTAACAAGAAAAGACTGGAATACATAATTACACAGATGCTAACCATTTAACCTAATTGGAACAACAATAAAAATCCATCAAAATGCAGCAGTAGGCTGCAGTAAAGAGGTAAAAATGGAGGTAACTTCTTGCCCTCTTATTTTCCAGAATGTTCACAAAGATAGTTTATATGCATTTACATTTATTTTCATGTAGCTATATTAATTTATGCTAGAAAGAACATACAGATTTATAAGAATTCCTTTCAAAAGTCTTCCTTTCCAAACTCCATTTTGTCCCTGTGTTCCCCCATCCCAAATTTTCATTAATGGACATGAAGTCATTCTTTGTACCAGCTGTGATGTGCAGCATTTGGTTTAGAAATGCACAAGTGCGAATGAAAGAGCCTTTTAAAATATACAATGTAAGCAATTAGCAGAAAAAACAACAACAACAGGATTTCTTTTATCCCACTTAATACCTGGGCATAGGGAAAAAAAAAAAGATCCTAAACTAAGGAAGATTAATAAAAATATGAAGGAGACTTACCAAAGGATTAGAGACTGATTCCTATGGTTAAAGACAAAGCAAAAGATCACAATTTAATCACCAGAAGGAATGTGTGAGAACTTACTGTTTTTCAGAGGGGAATTTATGCAGTTTCAAAGTCTCCAGATTTACACACATAACGTAACCATAAATGTGAGCAGAGCATTAATTTTGTCCCATTTTCCTTTTTTAAAGTAATTAGACAATAAAAAATGCTTCCAAAGTGGGAGAAACTTGGAATATAATGGGATATTATTAAACAAAGCTATTTGTATGCACTCTGGTCTCCCAAATCTCAAGACAGTAACATTTGTCTGTGCCATAGAAAACACTCCCTCTGAGACCAGAAAGTGCTTGAATAAAACTGCCACTACTCAGTTTTCAAATCTAGCACATTCCCTAAAGTACTCTTCACCACCCTCTTCTACTTTTTCATGAGACCTTATGGCAGGAACATTCCATTGCATTCCGTCTGCAATCAGCCATAATCCCTGTGAGCAGAGTCCAGGCCAGCTTGCCAGCACAGCAGTCTTTTAATGCAGCTAACACATGTGGCTACAGAAAATTCATTTCAGTTTTTCCAACAATTCTAGGTTCAAAATCCATGCTCCATCCCAATCTTAAGCCCAATTTTTTAAAAACAAGCCTTTAATACTTTCTAAACATAACAAGTTGGCTCACTTAAAATCTCTCAAAAGTTATTTGGATTACATATTAGTCAAATTACTAAAAAACTGCCGTATAAAATTGTAAACAGAAATAGAAAACAGCAGAAAACTGAAAACGCCAAAATTCTAGAGGAAAAAGTCTCCGATACAATTAGCTAATTAGCTTTCCAAAAACAAACACCTTTCAAAGAAACCAAAATTACCCCAAACTTTCTGAACCATGACAAAGCATTCAGCTAGAAAACTAACACTACTTTTTCTAAGGCTGATTCATCTAATGAGGACTTTTGTTTCAGGAGGCTAATATTATTTTAAAAGTCACAAATTTCTCCTGGTGAATGTTTAAGCGAAGAGGCAATGTGTTATAGCCAGATGAGGCTAGGAGTACCAATCTAGATATAACACTAATAAGTCCTAATAAGCTACAATTCTGAAACTTTCCCCAAACATATGGGATGTTTAGTTTAATCCTCAAGGTCAAGTTGAAATACCCTCCGATCATCTATGAATTTTACATGTGCCCTTTGCCAAACTCACATCTGCACTTTTTTAAAACCCTTTTTTATGGCAAGTATCACTTTGATCATTTTTACTTTATATTGAGGTTATTTTGGTATGTCTTGTCTCCCCTACCACAAACTTTAACTCCTTAAGGGCAGGGTCCTAAGGTACATGCAACTCTGTGATCCCTAGAGACTCACATTACAGCAGACTCTCAAAAGAGGAAGAAAAAGACATAGGGCAAGACAGAGCAGAGCCACTCAGCCTGCTGTCTAGAAAGGTTGTAGACAAAATATGATGGAAAAATCATTGGTAGTTCAGCACTGTGCTTAAGGTGGTCCACAGACTGGTTTTCGTAGTACTAGTACAATAAGCCCAGGCCTAGTCTAACCATATTAATTACTTCTAATAAAAACCAGGCATCTCTTCATTAATATTTCCTCAAAAGACATAAATATTTTCAGTAATTCTGGAGAGATCTTTGGGGAAAATAAACAAGAATGAGTAAATAGAACTTAGCATCCTCCCAAACTCCAAAATTTATGGCCCTATCCTTAGAAAATGTTCAACTAGGAATCTTATTTTCTTCTTCAGTTTGCTGTCTACTACAAGTGAAGACATCTGAAATCCTTCATTCAGAATGAATATCACATTTGGATAATTTTACTTTTTTCCCCTAACCTGACATTATTTTCTATACAATCAAAATAATAAGGTCAGAAACAGAGCCACATATCTTAGATACAATGAGGTCTAACATTTTTTTTTATTAGCCATCAATAATCTCAGTGAGCTCTTAATCCAGATGATCAAACACTAGCAGTCAGAAAATTAAGCAGACCCAGATCCATTTCACATAACTATCCAGAACTATAGAAAATCTTAATTTTGCTACACACTCTAATAGTTTTATTCTCCTGAATAGTCAATAGATTAGTTTTTTTTATATTGGTTTAGTACTTAGCATACCATTATACATATAGTAGATACTTGTTAATAAAATCCTATTAACTTATATGGATATTCTCTCATGTTAAAATCTCAAAAAGAAAAAAAAAAACATCTTTTACAAGATATAAACATGAATAGTTTTACTCAGGTGTTTAAAATATACAATGCAGGGGACTTCCCTGGTGGCACAGTGGTTAGGACTCTGCGCTCCCAATGTGGGGTACCCGGGTTCGATGCCAGGTCAGGGAACTAGATCCCACATGCATGCCGCAACTAAGAGTTCGCATGCCACAACTAAGGAGCCAGAGAGCCGCAACTAAGGAGCCAGTGAGCCACAACTAAGGAGCCCACCTGCCACAACTAAGGAACCAGCGAGCTGCAACTAAGGAGCCTGCCTGCCGCAACTAAGACCTGGTGCAACCAAATAAATTAATTAATTTAAAAAAAATAAAATATACAATGCAGTCAAGACTGTAAAATAAGTTACTATTACACCTTACCACTAATTAAAAGGAAAAAAACTACCTTAGAAAAAGATAATCCTGTTTAAACTATCTCTTGAAGGAAATCTAACACACGTTACTTCTAGGGAGAGGAACTGGTTGACTACGTGATGGGGTGACAGGAATGTTTGTGCTGTACACTCTTTGTACATTTTGGATTTCATACCCTCTGAATGTTTTACCTATTCACAAAAATAAATCAAAACTGGGGTGAAATTAACGTAATGCTATTTGACCTTGACAATGAATATAAACTTATAACCCATTTAAGATGTGGGCATTCTAAAATGATCTGTCATCAAGAAAAAATGTTAATATTATTTTTTGTACTAATAAACATTTTCCATTTATTTTTATTATATGATAAAGTGATTTTTGCATTCGTGGATATGGCCTTTTAATACTCACTTTCTCCTTAAAAGTTTTTAGTTTAAGATTTCCAACCCTATAAAGAAAGTAGCAACACCCCAACCATTAATGAAAATCCATCTCCATGACACTGGGGATTCCTGGATAGTTCAACATGCAAAACAGAGAAAAGTATTTCTTTCTGGAATCAATTCTGGCTCCTGATCCAGGATTTCCTAACGTCCACACTTTAAAAGAACTTGTGATACACACCATCATATTTAGAGGCAACACCAGCAGTCAAAAATGCCTCCATACTAAGTTATAGTTAAATGCATTTTTCAGGAAGAAACAAGGGGCTCAATAATCAGGTTTTAGTGTGCTCACTTCAGCAGCACCTATACTAAAACTGGAACGATACAGAGAAGCTTAGCAAGGCCCCATGCAAGTTTTTAGTTATACTGTGTAAAACTTAATTCTTAAAATGAAACACAAATGATAACATAGCTTGAATGAGTGACATTTAGGAATATAAACATTTGTTAGAGAACAATACTGAATTTTGCATCTCTTTTTACAATTATTCATAGGATATATAATTCATAGAATCACTGGCACAACTGACAAAGAAATGTAAAGCACAAACAGTGGTACAGCAGTTTAGACTCCTACTTTTGAATCTTTTTTTAAAAAATAAAATGTTGTGAGTCCTATTTAGCAAGTTCAGAAAAGTATGTAAGCAACAGAAGGTTCGAAGTTGTATATGAGGAATCTATATGAAAAAATAAACGGCGAACTCACAGTAACAGAGAATGATAGCTGAGGAGTGGGGGAAAAAAGGAGATTCTGATCAAAGGGTACAAACTTTCAGTTATAAGATAAGTTCTGGAGACCTAATGTGCAGCATGGTGACTATGGTTAATAATGATGTACTGTCTATGTAAAATTTGCTGAGAGAGTAGATCTCAAGTGTTCTTACCACAAAATAAAAGGTAACTATGAGACATGATGGATATATTAGATTTTGCTAATCATTTCACAATGTATAAACATATCAAAGCACCACACTGTAGACCTTAAATATATATAGTTTTATTTCCCACTGGGAGAATCCTCTACACAAAACACTGGCCCGCAAATAGATGACATCAGCATGTTTCCTCAACAACTCAACATTAACTTGTATCTATCTGAAAGAACAACAATTCGGCTTCATCACAAAGTTATAGGTTTTAAAACAGTAGAACCTACATCTATTTTAAGTAATAGTTTGCCTACAGATCCATATCAAGTAACTAATTCAAGTACCAAAAACCCCTTCAATTTTGAAGGGGCTTCAAATGAGCTTCAGTCATTTTTCACCTAAGCAACTATATAGGGAAACAAGCTAGGAAGCAATGACTGAAAATTTTTAGTAATAACTTACAAGTTTACTATCTGTTTTAGCTATATCTGTTGTTCAACTCAAAGAACCATTGTAAGGAAGCAGAGTAAGTGTGAAGACCATCTTGGCAAGCTCAAGTGCTTTTAAAATCAAGAAAGCAAAGTAATCTCGGAGGCTCAACAGGTATATTTCACAGCATCATTTACTAAAAATCACTGCTTACACCTTTACTATCCTTAAGATTTCAACTTAATAACACTAACTAAATTCGTTCAGTTCTCTAGGGACTTCTCAATTGTAAAGAAGAAAATAAATAGTTCATATTTAAATATGCTACAGCAAATATCACAGGGGAAAAACATTCAATGGATCATTCAGAACAGCAAAGTTCAAAGTGTTAATAGCCAAATGTTCATTTATTCTGATCACGGCAAGCAGGAAAAGGGGGAAGGATAGGAAAATGAGACAGAGTTGATAGAACACAACATGAACTCACTGGTTGAGTTGCCCTGCATCTGAATGATGCACTTGGATTCTTTGCTGGTCTCTCGAGAATTGAAGGGCCGCACACGGACAGCCACCTTCACTGAGGCTCCCGACATTCTGATGGTCTTGTTATATATATGCAGTCCAGAAATAAAGAATCAAATCTTCTTATGAAATTATGTTCAAGTTTCCTTTAAAAAAGAAAAAATGATTCATACAAGATAGTCAGAATTAAAGAAAGCATGGGCTAACTTGAGCATACGAGCCATTATCTTAGTACTATTTGTTTCCATTTCTAAAAACCTCATCCCTTTTCTTCCCTATAAATCTTATATTCTCAACCGTAAATTATCAGATAGAAAATAAAGACTGTAATTTGTTTTCCTGTTCCATTATCTCTTTACCATGCCTAAAAAGTCCCTAGACTTAATAATAAAAAATTTAACTGCAAAGTAACAAACGTCTTCCTTGCTCTCTGTTTTTCTGGATCAGTCTTCAATAATATATGAAAAAAACCCAAAATGTTTATTTGTTAAAGAGGGTTCCTTACACAAGTAACTTGCCATCTGCAAAACAACTTATTACTTGTCTTTAAAGAAATGCACTGAACTTTTTATATCTTAATTTCAGTTTGAAACATCCAGTTACATGATGTATATTTAAACAGCAAAAGGACAAAGATAAGCTCTAGCTAGCTTCTTTAACTATAGATATCCTGGGATTCCTTTAACTTCTATGAACCCTTTCATATGTATCTCATTTGGCCCTTACAACCATCCTGTACAATAAGCAGAGGTTTCAGAAGACCCAAGTTCTATCCTCTGACTCACAGCAGAATCAAATCACTATATTTCACTTTTGAATGAAGCCACAGGGAAAAATGTGAACATTTTTTAGAGGAATAGTTTCCCTCCCAACAGAACAAAACGAACACTATTCTGTGAAAATAACCCACATAAGTAATTTCCACAAGAAACAACAGATCTCAATCTGTACTCTATCCGTTATATAAACATCTTCAAGAAGAACTGAACAAAAAACTAAGAAAGAAAAATACTTATGGGTCCAATTACCAGGGAACTCCAACAGAACTTAAACCTGTCCAATTTTTTTCCACATAATTAAGTAAAGGTTAGGAATGCTAACCTCCAGCTGAACAACTACTAATTCTTTCCACAGGAAAAGGCAAAAATAAATACTCTATCTTATTTTCTAACAGCACTATCACTATTTGAAATGCTTGTTTTTTGGACCATGTCTATTGTCTGTCTCTCACACCACCACCAGAATGCTCAGAGACCTTGTTTGCCAGCACTTAAAACAGTATCTGATGAAAGAGCTCACTACATGTTTGCTGAAGGACTGAGTTAATGAATTATATTTCCCAATTGTGAGAATTATCTGTTCAAGTCCTCTACCTGGTTTACTGACTTTTTTAATTTGTGTTTCAAATGATTACAGTATTTATTGATATTAATCTTTTTATATTTGCTGCAATGTTTTTTCCAGTCTGCTTCACATTTTATTTTACAATAAACAGATGGTTCTTTTTTTAATACATCAAACATTTATTTTAATCACATTTATTAAATGAAAGCTTAGAGTTATTAACCCTTCCAGTCGATACAGCATGACCTATAGTCAATAGTTGAATACTTTGCCAAAAGAGAATGAATGAAGCATTTGCAAAAAGCAAGACACACAACACATTTCAACCCCCCCGAGTCCACTTTAATATACAGCCATCATCTCAACACTCAGTATGTCCCATTATCTTCTCCCCGAAACGAGCAACCTCTGCCAATCTTCCCATTTCTATCTGGACCCATACCATAAATCTTAGAGTCATCTTTGCTTCCTTCTCTTTGAATCCTTTCATTAGTGCTAACATTATTAATGAAATACCATATGAAAACTTTTAAAACATAAATTTCCATTCTTCTATCCCCTCCTTCCTCTCATTTCCATTGCCCTAACCTTAATCCATGTCCTTACTACCTCATGCCTAGGGCACTTGCAATAAAGAAACTAATCTTTGAGCTTTTAGATTTAATCCAATAGTCCTTAAATGGGGGGAGAGGAGCAGGATTTGCACAAAACAATCACACAGGGGTCTTTTGAAAAGCAAATGAGCCTAGCCACCCCCCTTTTGAGATAGGGCCCAGGTATGGGTTGTTTTGTTTTATTCATTTTCTAAAGATTATGTTGTAAACCTCCAGCTGAGAACTCTACTCAACTGCTTAACCCTACTGCAATATTAACCCTTCTAAAGCATGACTTTCTTTTTTTTTAAAGACTACATCTTTTTTTTTTTTTTTTTTTTACTTATTTATTTTGGCCGCGCCACGCGGCATGTAGGATCCTAGTTCCCAAACCAGGGATTGAACCCGCGCCGCCTACATTGGAAGTGCGGAGTCTTATAAATCACTGGACCACCAGGGAAGCCCCCTAAAGCATGACTTTCAATTTCACTTCCAAACCCAAGAACCTTTTCTTACTCCCCAGCACTTACAAGATCAGTCAAGGTACTCTGTATTCCAGTCAAGCTCCTTTACTATTCCACACACGTTCTTTCACACCTTCTAACAATTTCCCCCCTACAACAGATCTATGAATCTTCATTTTCTCCTCTACTTGATGGCCCAGCTCCAGTCTTAACTCTTCCAAATGACTACCCAAACATTCCAGGAATCACTGGTATTTCCTACAGCACTTACAGTCCCAAACACATTGTGAGAACACTGTTATCACTTTACACGACTATATTCTAGCTTGTATGTTCTTTAATAGCTTCCCAAAGTGAATATCCTATTCCTTCAAAAATCTCTTTGAACTTGGGTTCCTTGAAAAAGTGGCTAATTCCAAGTCTGGGCAAGAAATTTCAAGATGATTCTGGGACATCTTAGTATGACCACAAGCAAGAAATCAAAGACTAATATGGGGTCATGGCAAAAAGACACAAGTGCCAACTTAAAGGAGCTCCCACTGGACAAAGATGGGATAATTGGAGCATAAAAATACATACATACATACAAACACACTGCATATGGACTGAAAAACATTAAATATATAAATTCATGAGTTCATAACGACACTTTCAAAAACCTCATTATTCTGAAAACTGGCAAATAAAACAAAAGAACAGAGCATGCGTACAGTCTGTGTATCCTGTATAAACTATATTCCAGGACAGTCAAATAGACAACGAGGACAAGCTCTTCTTTACAGAAGAAGTCTGACTAATAAATGCAGAAGAAATGACAGAATCAGAATGTCACCAATTCCCAACCCTACTAACATAAAGGTTCTCTGCATCATCACTATCTACTAAAAAAGCCTTAAACGAAAGGTTGGTTGATAAGGGAACATTATATTGTATGATTTAGGCTGACAAAATCTGAACCAAATGATCATCAATCTTAACATCACTAAAAGTGGGGCACGTAGGTGGCCTATGCCTCCTGATGTGCTGCAGTAGGAAACACACGGCACCAGCTAGTAAATATTATCCCACTCCCCTTAAAAAAAAAAAAACTGATAGAATCAAGCCTCAGTTTATAGGACATATAGGGAGCAAAGAAACAATTTAAATGATACCTAGAAGATACAATCAGCCAAACCCAGAATACAGAAAAATCTACAGTTCAAGTCACCCAGTTTCTTCAATTAAATAGCATGATTTGGGGGAGAGGGGTGGTAATAAAAGAGACTTAAATGTTGACAATTAATGAATATTGTAGATATGTAAATTTTAAAAAAAGAAAACTTTCTTCTTTTGTGTTCTATTCGGGGCCTACCAAAATGTTCAATGCTGCTAACTAACTTACAAACCGACAACAAAGGCTGAAACCTCCTTGCTAAGCTTTAGATTATAAAGTACTATTTAGATATAAAGTACTAGGAGCCGAAATACTAACCTCTTTACTATTTAAAGTCCCCCACACATATACTTTTCAATACTTGTTTCACTCTTCTACCCAGCTAGCCTCCTGGCATACCATTCAACCTAACACACCCAAAGCCCAAACATCTCTCCACCTCCCCCAGCTCTTCCACCTCTTTTCTATTTCTTTTAATGTTCTCACCATTTTCCTGTTCCCACACAGGCCAAAAAGCTTGTTTCCTCTATCCATCTAATCAACTGCCAAATTACATGGCTTCCACCTATAAAAATCTCTCTCCATTTCTACCACTGCCATACCATCCCTTTTACACCTTCAATACATCTCACCCAAGACCGTTAATCATCTTAACCACTTTTTCTCTTTCTTCCTCCTACCCCAACCATACTACACAATACTGCCATTTTCATATATTCCATCCATACTATGCAATGCTGCCAGATTCACACTCCTAACACACAGGTCTCTTCATATCACTGTCCAGTTTCTCTACTGTCTACCAAGCAATGACTGAACTCCTCACCAGTGGCTCTCAATGTGTTCTGTAACATAAACCACCTATTTTTGTGTGTGTGTGTGGTACGCGGGCCTCTCAGTGCTGTGGCCTCTCCCGTTGTGGAGCACAGTCTCCGAACGCGCAGGCTCTGGATGCACAGGCTCAGCGGCCATGGCCCACGGGCCCAGCCGCCCCGTGGCATGCGGGATCCTCCTGGTCCGGGGAACGAACCCGTGTCCCCTGCATCGGCAGACGGACTCTCAACCACTGCACCACCAGGGAAGCCCAAACCACCTATTTTTACAAGCCCACAAAACACTGCCTTCCATCCACTTTCCTTAACAACCACCCACCAGAGGGTTTCCTGAAAGCATCTCATGTTTTTCTGTCCCTGTGCCTTTGCTCCAATGCTCCTTCTACCTACTGTACCCTTCCTCCTCTCCTGTTCTTCTCAAAATCCAACTTTTCTTCCAGGACCTTCTCATATGCTACTCATTTCTAAAGCTTTCATAGATTCTCCCCACCTTGCAAACCAAATGCAAATGCTTCTCCATTTAAAACTTCTCAACTCATTGACCTTACCTAGGGCAAAATGAGTTATTTGTTTTTCTTTTTTTTTAAAATAAATTTATTTATTTTATTTATTTTGTTTTTGGCTGTGTTGGGTCTTCATTGCTGCGCGTGGCATTTCTCTAGTTGTGGTGAGTGGGGGCTACTCTTCTTTGTGGTGCATGGCCTTATTGTGGTGGCTTCTCTTGTTGCGGAGCACGGGCTCTAGGCACGTGGGCTTCAGTAGTTGCAGCACGCAGGCTCAGTAGTTGTGGCTCACAGGCTCTAGAGCGCAGGCTCAGTAGTTGTGGCACACGGGCTTAGCTGCTCAGTGGCATGTGGGATCTTCCCGGACCAGGGCTCGAACCCGTGTCCCCTGCATTGGCAGGCAGATTCTTAACCACTACGCTACCAAGGGAGCCCTGTTTTCCTTATCTCTGCTGTAAATTTTAAGTTCCTTGAGGACAAGACAGAATTTTAGTCACGCTTTTAGTCATTCTTCTTTGTAAGTGACAGGTATATTTTTAAATTACTTTCCCAAAACAACCTGAACCTAAGTACATTTTTTTTTTCTGATTTAACTGTCCTGTGGTAAAACTGCAACCATCTTCACAAGTGAGTTAAAATTTTATACAGCAACAAGAAACTACAGTTAAGTGGACTACAGAAAGTGTTACTTTGTTACTTCCCTAAAACTACAAAGAGTATCTCTTTTATAATGGATGTCCATCAAAGAATTAGTTTCAAAACTCCCTGATCTTTTTAAAAAATTACCAATTATATAAATCTGAAATCAAGTTTTAATTCCAGTGAGAAACAATAATTACAGAATATTTTTAAGAAGTTATAGGAAAACAATAAAAATTATAATACATTTTCCAAGTTTCATAGAGCCAAAGGCAGGTAGGAAAGGTAACCATACATACTCTAAATCACTTACACAGCCTCAGTTCTAGGCTGTTCCTCTGACCAGTTTTCCTTCCTTATGACATACGATTAGAAGCATTAGGAAAATGGAATGGAGCAAAAATTCCAGAAGCCTTCACTAACAGTAAAGGGATAATAAAACATTTAGATCTAATTCATTTGAATTTTTCTAAATTTTTGCACAATTGCTTAACTTTGACCTTGTGCAATTCTCTCTTGCCCTCAGAGGCACTCTGGATTATTAGGAGCCTAAGGAGAAGACTAAATGACTTCTCAGCAAAGTGAAAAAACAAGAATGAAATAATCTTAGATTTTTGGTTGGTTGGGTTTTGTAATATCCCTTTTTTATAGAAAACAGCCAGGGTTATATTCCTAAAACAGAGGTCAATGCACGTCATTCCCTCTCCTTAAAAGCATTCAGTTGGTTTCCATGGCCTCAGAACACAACCTAAAAATTCATGAGCCTCCACAATCCAACCTCCTTCCCCAGTCTGTTTTCACTGCCCAACTTTAAGCCTTCTCCACCAAGCACCTCTTACTACACCAAGCATGTGATGCTTGGAAGCT
The DNA here is from genome assembly GCF_963455315.2 of Globicephala melas. NCBI lineage: Eukaryota > Metazoa > Chordata > Mammalia > Artiodactyla > Delphinidae > Globicephala > Globicephala melas. Next base: position 180,173,685 of record NC_083314.1, read on the forward strand.
CACTCTCCCTTCTAACCTATTACAAGTCCATATCTTTTCTTTTTTTTTTTGCGGTACGTGGGCCTCTCACTGTTGTGGCCTCTCCCATTGCGGAGCACAGGCTCCGGACGCGCAGGCTCAGCGGCCATGGCTCACGGGCCCAGCCGCTCCACGGCATGTGGGATCTTCCCGGACCGGGGCACGAACCCGTGTCCCCTGCATCGGCAGGCGGACTCTCAACCACTGCGCCACCAGGGAAGCCCCTACAAGTCCGTATCTTTTGAGGACAAGGTCAACTGTCACCATGAAGCAGGAAGCATTAAGTCATACGTTCCTTAACATCCCCCTTTCTAAGCTAAAAGTCATACCTTCTTTCTCTTTGCTCCCTAAAAATGTTGTGTTGATTCCTCATTTTTCTACTTATTTCATTCTGCCCTACGTTGCAGTCAGTAGTTTACTTAACTCTCATACATTGATACTTTATTCAGTACATGTCTGTCACAACTGAAAACGTAATTTAACCAAGAAATTCAGTCTTTTAAATTCAACATTCACACAATTTGCTATATCCCCGCAAATTTACAATATCAACAAGCAGTCTATTTAAAAGATAATCTTTTCTAGTGAATTACATTTTAAAGAATGAATTAGGGGTGAGGGACAACTCGAATTCCGTTTGGAGGCATCTTTGAGCTCGTCGCGTAGACATCATGAGCAAAGCTCACCCTCCAGACTTGAAGAAATTTATGGACAAGAAGTTATCATTGAAATTAAATGGTGGCAGACATGTCCAAGAAATACTGAGGGGATTTGATCCCTTTATGAATCTTGCGATAGATGAATGTGTGGAGATGGCAACTAGTAGGCAACAGAACAATATTGGAATGGTGGTAATACGAGAAAACAGTATCATCATGTTAGAAGCCTTGGAACGAGTATAAACAATGGCTGTCTTCACCAGAGAAATCAACTGCTTCCACATGTCCCCTCTCCACATTTTACTATGATGAAAATTGGATCGTGTACATTTTCTTACTGAACTTTTTTGTTAAATTTCTGTAATAGTCAAAAAAAAAAAAAAAAAAAAGAATGAATTAGGGAATTCCTGGCAGTCCAGTGGTTAGGACTCGGTGCTTTCACTGCCGAGGGCCCAGGTTCAATCCTTGGTCAGGGAACTAAGATCCCACAAACCTTGCAGCATAACCAAAAAAAAAAAAAAAGAATGAATTATAAGAAAGAATAAATGTATACTCCAAAATAAATATCTGTAGCTAATGAGCCCGTTTTGAGAGGGTGTGAAAATTTCCTTGTTATTATTAAAGTTTTGCATCTCTTGGCCTAATACTCTCCTTGAGGACCAAGCAGGCTTTAGGATCCAATATTCTGTGTCACTGACCATGCCTATACTGACAAAATGGTCCCCAAAATGTGAGAATTCATTTTTGTGTGTGTATGAATTTTGTGTGTGTATGTATGTCTATTCTTGGTCTTTGACTCTGTGGATAAAAATCAGCCATGAGCCAAGCTGTGAAAGCTCAAAAGGGATCACATGTTAGAAAAACCTCTTTCTGCATTCTAACCCAATGCCAAGAATCAAACTGCACAGGAAGTTTCCTGACAGATCAGATTTTCAATCTCAAATGAGATTACACTAGCTCAGTCAGGCTCCCCAACTGTTTTAACCACTATAGAAAATAACCTGAAACAATTTTTAGATTTATTAGACACATGTCTTCCTGTCACTGCAATTAAGAAATCAAGAACCTTCCTTTTTACTGGTGACATGCTTTTATTCTCAAAAACGAAGAAGTACATCCAGAAACAACAGCTCCTATGGCCTAAGGCTTAAAATAAACCACTCTAAAGTTTTTCACTGTTTTCTTGTCTTTCACTGTTTGGATGGTTAATACTAAGCTCTGTCTAGTAAGTCAATTCATTTTACTATTTGAAGCCACATCCTATAATTTTCTTTTAGCAGATCCACTGGGAGCTCTGCCACCCAAAACCCAATATTCTACTGAAGCTCTTCTATTGTCAAAGTGGATGACAACAGCTACTCCTGGAATTGTCCAGGTTAAAATGAACTCAGCTCGGCTATGATGTAGAAATGGAAGTTTCAGTCAGAGCTTAATTCAAATTTGGTATGAGGCAAGGTTCTTTCTGAAATCTGCCTGTGACCGCACCTACCTGCCTGGTAGGTAGCTCACTAGCTGGGCAAGAACACAGGTCAGACTTTTCCATGTGTCAACAATGTGTCAATCTTGCCACATGATAAACCAGTACCCAAAGCTTAATAGGTATGTTTTCATTGAGATGACAACACAATACAAGTATTCCAGGTTCTCACCAGGGTTATTAAATAATGAGTTTTCTGCTGGGATACTCAGACTTATCTTTACATAAAGTTATATACGTGAACCACGTTAGTCATATCCTTCATAGAAAAGACTTAAGTTATATTTTAATGTTGTATTCTCAGTGCGGAAAGCAGGTGGATTACTTTTTTAAATAGGTCTTTGAAGAACATTTCTTCCTTTTACTTAAAGACCTGCTGAAAACACTTAGTACATATATCTTTCTATCAGGGTGTCTATAACACTTTTCTCTTAGAATTTCTTTAGAATTCATTACCAGAAAAATAGTTCCTCTTGACAAATCATTAGCTTTCTTTTACCAGAATGAAAAGTGTATAATTTCTCTTTCTCTTTTTATCTTGACTTTCAAAAGTTTCAAAACTAAGTTACAATAACCACACTATACAAACTTACACATATACAAATTGTTGTAATTTGTATATTTACTTTTTCCTCCTGTCACATACATTTTTGTTTCTTCTCCATGTTTAACAGCCTCACCGTATATATAGTATTGTGGTAAGCTGCTCAAAACCTTTTTAAAAGCAGTAAGTGATATAAATTATAACTATATAAAACTTTCCTGTAATAGCCTAATCTGCTATTTATTTTAACACTGAAAATACGTTATGTAGTCAAAATTCTAGTTCTTAAAAACAAAGTAAGCCTTTAAAAGTTATACAAAAATTTGTGTTGAATGAATGATAGCCATGTGAATGGCCAGAAAAGCACGAGGCCCAGGAGACTGCAACCAGCCCCACAAAACAGAAGCAGACAAAGGAGGGAGTGAAGTGAGCAACAATTTCAATACAGCACAGGCGTGAGGCGTGCCCCCCCAACCCCCCCCTCCCGCATCAGCAACAAGGGCTGGAAACCAGAGCATGAGCAGTGTTGGTGAAGTGGGGGGATCACTGCAGCTAGTCTGTGGTGGGCTGAGGAGTAATTAGGAGGCAAGGAATTGGAAATGCAAGTATCCTCACTGTTTCCAGAAGCTGGCTGTGAGGACAGGAGAGACAGCCAGGAGGGAACAGGGATGAAGCAGGAATTTTTCTCCTCCCACCCCACTGTATTAATACGAAAGACTTGGATGTTTCTATCCTTTATTCAGCAACTACTTATGAGGTGCCTACAATGTAACAGGCAGTTCCAGGAGTCTGGGATAAATCAGTGAACAAAACAGATAAACATCCTTGCCATGGAGGAGTTTTCCTTCTAGTAGGGGAGAGGGGACATTAAAATAATAACTTAAGTTATTACACAGAATATTCGGTGATTATAAGCGTTATGAAGGAGGAAAAGTACAACAAAGTCGGGGGGCTCAGGAGTGTGGTTGGAAGGGGTGACATGCAGGTGCCATAAATGAGGTCAAAATAGGCCTGTTGAGGTAGTGAGGTTTAAGCAAAGACCTGAAGGAGGTAAAGGAATTAGCCAAGCAGATTTCAGGGAAAGAGTGTTCCAAGCGGAAGAAAGAATCAGAGCAAAGGCCCTATTGTGGGACTGCGCCTCCTGTGTTCAAGGAACTGTGTGTGGGGAAACAGCGAAAGAGGGAAAGAAAAGTAGCCAATACAGCAAGTCCCCAGAGATTAGAAAAGGCAGTGATATACAAAACAAGCCAAGGGGTTAGCTGAAGTCAGATAGAGTAACCTTTCCCTTGAGACTGGAGGAAAGAGGGTAAGAAAGAAGGCAGAATGTGAGCGTTTGGCGTGGGGTGGGGGACAGCAGAGCCAAGGACCTCACTATGGAGAGCGAGGGTAGTCTGAATTGTTTTCTAATTATGGTAGGAAGGAAGGCCTCAGAAGTTTTCAGTATTTTCTCAGAAAAGATGTCTGCTTGGTACATGATTATGTGATGAAGCAAATGAGGCTGTTCTGGCTCCTGCAGAATTATTTCATGCTAATACAGCAGGCAAGATTGTCGAAGCAGGTACTGCTGTGGTTGGTATTCAGAGTTGCTGTATCCAAGGAATGTATTTTCTCAGAAAAATAACATAAAATCAGGACTTGCTTTTAACTTCAGAGAAGAGACAATTAGATCAAACCTATCAATTCATTCCATGTCAGAAGGCTATAAAGATTTATGGGCACAGGGAGATCAGCTCAGGGCTTTGTGACCACCTAGAGGGGTGGGGTAGGGAGGGTGGGAGGGAGACGCAAGAGGGAGGAGATATGGGGATATATGTATACGTATAGCTGATTCACTTTGTTATACAGCAGAAACTAACACAACATTGTAAAGCAATTATACTCCAAAAAAGATGTTTAAAAAAAAAAAAAGAAGGCAGAGAAGTTTGTAAGCAAAGGAAGGGGAAGTGGGGGAATTCACGCCTTTTCTTTCCTATGAGGCTATAGGTAAGGTTTATGCCAAGTATGGGGCAGTGAGGAGGCCTAACTAAAACGGTCAAGATTTTTGAAAAGCCAGTGTGGAGAACGGGTGAGGGAACCGAGCAGAAATGCTTTGACAGACACCGAAGACAGACTCAGGGGAAACCTAAAACTACACATCAACTGTGGTACCCATCCCCAGCACTGTGTGAGGTTTCTCCATGACACAGAGGAAAAAGGGAGGCTACCGATGATAGGAATGATGCAAGGCTGGCATCGGCACGGTGGGTCTTGCAGAACAATACAGAAGAATTAAAAACTTCAAGTGCTAGTAAGAAAATGGCTGAGACAATGCACCCAGAAATCACAGTGGAGAAAAGGAAGACAAAGAAGTAAAATCTGAAAAGGGCCAATGGACCAAAGACTTGAGGTGGGAGAACACACAGCAAGAGACTACTAAAGTGAGAGCTGTAAATTATCATAATTGAAGGTCTGAAGGTGATGACATGTTAGAAGATATGGTCACAATACTGAATTACTGGAACAGAATGAAGCCAACGTTTGCTTGAGCTGAAGTCAAGGAATTTTAAAGTTAAGAGTAGTTATAAAGGAAGATCAGCATAGTGGTCACTTACTACTTCTAGTGACCCTGGGGAAGTCATTTAGCCTCTGTTTCAGTTTCTTCATCTGTAAAATGGGGATAACTGTATCTATTTTATATGGTTGTTATAAAGATTAAGTTAGTGAGTAAATATAAAGTGGTTAGAAAAGAGCCTGGCACATAGAAAGAGCTCAATATGAGTAAGCTATTTTATCATTATTGTTGTGGTTGTTTATACAGTCACGGACGTCTGCCAGGATGATGTCAGAAATTCGGATGGAAGGGAGAAGTAAGCCAAGTCGTCAAACAGAGCAATGGTAGGTGAAGGTGTTGTTGAATGATACACTTTGGCGTAAAAAATGTGATATCATATGTAAAAAAATTCTAAAATCTATCAGACATTTACAATCTTGTGACTTAAAACATATATACAAACCACTACAAAACAATAACAAAAGTACCAATCGAGTATTAGATAGTTAAGTATTATATGGCAATACACAGAGGGAAGAGGCTCTGACTGAAAATCATTGAAACCACCATGGCAAGGGCAGCAATACACTAAACTGTACTACAACAGAAAGGAGTTGGAGTTAACTTGATCTTACCATATCCACAGGCACATGGTAAAGTGAAACTTCCTTGAGAGTAAAGAACTAAATCTCTACACACACTCTTAATTAACTGGTAATGAATGTCGTAGAAGTGAGCATAAACGAATTACTGGGCCATTAATCGAAAAGTCCAACTCAGAAGTCCAAAGAACCCTTGGCAGGTTTTTGCTATTACAGTCACATCTGTTTCATTTATCTTCTACTGATGAGCTGCACGAAAAAAAAGTTCTAAATATGTATTTATTCACACTCTTTTATGAACTCCAGAAATTCACCAGTATCTGTACCAACAAGGCCATCTTTTAAAGAGAACTACATGAAGTAGATATGCTATACCTTTCCCTTCAGAGCCTTGTGAAATTACGTCACATCAGTGTACAAGACCAAAGGGATATGCTTACTCCTGGAAAAGACCTGCTGTGATCAGCAGCCTGGGAAGGGGGTTTACAAACAAGGCAGGGGCACTTTGTTGTCCTTTACTTTGTACCCAGGACAAGACCAAAGCAGGATGTGAGCTAGAAAGCTTTGGCCTTGGAGAGACTCTGTTGGCACTCTTCTTGGCAGTTTATTCCCTGCACATATTCAAAGTGGGAAAGAGAAAAGAGAGAAAAAAGGAAAACTGCATTCATATCTGGTCTTGAAAAGGAAAGTTTGCTTGGAAGCTGTACTTAATTGGATAAACTTTGGAAAAACATTCATCAGAGCAGAGCTGCACAGACTCACAAAATCTTGCCTCCAAATCAGACTCACAATCAGGTCTGATTTTACCAAATGCTGAAATTATGTTTAACCACAATTCTTCAGATCTTTTCTACTAATAAAGTCAATGTCAAAATTCAAATCTTAGAAATATTTCTTAATTGGGGCATGGAATTTAAAAACAGACATTCTGTATTTCTCGCATGTTAACACAATGCAAAAACCACTAATTTCTGTTGAAGCCATGTTTGATTCAACCAAGTTTTAAAAGGAAAACTTAATGATAAAATAAAAAATAAAGTGTTAAGACTTTTCTTAAAAAACCTTATCTGAAAATGTTTAAGCAGTTCAACTTTAGTTACAGGAATTTATTCATTAAGAAATGGAGTTTGAACGAAAGCGAAGGGCACAAAGAAGGCGGGCATACCATTCTCCAGGACTTTTCCACATCTAGGATGTAGGAAAAGACAGATTTATAGGCTCACACTGAACTCTTATTGATCATATCCAGATCTTTTTTACAACGTCAACATGTGTGCAATCTTCATATTCCATCCTTAACCTGTACATTACCAATTTCACTTGTCTCATAATCCAACAGCTATACCAAGTTAATTAGGGAGCATCACCTCGCTTCTTAGAGAACACAAGATTTTATTATGACTAAGCTAAGTTGACAAAATGCCAGCCTTTATATAAAATATCCACCATGATATCACCTCTTAAGAGCTATTCAAATCCAATCACCATACTTTCATGGGGCTCAGACAGACCCATCTAAGACACAAAACATGTTCAGTATCAGCAGAACAGCTGCCTAGAACAGTAAGAGATATGTGAGCAAGGGATCTGTTGACAATCTAATTTCAGCTACCTCGAGATTCCACAAAGATGACAACCTGCGGCCTCAGAAATACTGCTGCAAGCTTCTACCATCATCAGAATATTCCAGTTTACTTCACCTCTGCATCTCAGCTACTCTGAACATCTATCCACCCGACACAACATACTAATTCCAGGCCTCCATCCTGATAAACTGGCCTTAGCAATCCTCAGATCTGCCTCTGTACAAGTCAGGCATCGTCATCCCTTCTGTGTCCATAGCACTGGTCATAGAAGACGAACACAGAAACCCATCATTTCACCCCAACAAGAATGGAATCTTGAAGGCACTCTGCCCTGGAACCTCAATTAGCAATTCACCAAGGAGAAAAAGTGATTTTGGAGTTCCATTCTGGTTTTAGGGCCCGGAATGTTTTGTGTGGCACGAACAATGACTGGCTCGCTGGAGCAACCTCCCAACCCCCCCAGTTTGGCTGTGGTGCGGCCCGTCACCCTGAAAGCTGCCAGGGCTGTCACTCGGTGCCTTCCAGCAACCGGACCTGGCTCCTAAAGGATTTGTCAGATCATCCTCCCAATATGGCTGCTAGAGTAATCCCGGGCTGCCTATCGCCGAGACCACCCCAGCCTCCCCACGGCTGGCCAGCATCCAACAAGCCCCCTCCCTTCCCACCGCGCCCCTCCTCTCCAGTCCTTGCGCCATCGGCTCCCCCCTCCCACGCGATACCCGCTCCTGCCTTCATCTGGCAAAAGGGCCCAACCACATTCCTAGCCGAAGCCCCGATGCCAACCAAAACCGGGGAGAGGGGATGGGGGGAAATAATAAAGGGTAGCTTCAAGACGGAGCAGAGCCGCAGTATGCGCAGAGAGCCCGGCGAACGGGCCGACAGCGGCGGCTCGGCTGACCTCTGGGCACGGCCGGAGCCTGGCGGCTCAGGGGTAGCGGAGGGCCGGTGCGGGGCGCTGCGGGGGACCCGGCAGGCCGCTGGACCCAAGCCTGGGGCTCGCGGGAACGGTCCCCCACCCCCGAGGCCAAGGCTCCCCAACCCCGCCCCGCCCCACCCCACCCGTTGCCCCGGTGGGGCAGCGCCCTCAGTACTCGCGGCTCCGGCCCGGCTCGGAGCTTCCCCCGCTCGGACCCCGCCGGCCCCTGGGCCGGCCGCCCCTCCCCCCGGGCGGCCCCCTCCTCAGGCCGGCGGCGAAGCGCCCACCGCCGCCCTCCCCGCCCCCCGCCGCCCTCCCCGCCCCCCGCCTTACCTCAGCCGCGCTGCGGACAGACGGACGGGCGGGCGGGCCGGCCAGTTCAGCAAGCGCCGCGGCGCGCGGGGGCGCGGGGAGCCCGGCACCGACGCTCCTCAGCGCGAGCAGCGGCCGCCGAGAGCCGCAGGGCGCCGCTCGGCAGCCCCATCACGCATCGGGCCAGCCCCGCACCGAGGGCCGCGGAGGGTGGGAGCACGGGAGACCGGGGCGCGGCGAAGGGCCGGCGGTGGCGGCTTCGGCGGTCGGGGAGAGGCTCGGCCTCTCGCTGGCACCTCCCAAGACCGCCGCCGTCTGACTGCCCCGCGCCGGTCCTTGCGAAGCTCCGCCTGCAGCCGCCGGCGCCGGACACCGCCCGGAGCCCTGCCGCCGCGCGTCACCTCCGCCCGCCCCGGCGCCCGCAACTGACGCGGGCAGCGACCAATAGGGGTGCAGAGCTTGGGGTGGCCGGCCAATCGCAGGAGAAGCAGGAGAAGGGATGCGGCGGGGAGAGGCGGAGACTGCGGGGCGCCTCCTGGTGGCTTAGAAGCCGGAGGGGGTGCGGGGGTGCGGCGTGGGCGAAGGCTGTGCCCGGAGTCCCCTCCAGGTTGACCCCCGAAGGGCGTAAGTCGGCAGCAGGCGCGCCGGGCTAACCCGATCATCCGCCTTGTAAGCGGACAAAGCAAGCCTAAGTGGGGCGGGGCTGTGGGGGCCAGAGGAGCAGAGACGACTGTGAGAGGCGGCCGAGTGTGGAGTCATTGTGCGTTTGGAAAACATCTCACGCGTTGAAGCCGCCGAACGCGGCGCAGTCGGATCGGAGCTGAAACACGCAAAGGGAAGAGTGTATGATCCCGCAGAAAGCCTCCCGGCCTATTCTTATCGAGCCCGATCACAGCACCTCCCACACGCCACCTTGGGAGAAAAGGCCGAATGAGTAATGGAAAAGCATGACTTAGTGGGCTTTCAACTTGTCTCCTTGGGAGTAAGGGAGTAAGGGCCGCGAGTAAAAGAACAAAATGCTTTGTATCGCCCCGAGTTAACCGACCGAGCTCGCCTTTGAGAGATGCCCTTGAAGGAGGGTTATTGGAATTCAGAAACCCGGAGAACACAAGCGCTCTGGTAGCGATTTTTAAAAATCAGGTTTAGATTCAGCTCAAAAGAAAAAGCCCACAACTGTTCATGAGAGGTACAATTCAGTACTTAACAAAATATTAATTCAGCGGTAATATGTGAAATTATCATGCCAAGCATCACTATTTTATAAGGTTGTGAAATGCTTTTGATTTACTAGCAGAAATTTAAAGTAAAATCGGATTTTCCCCCTGAATTCAATACAGTATAGGATGTAAAAAGCCTTCTTTATAAGCATAGACTCTAAAACATCAAAATTAAGTTTCTACACTAATAATTTTGGAAGATTTCCACCCCCGCTAAAGTCCTCATACTCGCCATCCAGTCAACATCTATTGAACATTTCTCATTTCATTTAGAATTTAATCTTCACCTATCCACAAAAGGATTTGACATAGCTTACACTGAAGCATACAAACAATAAAACTATATAGCATTAAAGTAGGAGTAAAGTTAATAATTTTTTAAATAATAAAAGGCTGTATGGTGGGGGCACTGTCTGAATAAGGGGAACACATAGAAAGAGAAAATAATATTAAAAACCAGAGTCAAGGGCTTCCCTGGTGGTGCAGTGGTTAAGAATCCGCCTGCCAATGCAGGGGACACGGGTTTGAGCCCTGGTCCAGGAAGATCCCACGTGCCGCGGAGCAGCTAAGCCCGTGCGCCACAACTACTGAGCCTGCGCTCTAGAGCCCATGAGCCACAACTAGTGAGCTCGTGTGCTGCAACTACTGAAGCCCGTGTACTGCAACTACTGAAGCCTAGAGCCTGTGCTCCACAATAAGAGAAGCCACCGCAATGAGAAGCCCACGCACCGCAACGAAGAGTAGCCCCCACTCGCCGCAACTAGAAAAAGCCCGCGTGCAGCAACAAAGACCCAATGCAGCCAAAAATAAAATAAATAAATTTATTTAAAATAAAAAAAAACAGAGTCAAGAGAGCACAAAACCCAGAACAAAACCCACTGAGCACAAAACCCAGCTCCTAGCTTCCTAAAAATAAAATAAATAAATTTATTTAAAATTAAAAAAAAAAAAAAAAGAGTCAATGGAGCACAAAACCCAGCACAAAACCCACTGAGCACAAAACCCAGCTCCTAGCTTCCTAAAGGCCAACACAAAAATGAGCTTACAATGAGTTAATAAACAGAAGCTCATCAATTCATCAGTAGAAACCAACTTTTTCCTTAAAAAAAGAGCTCTTTGCATAAGTACTCTGATAAGCACCATGGAGAGTTACAAAACCTTGATGGTAGTTAATATTGTTTGAGCTCTCAATGGAGCTCAAATTAAAAAGAATCTAAAACAGTGAAGGGAATGTGGTGGTAATCATCCCTAGACAAATTAAGCAAAAGCACACAGAGAAGGGTCAATAGAGGCAGATTAGACTGTTCTAGGTTTCAAGATGAAAATAGCCTGGTCTGCATAAGCATTTTGCCCCTCTGACAGATGAAGTCACTCTGCAGAGCCCTTCAGTTTCTCAGATTACAGATTTTGTACAAAGGCACCTCTCTAAAGTCAGAAAGTACTAGAAAATTGAATTTAGCCATGGCCCAGTAGAGTTATCCCTAGAATACAAGGAAAGAACACCGAAATATTTATTAATGTGATGCACACAGCCATGCTACCACAACTAATAAGGTTTCTGGATACAAGATCAATATACAAAAATCCAAAGTGCTCTTTTTCGTTAGGAATAGACGTGATATAAAGCGATTCTGTTAAAAATAGCAATAAAACTATTAAACTTTTAAGGATAAGTTGACAAAAGATGAGCAAGACCCATATGGAAAAAAGTTATACAACTGTATTGTTGAAACACATTAAAGAAGACCTAAATAAATAGAGGTACTGTATTCTTTATTTGGGGGCAGGAAGAAAATATTATAAAGATGTCAGTTCTTTTTTTTTTTTTTTTTTTTTTGGCTGCATTGGGTCTTCGTTGCTGCATGCGGGCTTTCTCTAGTTGTGGCGAGCGGGGACTACTCTAAGTTGCAGTGTGCGGGCTTCTCATTGCGGTGCCTTCTCCTTGCAGAGCACGGGCTCTAGGCACGTGGGCTTCAGTAGTTGCAGCACACGGGCTCACTAGCTGTGGCTCATGGGCTCTAGAGCGCAGGCTCAGTAGTTGTGGCACATGGGTTTAGCTGCCCTGCGGCATGTGGGATCTTCCCAGACCAGGGATCGAAACTGTGCCCCTTGCATTGGCAGGTGGATTCTTAACCACTGGACCATCAGGGAAGTCCTATAATTTCAGTGAATATTTCAACAGGATTTTTCATGGAATTTGACAAGGTGATGGTAAAATTCAAATGGTAAATCTATTCCATGTCCATTTTGAAAAAATCATATGCTAGAACAAATCCAAGAATATCCATGGCAATTTTGAAGAATGAGGTGTGGGGATTTGCCCATAAGTTAGCAAGATTTTCTGTAACATCATACTAATTAGAATTCTGTTGCATTGGCACAAGAATATACAAATACAGAAATGGAACCGAATAGAGTCTAGAAACAGACCACGTGCATATGGGAATATAACATATGACAGCATTGGCATTACAAAGCAATGGAGAAATGATAAACTATAAATGATAATAACTGATGTGGAAAAATTGCTTAACTATATGGTAAAATATGTGATCCTTACATCACACCAAACAAAAAATAAGTCTCAGGTAGACTGAAAGCCTAAATCAGAAAAACAAAACTGGGCTTCCCTGGTGGTGCAGTGGTTAAGAATCTGCCTGCCAATGCAGGGGACACGGGTTTGAACCCTGGTCCAGGAAGATCCCACATGCCGCGGAGCGCCTAAGCCTGGGCACCACAACTACTGAGCCTGTGCCCTAGAGCCCGCGAGCCACAACTACTGAACCCATGTGCCACAGCTACTGAAGTCCATGCGTCTAGAGCCCGTGCTCTGCAACAAAGAGAAGCCACCACAATGAGAAGCTCGCGCACTGCAACGAACAGTAGTCCCCGCTCGCCGCAGCTAGAGAAAGCCCACGCACAGCAATGAAGACCCAATACAGCCAAAAATAAAATAAATAAAATAAAAGAAATTAATTTAAAAAAAAAGAAAAGCAAAACTGTAAATGGTTTAGTAGGAAATATAAAATATTTTTATGACCTTGAGATAAAAGAGAAAAAAGTATTATTAATCACAAAGGACTGATGAATTTGACTATAATTTTTAGAAAACACTTCTATATAACAAAAGATATCATAAAACAAAGCAAACAACAAACCATAGATTGGAAAAATATATTTGCAACACATTTCACCAATGAAGCATTCAGAATATATAAAGAAATTCAATCAATTTACAATAATACAAATCAGTATGAAAATATAAACAACCTAGCAGGAAAAAAATGTGCAAAAGGTTACGAGTAGAAAATTCACAGAGGGGAATTCCCTGGCAGTCCAGTGGTTAGGACTCGGTGCTTTCACTACCAAGGGCCGAGGTTCAATACCTGGTCAGGGAACTAAGATCAGCCACAAAAAAAAAAAAAAAAAGAAAGAAAGAAAGAAAGAAAGAAAAGAGAATTCACAGAGGAAGTTATGAAAAGACACCTAACTCACTGGAAATGAGATAGCATACCACATCCATCTAATTGCCAGAAATAAAAAGCGTAACAATACCAAGTTATGTCAGGGAGTGAAATGGCCCGACTTCGTTAACAACCAGGCAAAGAGAAGATGAGCATATTCCTCTAACCCAGCAATTCCTCCTCCATTGTATACCCTAGAGAATCTCTTGCATAGACAGATAAGAAAACAGATACAAGAATGGTGTTTGCAATATTGTTTGTAATAGGGAAACATGGAAATATCCATCAGGAGGAGGATGGATGAATAAACTGTGATGCAGTCATAGAACAGAATAGTACATGGCAGTAAAAATGAATGATCCAAAAAAAAAAAAAAGAATGATCCAGAGCTACTTTTCTTTTCTTTTTTGGCTGTGCCTCGTGGCTTGCAGGATCTTATTTCCCTGAGCAGGGATTGAACCCGTCGCCCCAACAGTGAAAGTGCTGAGTCCTAACCACTGGACCACCCAGGAACTCCCAAGAGCTACATTTAACAGCACACCTTCAGCAGTCAGGGCCCAGTCAGGAAACAGAAACCGTGACAGTTGTTACAAACACAGCAGATTTAATAGGTGAAATGGTTATCCAGATGCCCCCAGGCTCAAAGAGAAAAAAAAAGGAGAAGGGATGATAACTCAGAGACTAGAAACTGTAGGAAGGTGCTACACCCATAAGCATTGGGAGAACAAAAAGGAGGAGGGGGTGTTACCAAAGCTAGGAGACTCGAGGGAGGAGGGGCCAGGACTGGAGCTGGGGATGAAAAGCAGGGGCTGCTGCATCAGCAGAAAGCACCAGAAGAAAGGAAAGAGCAAAAATGAAAGAAAAACCATGACTTCTCTCATCTCAATACCTCTTACTGGCAGAACCCAAAGGGAAATCAACTGGCAAAGGAGCTTGAGAAATACAGACTACAGAAGGGTGGGTACAGGGCTGAGAAACAATAGGTAAATACCCAGCACAATGAAGCTGAGCAAAAAAAAAAAAATTACGTGTGCCGTATAATGTCATTTATATATAAAGTTTGAAAACATGCAGAAGAACACTATACTATATAGTCCTATATATAGTGTATATAGGACTATATTCATGTACAGTCGAAAACATGGGTGAGAATGATAATCACCAAATTCAGAATATAGGTTATCCCAAGAGAGAGAAAAGAAAGGAAGCAGGACACAAGAAACATCAAATCCATCTGTAATATTTTATTTCTTGGGAAAATAAATGATCCGAGGATGGGAATGTTGATGGAGTTGGGTGTGGATACGTGGGTGGGTATCTTTGTGCTAGTCTCTATCCTGTACTGCCTGTTACAAAATATTTCATCATTTAAGAACGATATTTGTCCTAAGGCATCCCAGCTCTGATCCCGCCAGTAATCCTCTGCAGTCTGGGTCAGCAGCTGGATCAGAGAGACTGACCAGTGGCAGCTGGACAAAGCATGAAGGGCTGAGTGGGCGGGAGACCATAATCCTCTCTCTGACCTGGTTTTAAGATGCGCTGGTCTCACAGCCTGCTATGTAAAAGGCCACCACATCTTGGCCAAACAGTTGGGCTTCCTGACTCAGAGTCTGTATTCATTCAAAGCTGCTGCATGGGGAATTCCCTGAGAGGGGGTCCAGTGGTTAGGTCCTCACGCTTCCACTGCAGGGGGCACGGATTCGATCCCTGGTTGGGGAACTAAGATCCCGCATGCCACACGGTGTGGCAAAAAACAACAACAACAGCAAAATAACTGCCGCATGCCACCACTTGCACTGACAATAATGTAGGAAGAACTCATTTTCATTTCTGGGAGAACTAAGACTGCAGTCCTCTGCAGAATTATCCGTGTCCATAAAGAGAATTATTTTCTGGTTATTTTAACCTAGATCAGGTAACACATGTACTTAAGTCTTGGATCATATTCAACATTTAAAAATAGAAACTGCTTATATTTTTGGACATAGGAGATCGCCATGTTGAAGAAGAAAACATCTCGGTTTTTTTGTTTGTTTTATGTGTGTGTGTGTGTGTGTGTGTGTGTGTCTCTTTTATTTATTTATTTTTTAATATTTATTTATTTACTTGGCTGTGACGAGTCTTAGTTGCAGTGTGTGGGACCTTCACTGAGGCAGGCGGGATCTTTAGTTGCGGCATGCATGCAGGATCTAGTTCCCCGATGGGGGATCGAACCGGGAGCCCCTGCCCTGGGAGCGTGGAGTCCCAGCCGTTGGATCACCAGGGAAGTCCCCAGATCTGTTTTTTTATACAAAGTCCTTGTAAATATTAATTAGTTAACATCTATTTGATATAAGTACGTGTGTACAGATTGTATTAAACACTGTATTAAATAACAATTTAGAGCTCAAGATAAATCAATAAGTGCTCTTTTTTTTTTTTCAGTGAATACTTCGATAGAATGCAGTCTGGTTTAACTCATTAATATTAATATACAGTGACACCACTTATGCTGAGGTTATTTGGAATCAGAGAATCAAAACAGGAAAATATTTTAGAACTGGTTAGCCCACTTCATCAGGAAACCGATGAGCACAGAAAGCCTTTTAGTTTGCAGAGGACTAATTTTTTTTTTGATGGCTTCAACTACCCAGAATCCAGAAGGAAGGAAAAGAAAACCAACCAAAATAGATGTTTTAAAACTCAAACATCTTATTCACTGGAAATTTCCTCAGGCCCGCGTTAAATACCTCTTTACTTATGTTGCGCCACTAATACTTTTTTTTTTTAGTTTTTTTTTTTTGTGGACCATTTTTAAAGTCTTCATTGAATTTGTTACAGTACTGCTTCTGTTGTTTATGTTTTGGTTTTTTGGCCACGAGGCATGTGGGATCCTAGCTCCCCAACAAGGGATTGAACCCGCACACCCTGCATTGGAAGGTGAAGTCTTAACCACCGGACCGCCAGGGAAGTCCCCTGCACCACTAATTGTAACAAGTTCCACTGCCTGAATTTTTAGCTAATGAGATCAGTGGAACAAATTGGAAAGGGGGGATTTGCAACGCTAGAAGTGAAGCTTACTGCAACAAGGACTAAAATTTTAAAAGCACACGTAAGATCTCAAAAAACCTGGCTGCCTCATAACGCTTGGATCCAAATGACTTTTAGCTATCTCCAAAAACCAAACTAATACAAAAACTGAATTCTGGTATTGTCTAGAATAGTCAAAATCATACTGCAGGATATAAAAACAATTCTGGAAAAGTAACTTCAAAAACATGTCGAGTAGGGCAAAAGTGACACCTTTGAAAATAAGTTTCTAGTCTTCTAGACAGCCCTGAAAAGAAAAAAGTCTCCACCTGGACCACATTCTCTAAAGTTGTTAAAGGCAGTAGCAAAATCAATTGGTGTCATTTTCCCCCCTTTTTCTCCAATGCTCAATTCATTTAAATATAAAATGAATATCAGTTTAACAAGTAATATATACAACACAATGCAGGTTAGCACAATTGCTATGATCACCCTGGCCCTGAGGACGACACAGTAAATGCCAAAAAAATCCATGCAGAAGTAATGAATCAAGAACCAAGCACCAGGGCTTCCCTGGTGGCCCAGTGGTTGAGAGTCCGCCTGCCGATGCAGGGGACACGGGTTCGTGCCCCGGTCCGGGAAGATCCCACATGCCGCGGAGCGGCTGGGCCCGTGAACCATGGCCGCTGAGCCTGTGCTCTGCAACGGGAGAGGCTGTACCAGTGAGAGTCCCCAAAAAAAGAACCAAGCACCAATATTTTTGTAGACTAAAAGAAATGGGAAATTTTAATTTGGTGTGTTCTCTTAGTTCCCAATGATTAGTGCAAGATTTTGTTTTAATCACCTGCTGGCTCTTTGCAAAAACAGTCAGCAGTGATCAATATGTCTGGCTTTTCCCCTGGTCCTAACTGGGGACCCATCATTTCAGCCAAATAAGAATCTTCTGCATAGATTCTCCTCTTCTGAATTGCAGTTTACGTATAATTTTTCTGTAACAAGCATTTTTACTAATTAGGCACAACCTTGTATCAATTAACTTTGGTCTTAAAGCCATGATTAAAGAAAACAAGTTGTTGTTTCTGGCAATCGCTGTGCCAGTGACAGATGGCCCTAGAACACATGGGAAGAAGATGGTGCCTGAAACGGGCTCCCTACAGCTCCAGAGACATGCCAGCTGCCAGGAGGGGTCCTTAGGACACAAGAATGGGGACACTCCAGGCAAAACGGAGAGCTGGGAGCATGATGTCCAGGTGAACGGGGCTCAGCAGAGTCATGATATGTAAGATGACCCCTTCAAATCCATCATTCCCAAATCCCCATTCCAAGGAGACTATCCTGAAGACATAGCTTGGCCCAAAGCTCCAGCTTTCAGACAGTGCCTCCTGGGAACTGTACTTTGTTACCCTTGTTTAGAGCACAACCACTTGAGATGAATATATAATTCCTGCTGAGAGAAAGCATCTCCTGCAAAGAGGAAGTAGAGAGGGGTTGAGAGCACCTGGCCTTTACAATCCAACTGTTTGGATTCTAATTCTGTCACTTGCCATGTGCCCTTGAGCACATAACCCTTGGTTTCCTTATCTCTAAAATAGGAGTGAAGATAATACCTAATTCACTCTTTACATTGTATGAATCAAATCATAGTA
This sequence comes from Globicephala melas, assembly GCF_963455315.2. Classification (NCBI taxonomy): domain Eukaryota; kingdom Metazoa; phylum Chordata; class Mammalia; order Artiodactyla; family Delphinidae; genus Globicephala; species Globicephala melas. Next base: position 180,191,665 of record NC_083314.1, read on the forward strand.
TGAGTGTAGGGAATTCCCTGGCGGTCCAGTGGTTAGGACTCAGCACCTTCACTGCTGTGTCAGGGTTCAATCCCTGGTCAGGGAACTAAATTCCTGCAAGCTGTGTGGTGTGGCCCAAAAAAAAAAAAAAAAAAAAGTGTGAGTGTAAAGCACACTGTCCAGTGCACTGTCGTATTCATGATAATAAAGCCATAGTCTCATCGAGTCAAAAACAAGCTCATTGACTCTTTCTTCTCTCTTCCTCTAAGTGAGCTTATTTCTCCTTTCCCTTGTTTCCGTATCTACTGATTACAGTCACAATATCTAAAATGTTTTGATGAAATACACCTGCTTCATCCAAGCTATGGGATCGTGAGCAAGTCAATATCTCTAGACTTCAGTTTTTCGTTTTTTTGTGTTTTTTTTTGCGGTACGCGGGCCTCTCACTGTTGTGGCCTCTCCCGCTGTGGAGCACAGGCTCCGGAAGCACAGGCTCAGCGACCATGGCTCACGGGCGCAGCCGCTCCGCGGCATGTGGGATCTTCCCGGACCGGAACACAAACCTGCGTCCCCTGCATTGGCAGGCAGACTGTCAACCACTGCGCCACCAGGGAAGCCCTAGACTTCAGTTTTTGATCATTAAGTAAGGCGATTAGAGTAGATGAGTTCTAAAGAACTTTCGGTTCTAATATCTTGGCCTCTGTACTTATAGGATTTTTTCCTTCCTCTCCAGAGAGACCAAGAGTTTAAACAGATGGTAATGATGGTGGTGCCAGTGATGATAGCAGTTGGTATTTACTGAGCATTTACTATAAAGCAAGAACTGTATTAAGCACTCCACATTATCTCACTTGTTCTTCACAACAGTCTATAAAACAGGTACTCTTCTTGTTGCAAATTCATATATAAGGAAACTCAGAGAAGTTGTGGAGACTGGTAAATGGCCTCCCAACGGTACCAGGTCCCAATCCCTGGAAACTGTAAGTATTACCTTATATGGAAACAGGGTCTTTGTAGATATAAATTTAGTATTTTGAGGCCAGGAGACTATCCTAGATTATCAAAAATGGGCCCTAAATGCAGGCATGTGTATCCTTATAAGAGGAAGGCAGAGGGAGATTTGACTACACATACAGAAGTGAGGAAAAAGAAAAAAGGGACTTCCCTAGTGGTCCAGTGGTAAAGACTCTGAGCATCCAACGCAGGGGATGTGGGTTCGATCCCTGGTCAGGGAACTAAGATCCCACATGCCTTGCGCGTGGTGCAGCAAAAAAAAAAAAAAAAGTGGGGAAGGCAGTCTGGCCACAGAGGCAGAGACTGGAGCGATGCAGTCACTCCAGCAGTCTCCCCAAGCCGGAAGAGGCAAGAGCCTCCAGAAGCAGCATGGCCTGGCCAGTGCTTTGATTTTTCAGCCCAGTGATACAGATTTCAGAATTCTGGCCTCCAGAAATGCGAGATCATAAAATTCTCTTATTCTAAGCCAACTAGTTTGTGGTAATTTGTTATAGCGGCCACAGAAAACTCATACAGAGATTAAGTAATTTATTCATGGTCATGGTTAATAAGTGGTGAGAGAGTCAGGATTCAAATCCATGTACATCTGGCCCCAAACACTACGCTCTTCAGCACAGCACGGTCCACCCTTTATAATACATAAAACAGACAGACACTGACAAAGTACTAACTCTCAAAAAAGGAAGAAGCAGAAAAATTGGAATTCCATCAAAAGCAGGGTAGCATTCTGGCTGATTCAACCAAATCCATTCTCTCTACCGCAAACATCTCAGCTTTAGAAGCATGACTTTAAAAGTTCATTCTCCCACACACTTTACATCGAAATTAGGTCATACCTGCCTCACAGCCAAGAATGTGTGCACTTCAACGAGAAGAAAAGATTTGTAAAAGGAGAAAAGATGATACATTTAGTTTATAGCTAAAGAGTTTACTTGGCAGAAATTTCAGCCTCTTAGTCCACAGTTGGCAATCAGAGAAGCAGAAGCTACTTATCTTTTGAAAAGGTTTGTTTCCTTTTTTCTCCTTCAACTGGGACTCTGTCTTCAATTTTCTCAATGAAAATGAGTAAGGGCTATAAGAACTGGATTTTTTATTCCCCTCTCTTGCTACCTTCCTGACTGTTGGAGTTCCCAGGCAAATCAGCTAATGGGAAAGTTAGGATTGGGGGTTTGAATTTAATCTTAATCTGCAAATGAGCCTACATTTTTCTCTGTAGGAACAAGACCTTAATCTCTTGACACTCATTAAACTTCTAGTTCATACTCTGAGCCTCTTATAGTCATCAGTGTGTGTCCCCAAATCCACCAACTTGATTCATCTTACCTCCTTTCCCCCTTTTTTTGGCCATTTAAATGAATATGCACAAAGTTTTGAGATAAGTGGTCAGAATAGCAGGGTGGTCTGCAATGCTCTAAATTAAATGTTGTTCTCGACCCAGATTTATGGGCACAAAGCAGCAAGTGTGCAGAGAACTGAGGATGAGGTCCCCTTGGCTGCCAGAGTATTTCTCAATCATCCTAAAGAAGTCAACTGGAAAGGAAAAATGTTTTCGCATTACTAACAGCCTCAGTACGTTGTGGTTTGAAAGGATGATAAAAGCACAGCCTTTAAGGCGTCTCTAAGGAAGAAGGTAAGCATTTAGATCTACGATATTTATATAAACAGCTGACTCTGTACTTAGAGCTCAGAATTAACCCTATTTATTCATAATGTGCTTTTCTTTATAAGAGCTCGAAGTCTTTTTTTTTTTTAAAGCCATTACATCAGCCATTTCTTTCCATCCATGTAATGTTGAAAGGTAACACGCTCATTTCACAAGGACACTGAAAGCTACAGAAATAATCGCCAAAGGCTATCAACCCACCAGCGAAGTGAGCAGAGAGGCCTGCGGACAAGACAAGCTCTGACAACAGCACATTCTGTCTGTCTGTCTGTCTCTGTCTCTTTCACACACACACACACACACATGCACACACACACCTTGCACTGAAAGAACTTCAAGGTGTCACGGGGTTGGAGATACCATGTTTTCATTTTTGTTTTTTAATCACAATCCAGCCTGCCTGTCCACTTTCTACCTTTCAATTAGTGGCAATTTATCCAACGTGCTTAGATTTCAACAAGACAGCATAAATAATTTAAACCACCATAAAAAGTGATACACGACACAAGAGGACAGAAGATTTAAAGGAGACGGTCTTCTGGAAAAGAGCATCACCAACGTTCCTTTTTTCAGCCCAGGATCCCCAAGGTTTCAAAACAACTGAAGCAAAGCTCTTGCCCACGTTTCTTTATTTTTTGATACAAAATACTCCAAAGAGTACCTTACAGGGAGAAATAGGCGAGTCTCAGTGTTTTCAATTAGCACCTGTGTAGTTGCAGGCAAGTAATATAACCCCTCTGAATCTCCGTTCCTTCATCTGTAGGATGAGATGGATAATCCAGTCAGCCCTCTGTACATGCAGATGTGGAACCCGTGGACAAGGACGGCCAGCTGCACTGCACCGTTTTATATAAGGGACTTGAGCATCTGTGGATTTGGGTATCTGTGGGAGTTCTGGAGCCAGTCCCCTGCAGATACCGAGGGACAACTGTAGTGTCTACCGCAAGGGTTCTTGGGTGAATTAGATGAGGCTGTAATCTACACCACTGAACCCAGCCATGGAGGGCCCTGAAGAGAGATTGAGGAAGAGACTGAGAAACTATACAAAACCTGAGAAATCTGTGAGGAGACACAAGGTAGTTATGCTCTGGGATAGGAGGTGATGGCAGCCTGACCCCCTTCTCCTGTTCCCTTCCCCTCCTCCATGCCCAAGGGACCGGGTGATTATAACCACAGTAAGAGCAGTGCTGGGGAAGAGGTACAAGAAGTTTTCTTTTTTTTTTTTTTTGGCCGTACCATGCGGCTTGCAGGATCTTGGTCCCCTGACCAGGGATTGAACCCTCACCCTGGCAGTGAAAGCACTGAGTCCTAACCACTGGACAACCAGGGAATTCCAACAAGTTTTCTTGAAGGGCAGTGTGACCTGTTGGGATGACAAATGGGGACTCATGAGACCTATAATGTAATGCCACCAACTTTACCCTCTGAGATGCACCCCCCAACATACACACACACACACACACACACACACTCACACACACACACACACTCACTCACCAGGAAGGCACAGACCAGGGCCTGAGCTTTAGCCCTGCTCACTACACATTACCATTCCCATCCAGGTAACTTACAGTGTCCAAAGGAATATGAGCTCATGAGAAAATAACTATACATTTAAGAAGCAAAACAGCTATAACATAAATCAGAGACCATAAACTGAACAACTTACATCAGAGGAAGCAGAATTAATGGACTAAGACACAAAAAAAATTTCCAATAAGCATAATAAATATCTTCAAAGAGATAGGCTATGGGTAATAAGTAATGAAATAAGCAGTTATTTTAAAAAACGAATTGGAGATACAGGGTCCAACAGGAAAATGCATACGGAGAAGGAATTAGCGAGTCAGAAGATAAGACTGAGAAACTCCACTAGAAGACACCAAGAAGGGACTAACAGGGGAAACATTTAGAAAATATGTGTATAGGTATATACATAGAGAGTGAGAAAAAGAGAAATGGCATCATAAGTTATAATGCTAAATCACTGATTTATACGATACAGTGACTTTGAAAATTGGCATCTCAAATACAGAGGAAAAGTCAGTGAGGAAGTTACTAAAACCAGAAAAAGGTATTATAAGAAAGAAAAACTATAAACCAATATAAATATTGATTATATTAGATATAGATATAGATAGATGTAAAAACTCAACAAAATTTTAGCAAATTGAGTCAAACAATATATGAAAAAAATAATACATGACGTCCTAGTGGGATTTCTCCCAGGATGGCAAGGTTTAACATTCAAAAATTAATCAGTGTAATTCATCACATTAACAGCCTAAAAAAACCCAAACTATATTAACATCTCAATAGACGCAGAAAATGCATTTGACAAAAATCCAAGATCCAAAAATCCAACATCAAATGGACCCTGAAACATATTCAAGAATGTTCATAGCTACATTATTAATAGTAGTTCCAAACTGGAGCTACAAGTCTCTGTCAACAGTAAAATAGATAAAAAATATTTTGGTATATTTAAACAATGAAATATATATAGCAATGAAAATGAATGAATCATAGGTAATGCAGCAATACTGACTACACTCATTCTTATGACGTAATATTGATCACGAAAAGTCAGATTTAAATATATTAAATTAAATATATTAATATAGGGACTTCCCTGGTGGCGCAGTGGTTAAGAATCCACCTGCCAATGCAAGGGGCACAGTTTCGATCCCTGGTCCGGGAAGATCCCACATGCCGTGGAGCAACTAAGCCCGTGCGCCACAACTACTGAGCCCGCATGCCACAACTACTGAAGCCCATTAACCTAGAACCCGTACTCTGCAACAAGAGAAGCCACAGCAATGAGAAGCCTGTGCACCAAAACGAAGAGTAGCCCCCGCTCGCTGCAACTAGAGAAAGCCCGTGCACAGCAACAAAGACCCAACACAGTCAAAAATAAATTAAATTAATTAATTTTTTTTTTTTCGGTACGCGGGCCTCTCAGTGTTGTGGCCTCTCCCGTTGCAGAGAACAGGCTCCGGACGCGCAGGCTCAGCGGCCATGGCTCACGGGCCCAGCCGCTCCGCGGCATGTGGGATCTTCCCGGACCGGGGCACAAACCCGCGTCCCCTGCATCGGCAGGCGGACTCTCAACCACTGCACCACCAGGGAAGCCCCTAAATTAATTAATTTTAAAAAATAAAATAAAATGAACAAAATGAAGCAACTGAGTTTCCCTGCCTCAATTTACTCTTGTTTCAGTCTTCCGCTTGTAAGTAAATGGCAACTGCATCTCTCAAGCTGTTCAAGCTGAAAATTTAGGGCCAAATTTAATCCCCTTTTTTCTCTCATTCTCACATCCAGGCAATCGACAAATCTTTTGACTGTACCTTCAAAATATTTTCAGAATCTCCACACTTCACAGCTCTGCTGCTACTGCCTGGCCTAAGCCTCCCATCATTCGTTCCTGAATTGCTGCAATAGCCTTCCACTGGGTGCCCTCATTTCTTTGTTTTTACACTTGCCGTCCCCTTTTCAATCTGTTTTCCACAGTAGCCAGAGTTGATAACATGAATGAGTGTTGGGTGGTGTCACTCTTCTGCTCACACCTTTCAATACAAATCGCTCTCACTCAAGGTGAAAGCATAGTCCTTGCAATGGCCTGTCATGTGTAGCCACCATCTCTCCAGCCCTCTCAGTTTCTCTAACCTCATCTCCTACTACTCACAGCCTTGCTTACTTCCCTCCAGTACACTTGCCTCCTCGCTGTTCCTTAAACGTACCAAGAGAACTCCAGCCGTAGCTTCTGCATTCGTATGTTTCCATAGTCTGGACCACTCTTCCCACAGATCTCTGCAGGCCCCTCTACATTACTTTCAAGACTTTTTTCTTTTTGGCTGCGTGGCTCATGGAATCCTAGCTCCCTGACCAGGGATCGGACTTGGTCCCCCTGCAGAGGAAGCGCCGAGTCCTAACCATTGGACTGCCAGGTAATTCCCTGCTTTCAAGATTTTTAAATGATACTTTTTCAGAGACACCTTCCCTAACCACCTCCCAAAAGGGTCTCTCATATACTGCTGGTGAGAAGGTAAATGGTACATCCCCATATATAGCAAAATTGGAATTTTATATACTCTTTGATCATCTAATTCCATTGCTAGGAATATATCTTTTTTTTTAAAATTTATTTATTTTTGGCTGCGTTGGGTCTTCGTTGCTGCGCGCAGGCTTTCTCCAGTTGCGGCGAGCAGGGGGCCACTCTTCGCTGCGGTACGCGGGCTTCTCTCGTTGTGGACCATGGGCTCCAGGCACGCGGGCTTCAGTAGCTGCAGCACACGGGCTCAGTAGGTGTGGCTTGCGGGCTCTAGAGCGCAGGCTCAGCTGTTGTGGCCCATGGGCTTAGTTGCTCCGCGGCATGTGGGATCCTCCAGGACCGGGGCTCGAACCCGTGTCCCCTGCACTGGCAGGCGGATTCTTAACCACTGCGCCACCAGGGAAGCCCAGGAATATATCTTAACATATGTTTGCATGCATACAACGATGTATTTACAAGGTAGTTCACTGCTGCACTTCTTGAGGTAACCCAGATTGCAATCAGCCTAAGTGCTATCAATAGATGACTTAGTGATAATAGAATATTTATGCTGCTGGAAGAAAAAAAGAAGGATTCCAAGGTATATTTTACATGGAAAAAAGCAAGAAGCAGGCAGTGTAGTACTACCATTTCTGTTGGAAAAGAAAACTGGTAACAGCAGTGGGAGGGATATTGGGAGGCTGGAGGACTGGGGTGGAAATGAGGAGGCAGGTACTTCTTGTATTTTGAACTGTTTGTACATATTTCTTTTTCTTTTTCTTTTTTCTGGCTGCTCCACCTGGCTTGCAGGATCTTAGTTTCCAAACCAGGGATTGAACCCTCGCCCTTAGCAGCGAAAGCGTGGAGTCCTAACCACTGGACCACCAGGGAATTCCCTGTACATATTTCTTATTCAGAAGATTAAATTAGGGACTTCCCTGGCGGTCCAGTGTTTAAGACTTTGCCTTCCAATGCAGGGGGTGCGGGTTCGATCCCTGGTTGGGGAGCTGAGATCCCATATGCCTCTCGGCCAGAAAACCAAAACATAAAACAGAAGCAATATTGTAACAAATTCAATAAAGACTTTAAAAATGGTTCACTTAAAAAAAAAAGACTTAAAAGAAAGATTAAATTAAAAAAATGTAAAGTCCTGAAATCACATTCATGGTTTTGAAACTTGAAAAAGCTGGTCATTGCTCAACACTGTGAATACACTAAACACCACTGAATTTTTTTAAATTTTAATTAATTAATTAATTAATTTGGCTGCGTTGGGTCTTCGTTGCTGTGCACGGGCTTTCTCTAGTTGTGGCGAGCGGGGGCTACTCTTTGTTGCAATACGCGGCTTCTCACTTGCGGTGGCTTCTCTTGTTGCGGAGCACGGGCTCTAGGCGCACGGGCTTAAGTAGCTGTGGCACGTGGGCTCAGTAGTTGTGGCTCGTGGGCTCTAGAGCGCAGAGTCAGTAGTTGTGGCACGTGGGCTTAGTTGCTCCGTGGCATGTGGGATCTTCCCGGAGCAGGGCTCAAACCCGTGTCCCCTGCATTGGCAGGCGGATTCTTCACTGCACCACCAGGGAAGTCCAACACCACTGAATTTTAAACATTAAGATGGTTAATTATATTGTATACTAACGCATGTATGTGGAATCTAGAAAAATCGTACAGATGAACCATTTTGCAAGGCAGAAATAGAGACACAGGTGTAGAGAACAAGCGTATGGACAGCAAGGGGGGAAAGCGGGGGGTGGGCGTGATGAATTGGGAGACTGGGATTGACATATACACACTAATATGTATAAAATAGATAATTAATAAGAACCTGCTGTATAGCACAGGGAACTCCACTGTACAGTAGAAACTAACACAACATTGTAAAACAACTGTAACCCAATGAAAAAAAAAGATGGTTAATTGTATGTTATGTGAATTTTACCTCTAAAAATCCATAAACAAAAATATAGGTAGAGGGCTTCCCTGGTGGCGCAGTGGTTGAGAGTCCGCCTGCCGATGCAGGGGACACGGGCTTGTGCCCCGGTCCATGAAGATCCCACATGCCGCAGAGTGGCTGGGCCCGTGAGCCATGGCCGCTGAGCCTGCGCGTCCGGAGCCTGTTCTCTGCAACGGGAGAGGCCACAACACTGAGAGGCCCGTGTACAACAACAACAACAACAACAACAACAACGACAACAAAAAATATATATATATATATAGGTAGATATAACAGAACTTCCACTCAAAAAAACAAGATTACAACAAATCTATCAGAGTGATAACAGATTGGCGGAAGATATTCCCAACCTCTAAAACTGACTAGGGAGTAAATTCTAGAAAATACAAAAGAATGCCTACAAAACAGCAAGAAAAGGGGCAGGAAAACACAGAATTGTCATTTTACAGAAGGGGGAAAACTGTGTGGATGATTGCATTTTCTAAGATGGCTCAATGAGATCTCCCCATGCACATGCTGTTTTGTTTTGGTTTTTTCTTAATAGTTATTTATTTATTTAGCTGCGCCGTATCTTCGTTGCGGCGTGCAGGCTCTTTTAGTTGTGGCATGTGGGATCTAGTTCCCTTACAGGTATCAAACCCAGGCCCCCTGCACTGGGAGCATGGAGTCTTAACCACTGGACCACCAGGGAAGTCCCCCACATGTTGTTTTTAAAATGTGACACTGGAATTCCCCACATTGAGAGGTGGGGTCTGTGTTCCTTCCCCTTGAACCTGGGCAGGACTGCGACTGTATATGACTTTCGAGGCTGCTAGGTCATAAAAAACCAACTTCTGCTGGGTCCTCTTGGGGTGCTAGCTCTTAGAATCTGGTATGTGAAGCCAAAAGCCCCAGGGAGGCCATGTGTAGGTGCTCCAGCCAACAGTCCCAGTTGGGTCCCAGCCAACAGTCCCAGTTGGGTCCCAGCCAACAGCCAGATGTGAATGAGGAAGCCTTTACAATGACTCCAGCCTCAGCCACTATGATTGTAATGGCCTAAGAGACCCTGAGTGAGAACTGCCTTGTTGAGCTCAGGCCAGCCCAGAACCATGATAGATGATCATTAAATAATAACTAATGTTTTAAGCCATTAAATCTGTTTAGCAGCAAGATTTAGGTCTTGGAAGTGGGTGCGATTGTAACCAAGCCTAAATTACAGGGCATTGGCTTTGGGACTGAATGGCAGGCAGAAGACATTGAGGAGACTTTAGTGAGGCCTACAGGGCATCTAAGAGGCTTTAAAGCAAAGTGAGTAAATGTTATTGGAAGCTGGAGGAAAGGGAACGCTTTCTATGGAGTGGTGGAAATTTTGGCAACTCTGTCATCTGTGGTAATGTGAAGAGAAGAAATATACCTAGTGAACTCAATGACCAAGGTAAGGAAATTTCAAGGCAGGAAAAATGAATGTGTCACTTGACTTCTCATTGCCTATGGAAGAACGGCTTCTGGGCAGAAATCAAACAGAGACCACTGTCAGGTAAACGTCTAAAGATGAGGTCAAGAACATGACTGTAAAATCCTTTCTTGAGATCTCAGAAAGATTTAAGGGTTTCACAAGAAATTCAAAATAGAGAAGAGTCTCTCATGAAGACATTTGTGGTTGTGGCTTTTGTCTGGAAGAGTAAACCCAAGAAGATTCATAGAAAACCCACACAATTTTAAGAGAACTGTTCTGAGGAAAGTACCTCCAGCTTAAATGAAAAGGGACAGAAAAAGTACAGCATGAAAAGAGACTCTGGAACCCAATCTCTTCACAAGCAGGAAAGAAATGAGGAAGGGTACTTAGTTGCAATTCAGTTTTCCTGTGGAAAAGAAAGAAAAGATTCAGAGGCAGAAACCAAGAGTCCAGAAGATGGAAGTGAGAGCCTTTGTGAACAATTCACAGGCTGTAGGATTGATCCCCGAACAAGGAACTGGCAACACACGCCTAACTGGATTTCCGAATTACTATGGACCAGTGACTCATGCGTGTTCCCAGTTGCCAACTTTTTGAACAGGAGCGTCTATAATGGTTTTTCTACGCCTGGCCCATCATTATATGCTCTCCATGTGTGGAGATAACTTTTATCTTTAGTTCACATATCTTTGGGTCCAGAGGAATAGCACTCGATGGTACCCAAAGAATCAGATCTGAGGAGGCTCATCTATACCTAGGCGTGCTTTGAAGGACGAGACAATGGACTTCAAGATGATGTCATAATGGGATGAAATTTGGGAGTCTTAGAGGAAGGGATGTACTAGGAAGAGTGTAAATTGTTACTAGAGAGGGAATATGGCAGATCTTATTTTGCAGGATGGCCAGAACAACATCTCCCATCCCAGATGCTCTTCTTACAGTGTGACGTTAATGTCTTCCCATCATGAGGTTGGGCTGTTTGTTCTTTCCCCTTAAATCCAGGTGGGCTCGTGACTAAGGCAGAAGGGCCCCTATGTTACTTCCAAACCTGAGTTGTAAAAGGCAACACAGCTTCTGTCTGGTCTTTGCGGGTGCTTGCTCTTGGGACCTCCAGAATTGTGGGAGATAAAATCACTGTTATTGTATCAAGCCACTAAATTTGGGGGTATTTTGTTATGCAGCGATAGATAACTGACGCAACTGGAATGACAAACAAATATATGAAGAGATCATTCATTCAACAAACATACTGAGCATTTACTCTGTGCTAGGCACTCTTCTAGGTGCTGGGGATACATAACAGACTAAAATCTCTGCCCTCATGGGGCATACATTCTAGTGGGGAGAAACAGATTGTAATCAAGAAAATAGTATATATAGACTGTTAGATAATGATGCTATCTCTTAGAATGCTAAGGAGAAAATGCAAAGAAAGGGACTAGCAAAGCATAGCAAAAGTGGGTGAATGAATTGCAGTTTTAAAAAAGAGTGAACAGGGACTTCCCTGGTGGCGCAGTCGTTAAGAATCTGCCTGCCAATGCAGGGGACACAAACTCAAGCCCTGGTCCGGGAAGATCACACATGCTGTGGAGCAACTAAGCCCGTGTGCCACAACTACTGAGCCTGCGCTCTGGAGCCCGCAAGCCACAACTAATGAGCCCGCATGCCACAGCTGCTGAGGCCCGTGCGCCTGGAGCCCGTGCTCTGCAACGAGATGCCACTGCAATGAGAAGCCTGCGCACCGCAATGAAGAGTAGCCCCCACTCGCCACAACTAGAGAAAGCCCGCGCGCAGCAACAAAAACCCAACGCAGCCAAAAATAAATAAATTCATAAAAAATAAATAAATAAAAAGAGTGAACAAGGAAGGGCTCGAAAAGGTGAATTTTTTGTTTGTTTGTTTTTGGCCACACCGTGCGGCATGTGGGATCTTAGTTCCCCGACAAAGGATTGAACCTTTGTCCCCTGCAGGGGAAGCTTGGAGTCTTAACCACTAGACTGCCAGGGAAGTTCCTGATTTTTGAGTAAAGATCTCAAGCAAATAAGGGAGTGAGTGATCTATGTATTTCTCTGTGGGAAGAAGATTCCTTGTAGAGGGAGCCACAAGTACCAGGGACCTAGGAGGGGTGAAGAGCGTGCCTACAGTTTAAGGAGGACCATGAGCCCAGGGTGGCTTAATGGTTGGAGTTAGGGGAGGTTACAGGATATGAGGTCAAAGAGATAATGTGGTGGGTGGGTACTGCCTTCTAGGCCAGTGTAAGGGCTTCTTTTATTCTGAGGGGATTAGGAAGCCACCGGAGGGTTTTGAGCAGAGAAGTGACATAACCTTAGTTAAGTTTTAACAAGACTGTTGAAGCTGCTGTTTTGAGAAAGGACGAGGGACGAACAGGGAGACCAGTCATGATGCTGTTGAAATAATCTAGAACACCGCTAATGATGACTCAGACCAATAACAGCAGTGGACCTGGTGAGAAGCAGTTGAATTCTGGGTCTATTTTATAGGCAGAGCTGAGAAATTTGTGGGCAGACTGAATAGGAAAAGGGTAAAACAGGAGTAAAGGATGACCCCAAAGTTTTGAACTGAGTGACAAAACTGGAAGGACAGAGTTGACATTTACTGTGATGGGGAGACTAAGAGGATCAGGTTTGGGGTGAAATATAAGGAACTTGATTTAGATATGTGAATTCCAAGGGTCTTTTAGACATTTGAGGTGTACAGTGTCTGCAGTACAGGAGGGAGGTATGGGCTGGAGATACAAATTTGGGGGTCAACAGTGAGTGTCTGATATTGAAAGCTGTGAGACTGAAGTTATTTAACCATTTAAAATGAGAGTTGAATGGAGAACATTATGGAGGTTCCTTAAAAAACTAAAACTAGAATTACCTTATGATACAGCAATCCCACTACTGGGCATATACCCTGAGAAAACCGTAATTCAAAAAGACACATGCACCCCTATGTTCATTGCAGCACTATTTACAATAGCCAGGTCATGCAACCTAAATGCCCATTGACAGATGAATGGATAAAGAAGATGTGGTACATATAGACAATGGAATATTACTCAGCCATAAAAAGGAACAAAATTGGGTCATTTGCAGAGACGTGGATGGACCTAGAGACGGTCATACAGAGTGAAGTAAGTCAGAAAGAGAAAAACAAGTATCGTATATCAACGCATATATGTGGAATCTAGAAAAATGGTACAGATGAACCAGTTTGCAAGGCAGAAACAGAGACACGGATATAGAGAACAAATGTATGGACACCAAGGGGGAAAAGCGGGGGGGGAATGGTGATGGTGGTGGGATGAATTGGGATTGACATATATATACTAATATGTATGAAACAGATAATAAGAACCTGCTGTATAAAAAACTTTAAAAAATAAAATGAGGGTTGAGTCTAGAGTTGACCCCAAGGCCAAAGTGCCTTCTGGAATGCTATGCTGCTTCTCCATATCTCCTTTGCCATTATGAACTTGGACCATTCTGGAATATAGTTGGCCCTCTGTATATGCGGGTTCCACATCCAGATTAAACCAGCCACGGTTTGAAGACTCCAGAAAGTTCCAGAAAGGCAAAACTTGAATTCGTCGCCCGCTATCAACTATTTACATTGTATTTACAACTATTTACACTGCATTAGATATTATAAGTAATCTAGAGATGATTTAAACTACATGGGAAGGTTATAAGCAAACACTACACCATTTTATATAAGGAACTCGAGCATCTGCAGATTTTGATATTTCTTGGGGTCCTGGAACCAACCTCCTGCAGATACTGAGGGACCACTGAACTGCCACACAGCAGGAGTGGTGAAGGGATCACAGCCTGAAGCCCAGATGGCCTAGATTCATATGCCACTTCCCTGTCCCCTTTACACAACTGTTGAGGAGATAACAAATTCATATATGAGAGTGGCTTGTACATAGAAAATGCTCATAAAATGCACATTTATCAACCAAGGGTGATTTCCTCAGCCCAATGCCAGCTGATCCAAACATCAAGCTCATACTGTGGATGTTTCCTTCAATCAAAAAGTTACCTTGGGGGCTTCCCTGGTGGCGCAGTGGTTGAGAGTCCGCCTGCCGATGCAGGGGACACGGGTTCGTGCCCTGGTCTGAGAAGATCCCACGTGCCACGGGGCGGCTGGACCTGTGAGCCATGGCCACTGAGCCTGCACGTCCGGAGCCTGTGCTCCTCAACGGGAGAGGCCACACAGTGAGAGGCTCGCGTACCGCAAAAAAAAAAAAAAAAAAGTTACCTACTCAGATAGGGCCTATTTATCTCCCCTTAGCACCTCAACACAACACTGTGAAATTCACTATTTTATGTACCAAACCCAAAGGTTACAAAATGTGAACAAAATAACGTGCTCGGCTATTTTTTTAAAAGATATTCTTATCAACTCCGTTTAAAAACCCACACAATAGTGAGTCACAAGACGACTAAGAAGCTATTTTAATGATCTTTCTCTTCAGGATCATTTCTCTTCTGCTCTTCTGATTCTCAGATCCTCCTTCCTGTTTGGCCATCTTCCTTGTAGCCAAGGCCTACTTTTAAAATATTTTGGAACTTACTTTAATATCCATAATTCACAGAATGAAGGCAGTCACAAGTTTCTATACAATAGCAAGCCTTAGACTCTAAAAATAGAAATAGCAAACATCTTCCCCCTAGAGACAGTACAAGTAGGAATGCCCTAGCCGGCAGAAGGTCCTTCAAACCTCCGAATTCTGAATTTTCAAAATGATGAGTACATCTGAAGGGGTAAAGCAGCATCTTATTACATTCATGGGGAAAGAGTGAGGCATGCAAATAACACGACAGAACCTGTGCCTGAACCTGATAAACCTCTGCAGAGTTTATCTTCTGGATAGAGAGGAGAGAAACAATACACATGCATGACATGGAGAAACAAAACTGGCAATAGAAGCCAATAAACATCATTAACTGTATAGGCATAAATGCATATAAACTTGGTAAAAAATAAATTAACAATTATCTGCACAGTGGGATTACAGGTGACTTTGGCTTTCTTTTACCTATATTGTCTAAAATTGTTGTTAACAGGAATACATTATATTTTTTGGAAAAAGGAAAAAGTTGATTTAGTCCAAACGTGCTCAAGAGTAGTGGCTGAGGGCACGGACTCTGGAGTCTGGACACCTGCTCTTCCACTAATTGGCCAGGTGACCTTGAGCAAGTGACCTAACCTCTCCACATCCCACACCCTGACCTGCTGGAAAAAAAACAAAGATGACTGTCCCATCTTAGAGAACGAAATCGTACATGTAAAGGCCTTGGCATACGTTGGCACACAGTAAGTGCTGCAGAAACGCTTGCTCTTATTACATGAGCTGGTAGGTTTCATCAACTGCAGTACCTAAGATAATGTTCATGAGATGGGCTGAACTTGAGCAAAAATTTTCAAGGTCAGGGAAAATATATTTGCAATAGGGTAACCACCTGAGAACTGAAGAGACTGAACATGACAAAGCTCAACCCCCTTGAACAAGCAAACAGTGACACAAGAACCAACTGGAGCATCAAGACTGACACAATAGGAAAGTTTTATTTTAAAAACAGCAACTCCTAATTGGCTCCAGGAAAGATCATGTACCACATGCCAACACATCTGGCTCTTGGTCTTCACCCACCCCTTTGTTTTCCACAAAAAGAAGAGACTCAAAGAAGATTCCTTCTGAATGTGTATCACCATTTATTGTAGTTTGCGTCAGGAACTGAACAGAGGACATTGTCTGTGGAGCGGGAAAGAAAGGAAAAGAAAAAGAAAGTATGTTTTTGTAGACTTAATTTCTTCAAAACACTTTATGGTTTCAAATTCTTTTTTACCCCAAAGGAGATTCAAGAATCCGAGTATGGTTAAGTAGGGAGCAGTAATACAAAAAATCTTGTGTGTGTGTGTGTGTGTGTGTGTGTGTGTGTATGTTTTTCTTTGTGTGTGTTTTTACAAGCAGATGTACTTCCACATTTCTTGCACCCCTTTTTTGCTTTGGTAAGGCCAAGCCCCACAGGACACATCATACAAACGACCCCTGCCTTGAACTCACAGACTCAAGGGTTGAGGAATTTATTTACCCTCGCAGGATAACTATAAAGGTTTCCAACTGTCACATAGCATTAAAAATAACCCAACCCCCCCCCAAACCGTAAGACGCGAAATCCTGATACACTTAAATGCTTCCTTTGCTGCAGCTGTTCCTCAGATTCCTAATCGTGGACTCACTACAAGGACCAGAGCAACAGGATTCTCTTCATTTTGTTTAGAATAAAAAAAAATTTTAAGGGACATTTCAAAATAATAAAAAAAAAAAACTGAAATTCAAATTCTGAAAATATCTTGCCTTTTTTATTAATCATGTCATCTAACACCAATTAAAAAAACAAATATGTGAATATGATATAAAAATACGATCCCAGGATTAACACTTTGTTGCAGGCACAGTTATCTCACAGAATAAATGTTTGGAGGGCCAGGGAAAAGAGTTTATTTTTGTTTTTGCTTCTCTTAAAAAAAATCCACAGCAGTGCAAGTAGGATCAGGATGGGGCCGGCGGGGGGAAGAGTCTTAGCAGCAAAATGTCCAAGGTTCTCTAATCACAATCAAAACCAACGGATACTGGATTTAGGAAAAAAAAAAAAAAAAAAAAACAAAACAGGGATGAAGGGGATGCTGCCCAGACCCATTCGTCATCAATCACTAAAAGACTTCCGTAGCAAAAGCCCCAAATTGTGACATATGAAGGACGTGCTCTATTACACAAGCAATCATAAAACGTATCCCTCAAGCTTTTGACCACGTCTGTCACTTAAATATATGTACAGGAATTGGGCTACTCTTCTTATTCATGTCCCTTCCGGTCTCCACTGTTTGGTCGCTCTGGGTAGGCTCTTGGTGTATTTTGCCACTTCTGGCCTCCAACATGTGAACAGCATTTGCACCACCGATGCTGCTCCTGCCTGCCTCGCCGGCCTTGGCTGTTTCTCGCAGAGGGTGGGCAAGGGGGATGGTTTAATGATCATTGTTCTGTTTCTCTCTCATCCAGGCATGAATCTGTTCTTTCAGTTCTGGCACTGAGAAAAGAAAGGAAAGAATTAATACCCCAGATGGGAGGGCTCTTCCTGAGAGATGATGCTTGTAGTTCTGTATAAAAGGAAAGAAAAGGCAATTCATTCCCTCACTGAACTGAAGGCTGAAGAAGAAATAGGACATGAAAAGTAAGAACTGGAATTCTGTAGTGAAAAAGAGCAAAGAATGTTTTATGTCTTGTCCATTAAGTGTCAGAAACCATGTAGTGTCTGGATTTGTTACATTTCCCCCTTTTGACTACTCTCTGATACACGATTTTGGCCTCACTGCTCAGTACAGGTGCAGGCACTGCAGTTCGAGCCATGCCCTCCTCTACCTGGCTCCAGCATGCTCTCTGTCAGCGTCTGTCGGTTGAAGGGGTCCGTGGGGGAGTTCAGCAAGTGCCGCAGGATGATGGAGCGGTCCATGATGGTGCCAGAGGGCAGCCGCACGGGGTCAGTCATCAGGGTGTCCATCAGAGGGTCTACAGAGACAGAGCAAAGCAAACTCTGATCTAACAATAGAGCCTAAAACTGAAAAAGAAAACAGAGTCCCTCCTATCAGTGAAAAATATAACCATAGGAAACAGCAACCAAACGGCCCCTACCAGGCCCCCAAGTTTAGGAGGAAATCAGCATTAGATAAAGGCATACACTTCACCTTTTGTAGAGGGGAAGCACCCTTTTGTCAGCTACTGCTGGGAGGAAAGAACAGACAAAAAAGACAGCAGGACAGACAGGCCCTCCCGAGCTGTATGGCGAAGATGGCAGGCTAGAATCAACCTTTCCTCTTAGGACTACTCAGAATTCTTTGAAAACATGAGTCCCCACTTGTAAAGGCAAGATTGACCTTAGAATCTTCAGGGTTGTTATCTGGTTTGAAATCAGGCTGAGGACTTTTTTCTCTTGTAATTTATAATATGAACTAAAGGTAGATAAACAGAATTTCAATTTCTGACCAGTGTCTCAAAAAGCAATGAGAGGGGGCTTCCCTGGCGGTGCAGTGGTTAAGAATCTGCCTGCCAATGCAGGGGACACGGGTTTGAGCCCTGGTCCGGGAAGATCCCACATGCCGCGGAGCAACTAAGCCCTTGCGCCATAACTACTGAGCCTGTGCTCTAGAGCCCGCGAGCCACAACTACTGAGCCCACGTGCCACAACTACTGAAGCCCACGCACCTAGAGCCCATGCTCCGCAACAAGAGAAGCCACTGCAGTGAGAAGCCCACGCGCCACAACGAAGAGTAGCCCCCGCTCGCTGTAACTAGAGAAAGCCCACGCACAGCAACGAAGACCCGAGGCAGCCAAAAATAAAATAAATTAAATTAAAAAAAAAAAAGTAATGAGAGCACAGAATGTCCTCTTCTAATGTTACATGTTTCAAGTTAACTCAAATCAAAGAATTCCACGTGAAAAAAGCGGGCCCACTCGCCTCTGAACTCGTCTGGGGCGTCACTGTAGTCGATTTCTGCACGCGCGTTCTTGGCCACGATCTCCTCCACCTTCTCAGCCAGAAGTTTAAACTTCTCTATCGCTATTGTGGATTTGATCCCTGCCTTCCGCATCTTCAAAATAACTTCTTCAAACAATTCTTTGCTGTAGGATCTCTGAAAATGAGGAAAGACACCGTGAGACGTAAATATATTTTAAGTGGAAAAAAGCAAGCTGCAGAAAATACCCAAAGCATCATCTGTTTTCTAAAAAAGCCCTAAAATTCTAATGTACATATATAAATACTTTGACATGGCTATAAATACATAAAGACTGGGCTAATACGCACCAAACTGTACAAGGCCTCTGGAAAGGGCTTCAGGATTGAGGCAAATGCGGGGAATTTTAAAAAGTTTTAATTACTTTTATAGCAAACATCCATTTCTCTTAAAATTTAAATATTAAAAAGAGAAGGAAATATTAAAAAGAGAAGGACTGAAAGTCTACTTCAGTCCTTGCCAGGCACTGAGCCCTAGCAGCCTATGAGAGGAGGTGGAAATTTCAGTTCTTTTCCCTAAAGGTAAACATGGTGAAAACAACCCAATATAGTTCATAATCAACAAGCGCGTTCTCCCATTCCCTGTCAATCCTTATTTAAGATCTCTCAGTTCAACGCTGTTAAATGTCAGGGGCTCTGCTGACGGGAGCAGACAGGGTTTATGCCTGTGAGAGTGGGAGGGCTGGTCTACACAGCAAGCGCCCACCAAAGACCCAGGCAAGCCTGGGTTTCAATCCTGGCTTTACCATCTACCTGCTGTGTGGTCTTAGAGAAAGCTCTAACTCTCCTGAGCCCCAGTTTCCTCAGGTGTAAAATGGGGGTAGTAACACCTACCCCACAGGTGCCTAATTTATATAAATCACTGCCATTTCAAAATATCAAAGTATATCGTATTTTGCATTTACGGCAAAATCACTGAATGCTTGTCACTTTAGTGACAGTGATGCAAATGGAGGAGGGGAATGACTAAATCTGAAACTCTGAATGACAGGACCATAATCTGTGACCTGTGATTTCTAAACGAGGATTCACATGAACATCATGGGATGAACTCATCTCAATACTTGTGTTCCCTTAGAAGGCTGGAATGAAAGTCCTCAGTCTTTCTTCGGTTCTTTTTTAACTTCAGTTTCTAAATAAGTGCACATGCTCGCTTTCTCTCTCCACACACAGCCACGCCCCTTATTTAATCCATGCAACTCAGGGGAAAAGAGAGGAGAGGACAAAAAGCCAGCAGGGCACTTGGGCCTGGCAATAATCCTTTAAAATAATTTGAAAAGTTCAGAGAGCCTCGGTTATGGTTTTCTGAAACTAAATTACTACATTAGGTCAACAGATACTTGATTTGGTGTCTACTTATTATGAGCCAGGTAAGCTACAGTCCCCGTCCCTTTGGGAAGAGGCACAGGGGATAAATGGCCAAAGGGTTATGGTGAGATGTTGGAAGGGCAAAAACGCACAGGGTGGGTGCTGCTATCCACACTACTGAGACGATTCACCTTGAACTTCTCTGTGTAAACAAGTAGTCATTCTTAGCCCATTTACTATTCTCGAAAATATCACCCACTCTATTTCTCAAAAGATGATTGAGTTTTTAACCAACTGACTTCTGCCTGCTGTTAAGTCAACTTCTAAGATAGAGCAGTGGAGTGAGCATTATCAGAAATCAAAGGGTAGGGACTTCCCTGGTGGGGCAGTGGTTAAGAATCCGCCTGCCAATGCAAGGGACATGGGTTCGAGCCCTGGTCCGGGAAGATCCCACATGCTGCGGAGCAACTAAGCCCGTGTGCCACAACTACTGAGCCCACGAGCCACAACTGCTGAAGCCTGCGTGCCTAGAGCCCATGCTCCGCAACAAGAGAAGCCACCGCAATGAGAAACCTGCACACCGCAACAAAGAGTAGCCCCCGCTCGCCGCAACTAGAGAAAGCCTGTGAGTAGCAATCAAGACCCAGCACAGCCAAAAAAACAGAAATAAGAAATCAAAGGGTACTTATGATAAGAGGACATGGCACTCAGTTTCAAAGAGCAGTGGTGCCAATGAATCGACCAAATACAGATTACTGAGCTGCTGCTTCAAGTTCAGTGTGGATGGTGTCAGAGAGGAAGCAAAGATGTTGTGGGTTTTTTTGGCTGTGCTGGGTCTTGGTTGTTGTGTGCGGGCTTTCTCTGGTTGCGGCAAGTGGGGGCTATGCTTTGTTGTAGCGCACGGACTTACTGTGGTGGCTACTCTCGTTGTGGAGCACGGGCTCCAGGTGCGCGGGCTTCAGTAGTTGCAGCACATGGGGCCCAGAGCGCACGGGCTTCAGTAGTTGTGGCGCGTGGGCTCAGCAGTTGCAGTGTGCGAGCTCTAGAGCACACGGGCTCAGTAGTTGCGGCTTGTGGGCTCTAGAATGCGGGCTCAGTAGTTGTGGCGCCTGGGCTTAGTTGCTCCGCGGCATGTGGGATCTTCCCAGCCCAGGGCTTGAACCCATGTCCCCTGCATTGGCAGGCAGATTCTTTTTTTTTTTTTTTTGCAGTACGTGGGCCTCTCACTGTTGTGGCCTCTCCCATTGCGGAGCACAGGCTCCAGACGCGCAGGCTCAGCGGCCATGGCTCATGGGCCCAGCCACTCCGCGGCATGTGGGATCTTCCCGGACCGGGGCACGAACCCGTGTCCCCTGCATCGGCAGGCGGACTCTCAACCACTGCGCCACCAGGGAAGCCCGGCAGGCAGGTTCTTAACCACTGTGCCACCAGGGAAGCCCAGGCTGATTCTTAACTACTGGACCACCAGGGGAGTCCCAAGATGTTGTTCTTGACCTCAAGGACCTTACAGAATGGCTACAGAAATTAAACATAAAAATATCTGCAAATCATGTATCTGATAAAGGTCTAGTATCCAGAATATATAAAGAACTCACACAGAATATATAAAGAACAAAACAGAAAGAATCCAATTTAAAAAATGGATAGGGGCTTCCCTGGTGGCACAGTGGTTAAGAATCCACCTGCCGGGCTTCCCTGGTGGCGCAATGGTTGAGAGTCCGCCTGCCGATGCAGGGGACGTGGGTTCGTGCCCCGGTCTGGGAGGATCCCGCATGCCGCGGAGTAGCTGGGCCCGTGAGCCATGGCTGCTGAGCCTGCGCGTCCGGAGCCCGTGCTCCGCAACAGGAGAGGCCACAGCAGTGAGAGGCCTGCGTACCAAAAAAAAAAAAAAAGAATCCACCTGCCAATGGAGAGGACACAGGTTTGAGCCCTAGTCCAGGAAGATTCCCACATGCCGTGGAGCAACTAATAAGCCCATGCACCACAACTACTGAAGCCCGGGAGCCTAGAGCCCGTGCTCCGCAACAAGAGAAGCCACCGCAATGAGAAGCCCACACACTGCAACAAAAAGTAGCCCCCGCTTGACGCAACTAAAGAAAGTCCGCGTGCAGCAATGAAGACCTAATGCAGCCAAAAATAAATAAATAAGATAAAAAATGGATGAAGGGGAGTTCTCTGGTGGTCCAGTGGTTAGGACTCGTGCTTTCACTACCGAGGGTCTGGGTTGAATCCCTGGTCAGGGAACTAAAATCCCACAAAGCTGCTGGGTGCGGCCAAAGAAAAAGAAAAAGATGAAGGATCGAACAGACATTTCTTCAAAAAAGATATACAAATGGCCAGCAAGTACACGAAAAGATGTTCAACAGCATTTGTCATTAGGGAAATGCAAATCAAAACCACAGTGAAATACAACTTTACTCCCACTAGGGTGGCTATTTAAAAATAAAAAAACAAAACAGAAAATAGCAAGTGTTGGCGAGGATGTGGAGAAATTAGAACCTTCGTACACTGCTGGTGGGAATGTTAAACATAGAATTACCATATGACTCAGAAATTCTACTCCTAAGTATATCCCAAAGAATTGAAAATAGGTATTCAAACACTTTTACATGAATGTTCACAGGATACTATTTATAACAGCCAAAAGGTGGAAACAATTCAAATGTCCATCAATGGATGAATGAACAAACAAACCATGGTATAGCCATATAATGAAACATTAAGCCGTAAAAAGGAGTAAGGTACAGATACGTGATATAACATGAATGAACCTCGAAAGCATGCTACATGAAAGAAGCCAGACACAAAAGGTTATACACTGTATGATTCCATTTACATGAAATATTCAGAATAGGCTAATAGATAAATGTAAAAATAGGTAAAATAAAGACAGAAAGCAGTTCAGTGGTTGCCAGGAGCTGGGGTGAGGACGAAGGGACACTGACTGCTTAATGGGTACGGGATTTCCTTGTGGGGGTGATTAGAGGTGATGGTTGTACAATACTGTGAATGTACTAAATGCCACTGAATTACACACTTCAACATGGTTAATTTTATGTTATGTGAATTTCACCTCAAAAAAAAAAAAAAAAAAAAAAAAAAAGGAAGGCTGCAGGACTTCCCCGGTGGCGCAGTGGTTAAGAATCCGCCTGCCAATGCAGGGGACATGGGTTTGAGTCCTGGTCTGGGAAGATCCTACATGCTGTGGAGCAATGAAGCCCGTGTGCCACAACTACTCAGCCTGTGCTCTAGAGCCCGCGAGCCACAACTACTGAGCCCACATGCCACAACTACTGAAGCCCACGCGCCTAGAGCCCGTGCTCCGCAACAAGGGAAGCCACCGCAATGAGAAGCCCGCGCACTGCAACGAAGAGTAGCCCCCGCTCGCTGCAACTAGACAAAGCCTGCGTGCAGCAATGAAGACCCAACACAGCCAAATAAATAAATAAATAAATTTATTAAAAAAAAAAAAGGAACGCTGCATAGGAGAAGTGAGATTTCATATGGGCTCTTTTTTTTTTTTTTTTAATTTTTATGGTTGCGTCGGGTCTTAGTTGCGGCATGAGGGATCTTCGTTGAGGAATGCGGGATCTTTCACTGAGGCATGCGGGATCTTTCACTGCAGTGCGTGGGCTTCTCTTTAGTTGTGGTGTGCGGGTTCCAGAGCGCAAGGACTCTGTAGTTTGTGGCACGCGGGCTCTCTCGTTGAGGCACGCGAGTTCAGTTGTTGTGACGCACGAGCTTAGCTGCCCCGCGGCATGTGGGATCTTGGATCCCCAACCAGGGATTGAACCTGTGGTCCCTGCATTAGAAGGTGGATTCTTTACCGCTGGACCACCAGGGAAATCCCAAGATTTTTTTTTAAATTTTTTAAAAGTCTTTATTGAATTTGTTACAATATTGCTTCTGTTTTATGTTTTGGTTTTTTGGCCAGGAGCCATGTGGGATCTTAGCTCCCTGACCAGGGATCGAACCCACACCCCCTGCACTGGAAGACGAAGTCTTAATCACTGGACCACCAGGAAGTCCCCATTACGTGGGCTCTTTACTACTATTGTTGTTTAATGGAACATGGTGTGAACAGACAGCGTTCCATGAACAACAGATCTGCCGTCCATCTGCCCGGAAACCACAGGCAGACTTGGCCCTCAGTGCAGCTCACTGTGTCAGGCTAAGACCTCTCTCTCTCCTGGGCTCCAGGGACAACTGTCCTGTCACACTTCCTCTCTGACGAGGGGCTCTCTCCTCAGGCCTGTGAGTGTAAGGCTCAGGGCTCCTCGCGCTGGGGCCTTCTGTCACCTCTCCCGGGCACCTGTCTTCCGCCCGCTCTCGGTGCACAGGAGAGAAGGCTCTCAGTTTCTTCCCTTGCTCGGCTGCTGTTTTTTTCTCCTCTGTCTTCCCAGGAAAACAAGACATACCAGACGGAACCAGAGCGAAGCAAGAGCGCTGCTCCCAAGGGAGAAGATGAAATTCCACCACCTCCCTGGAGCCTTCTAGTCTTCCATCCTTCCACCCCCAGCGCCCCCAGCCCCTCTTCCGAAACAATCCAGTGGGCAGGCTCCTCATCAGCTTACAGCCCATATAAATGGAAAGTGTCCAACAATGAAGACAAACGCCACACTGTACAAGGCAGCAGAGAAACCACTGCAAGAGTGTTTTTCTCTCCACTGTGCCGCTGGCACTTGTGTGCCTGCTTCACGTGTCTGCAAGAACAGGGCTATTTAGACATTCGAGAAGACCCACGTGTCACTGTGCAGAAACCACTGCCTGTGACTCAAGCCACGTGCCACCACAGGCCACCACCTGTGCCACCACCACAGTCCATAGGCATTACCAGGCAGTGTGGACGTTTTGTTGGTCACCAAGGAAAGGCAGCTGGAAGCACTCGGAAACACTCCTTTGTCACCCACTTGGTTTGCACCGTCTCAGTGGGTGTGCTGTGCTCATGCACACTGCAAACTTTATGTTACGTGTTATAATCGCTTGCGACGTGGCAGCCACAGCAAGACCTACCAGGAGAAGAGGGAGCAGGCTAAACGACCCTTCTGAGTCCCTGACAGTGAAAGCAGAGGAGGCCCCGGGCACTCCTCACACCCAATCTCTGGCTGGGCCGGAGAGGCCCAGCTCCAGCCAGCCTGCTGCCCAAGCAGACGACCTGACCTTGCCTGGGGAGCGTTGCCATTTCCTGTCCCTCTTAAGGCTACCGCTTATCTTCCATTTCTCAATATGTGCGGCATCATACAGTCGTAGGCTAGAGAATCATTTTAGCATCTACCCAAAGTAACTGCAAACACCTAACCTGCTCTTTTAACGCGACCTTTTATGGAAAAACTGCTTTAGACATATGTGGTTTTTTCCATTGCAGGTGCTTTGTCAAGACCACATCTCTTGCTTTATCCAAAAGTACCCATGTATGAGAATTATGTCTCAATAAAGCTGTTATTGAAAAATAAAAAGTACCTACAATTCCCCTATTTTGACCTTTGGATGAGATATAAGTAAAGAACCTTCTGGAATGCCTAGTGATGGTTACCCTGAGATGTGAGTTAATACTTGGATAAATAATGTGAACAAAGATGCGGAGACTGAAACGGACATGGCACTTTGGGGGCATTTTAAGTGGAGAGCAGAGAAGCTG
This sequence comes from Globicephala melas, assembly GCF_963455315.2. Lineage (NCBI taxonomy): Eukaryota > Metazoa > Chordata > Mammalia > Artiodactyla > Delphinidae > Globicephala > Globicephala melas. The sequence continues at coordinate 180,217,265 of NC_083314.1, forward strand.
AGAACATGGGCTCAGGGCCAGACTGCCAGGTGGGAGTCCTGCCTCTGCCTCACATCAACTGTGCAGCTCGTTAACCTCCGTGTGCCTCCCTGAAAAGCAAGGAATCCAACTAAACCTCAATCGTAGGATCCTGTGAGGATTACAAGTGAAAACATGAAAAGTGGCTAAAACTTGATGTGTGGTTAATAACATCAGTTATTATAACGCTGAAGATGCTGCAGGACACAGGACCGTGGAGGGAGGGGAAGCCCTTCATGAGATACTGAAAAATTAAACATCGAGGCCGGACAGGGGCCGCTTGGACTAAATTGGTAGCTGTGGAAATGAAAACCACAAAATGGATACGATCAGAGGGACGCAAGGCATAAAGGAGGGAAGAATGTAAAGATAACGTACACGGTTTGAAACCTGGAACCACAGAAATAATGGCAGCACTGAAGCTGTTATTAAATCTCCTTCTTGGGAAGAAGATTTGGATTCCCTGCGAAAACCAGGCTCTTTCTGGAAATGTAACCGATTTGTCGAGTGAGGCCCTTAGTAAGATGGGTACAAACTCAACTGGAGACGGATCTGAGAGCCAAATCTGCTCTTTACGCCCAAAGGAAAACAACTGAGTCACATCCATTTACACCAGACAAGTTCCCCTTGCTACTGTGGCCATTATTTCTATTTACATACTAAAAACTTCTCAAACCATGTTTTGAAAAGTGTCACCTTCCTTGATTTCAAGTGGGGAAAATCCAAGAACAGATGGATATGTAATCGCGCAGGGTCTGCCGGGAAATCCACAGGGAAGCAAACTCAAGTCACCCACCTCAGGAGCCTGAACTCCAGGCTCCCTCTGAAACTGTTCCCTTGGGCACTAACCTGGTCGTCAGCAATGGCTTTAGCGAACCGGGCACAGTCCAGCTGCAAGTAAATATCCGTCAGTTGGTCCAACAGCTTCTTTGGTTCAAAGCCATATTTCTCAGGGTTTTCCACTTTCAGGTCACGGCACTTAGGACCACAGAGTTGCTGAAGATTAAAGTTCAGCATCGCAGCCAATCGGGGTCCAAGTTCCTAGGAAATCACAGGATAATAGGACAATTCATGCTGTTGAGACAAGCAAGAAGGACCCAAAACTCCCATTTCAGTGGAGGAACAGGAATTGGCAGGCTCAATCTTCAAAGAATCCCTTATATGTGCTATATCATACGCTGAAGAAGGACACTCCATTCAAACTTTTCTTTACTCTCCGTTTCTAATCCAGTAATTCTAATACTTCATAGAATGTTGCATGCTGATGGAATATTTATAAATACCAAAAAGGCAACATTTTCATTAAATTCATGCTTTTATTATAAAAACAAGGATCACTTCGAATTTGTTAATAGGTAAAAGAGGGAAACTATTCATAATTCCATCATCATCACACGTGTCATGAAAGTTTCTGGAGTATGCTCTTTCAGCCATCATTTTATGCATTATTTTTCTATAAATTTCAAGTCCCTGACAGTTCAGGCAATATGCACTATTCTTATTTATTTATCAGATGCAAAGAGTGAAGAAATATAAAAGAGGTAGAAGATAAAATTTATGTCTTGAATAGTTTTAAATCTAGCCAGTGAGACAAGACAAACTTAAATGAAACAACTAAAAACTAATTATGAAATAATACGCTATAACCCCACAAGGTGACACAGTACCTACTACAGGTGGGCATACATTGCTTTAAGCAAACCTGAAATAGGAAAACCTGGCTTATAGAGTATTAAACACTGGCCATAAAAAATGAGCTGTGAAAGCTTCTCTTTAAGTAACAAGGTTTTCATTAAATTTCATGACTGGATTTATACAAATTCAACTTAAATTTGTCTTCTAAAGGACCTGCTTTTGCACAAAGTAAAAAGTACTCCTGTATTTAATTGTTAAGAAACTGTGAGGTAAAGGAGGGATAAGAATAGGATATAATTGGTAATTTTTTTTTTCCTGAAGTGGGAGAGTTTTGTGTTAACCAGCAAAGAAGGTGAAAACAGTGCAGCAAAGGAAAAGGAACGATCAAAGCAGGCACAGGCAAAGGCTGGGGGGCAGAAGACTGTGACCCAGGTGTATGGAGAGCTCAGATCAAAGAGTAGGTCTTGAAAAACATTAATTTTAATTGACATGAAAATAATAGACTTAGCTTTCAATAATGTCCTTTACAAAAAATGAAGAATTTAGAACTAAAAATAGGCTTTATGATAATTTAGTCTCAAGCAATTTTTATAGTTTCTGACCTTCTGAACAATCAAAGAGCACTGCCATCGGAGTAGTTGAACACAAAATAAAACATGACTTAGAGCAGGGATTGGCAAACTGCTAGCTGCAAGACATATCTGGCCTGATGCCTCACTTCATGGAGTTTTATTGGAACACAGCAACAGCACAGCTAGCAGCTGCAACAGAGGCCATGTGGCCTACAGTGCCTAAACTATTTACTGTCTGGCCTTTATAGAAAAAGTTTAAAGAAGTCCATTTGCAAACCTTTAAGGGAAGCAAGTGTCTGAAGTACCTTATCTAAATGAGTTGAGTGTTCTTACGCTTTCACTGATGCACTGTTTTGCTTCATGTTCTGCTGCTCTTGCACTGAAATCTATTTATGAAGAGACATGAAATGTAAAGGGGACAGAGGAGGGGGCTCATCTCTTGAGTTGCACGTAGGACAGGGTGTAGTGATAATGATGGAGGTGAGAGTAAACAGGGAAACTGGAGGAGACGTGTAGTAAAATTATATCCCACTGTAAACTTGTCTCCATGTGGGCAAGTCACTACCAAATCTCAGGCCCCTTTCTTGCCTTCCTCACTATCCTGGCCCCGGCCCCACCGTAAGACTTCTAAACTCTGTGTGTGTGTTTGCGTGCGTGTGTGTGTGTGTGTGTGTGTGTGTGTGTTGCGGGGGATTGTTGAAGAGAAGCAGAGATCTTCATTTATGCCCCTCAGTTTCGATTTCAGAAACGGGATCCCGGTCTCATCAATCAAGTCATGGCCAAACAATCTGGCTACCTTTGCCCTATCATAAACCCTAATTACGGCTCTCATTAACCTTTGGTTTCCTGAGTGTAACAAACCTACAGTGAAGAGAACCAAAGATCTTATACACTATCAATTATTTCTACTTAATATAGTCTCATTTCCAATTGATGTCACCTACACTTTTCCTATAAATAAAATACTGGAGTCGACGATGACAAAAATACGTCACAGCTTCAACATTAATAATCCAATGTGCTGTCTCAGCAGAAAGTGATATAAGTTATCTTGGAAGTGACCTTTCGCAGACTTCAGACTATCGATAGAATGTTGTGTGTATCGATTAGCATAACTGGGAACAAAATCAGTAACAGAATCTCACCGATCGGTGACTGTGGTGCTGAAACACCCAGGATTTCAACAACTACTCTATTTAGTTATAAGTGATAGACTCTGAATGTGGAATCCAACAGACAAAACAAATACCCCCAAGGTTCTACTCACAGGTCTGAGGAATGGCTTCTGGACCTGCTTGGTGAGGATATGGAACATGTCCACGGTTTCTGTCGCCAGGGCAAGATACGAGCGTGAAACGCGCTCATCCTGAGCGAGCTGGGACTGGCGGGCCTGCTGCTGATCCTGGGGAACAGTGAACAGATGCCAGACACATCTCAGTACAGTCAGCAGCTCAGCAAACGCCAAGCGTGAAGGAAAAATACAGTCAGCTCATAACTGGGGAAGTGCAGAATACAGCCAACATACTTAGGGAATGATACAACAACCTGTACAGCAAACCTCCCAGATAACTGGGGTTTATTCCTTTTGCCATCGGATGTCTTAGGGCTTTGAATAAGGGGACCTTGGCACGTGACTTAACTTACATGAGACTCAGTTTCCTCAATGATAAAACAACTCACCATCAGCTTCTATGCAGGACGCAATAAGTGATTCTTACATCCTGCCTGATACACGTGCTAATAAAGGATATTCACCTTCCTCAATAACAACGTCTGCGTAGTCATCGTTATTTTGAAAACCACAGGCGTGCTGCACTATCACACTGGCCTATAGGTTTCGCCACAACACCAAGGGCCTGTAGATTGCTCAGCTTTTGAATTTTGTCTCTCCACATCGGTTAGGCTGTCAGCCTCTACAACTGTCAGCATGCTTGCCTCTGGTGCCATCCTCCTCCTTCTACTCTGCCATAGGCTGGGAAACAAGACAATAAAGTGTATTTGACTCATGGGTAAAATAAGGTGGAATCTACTGAAGGCTCTGTGATAGACCAAATACAGAAACATCAGTACGGGCTTAAATTCCTACATCTGCTCAGAGGCCTGTTTACTTTACCTTGGGGGAGGGGAAACAGCTAGAACAGCTGATGTAGCCACACGAGTGCCCCCTGGGTAAGTGCCCGGTGGAGATCCTGCACCAGTGCTGGGTGACCTGCCCACCGCCCTTCGGTCAGGAACGAAAGGCTGAAGCAGGGAGGATGGAGGGAGAGCAAGGTGAGAACCACCTCAGTGTGTGTGTGGGTGTCACATTCATTCATCAATCGTGTGATCCAGCCCCTTCCACAGGCCAGGCCTCCTTTAGGTCCTGGAGATGAAGCACAGAACGTGACCAAGAAGGCTCCCTACCTCATGGAATTTAGACGCTAGTTAGGGAGATAAGCAATAAACAGACACCCACCCAGATACGGATAAGTCCCATAACGATGAAGAAAAATAAAGCCAGGCTGGGGTGGCGGCAGGGTAAGAGTGTGCTGGGGCTGGGGTGCTAGTCTGGAAAGGGTGGTCAGGGAAGGCCTCTCTGAGGAGGTAACATTTAAGCAGGTATCTGAAGGAAGTGAGTCAGCAAGATCCAGGGGAAAAGCACTCAGGGCTCAGGGAACAGCAAGTGCAAAGGCCCTGCTGTTCGGTGGAAGATCAAGGAGGCGAGTGGGGGCAGGGTAGCATGAACGAAGGGGAAGGGCAGGGCCGAGACTGCAGTGCCCTCCAGGCCCAGAGTGTGAGAATTCGGGAAGCCTGGAAGGTCTCTGAGCAGGGCAGGGATGAGAGGCTGACAGATTTTAACACCATCCTGCTGGAATGCACATGGGCAAGGGTGGAGGCTGAAACCAAATGGGGGGCTACTCCGGTAATGCAGGTTAAGAGACGGTAGTGAGCTGGAGGTGGGGGAAGAGGTCAGATAACAAACATACTTTAGGACAGAGCCCAGGGGCCTTTGCTGGGAGAGAGAGGAATCAAGGAAGACTCCAGAAGGTGCTGAGCCAGAGCAATGAGCTGAATGCGGTCGGCACTTCCTGCGACAGGGCAGTCTGGAGAGGAGATCTGGGGGACGACATCAAGGGCTCAGTTTTGGACAAGTCAGGTTTGAGATCCTATTAGACCACTGGGCAGGGGCAGGTCAACAGCTGGTTATGTAAGCCTGAATCAGGAGTGAGCCGAGCTGGGGAGGCACATTCTGGAGTTGTTAGAATACAGACAGCTAAAGCCTTGGAATAGATGAGATCAGCTAGCAGTGATTTTCAACTGGGGGCATCAGGCCACGTGTGGGAATGTTTCCGGTTGCATGGTGACCCAGGGTCGGAGGGAAACATCACTAGCATTCAATGGGCACGAGCTAGAGATGCTAAAGGTCCTGCAGTGCCCGGGACCTTGTCCCATAGCAAAGAATTACTCTTACAGCAAAACTCCAACCAGCATCCTCACCGTGAAACACACGACCTAGGGAGCAAGTGTGTAGAGAGAAGAGAAGCCCGAGAGCTGAGCACCTGGGAGGACCAGGCGGGGAGGCAGGAGGCAGGAAGTGACTCCAAAGTCAAGCAGACCTGATTCTGAAGGAGCATTGTTTTAGGGATTATTTATGCCCTTTTCCATCCGCTGACCCAGAAAAATCAATCGTATCTGCTCAGTCGCCTCATAAACAAATGCTATTATTATAAGCACTGACTCTGGACGAGGTAATGTGCCACAGACCCGCATCCCAACATCGACAACGTAAGCTGGTCCAACATTAGCATCGTGAGTGACATAAAGAGGTGTTACAGGAGTGGGGAGAAAGGTGAGACTTTGCAGCTCCACTGATGGGGCAGGTCAGCCGTGAGGGAGTATTTGGACAAGACGTCCCTCAAAGAATGGGTAAGATTTTAATACGTAAGAGTAGAATGTACAGCATTTTGGACAGAAGTGTCTCAAGGCAAACAAAGCAATAGGGGCTACACATCCTGAACACTTTCTCTGGGCTGGTCATGAACTATGTCCTCACCATCTGTCTCTCCTCACAACTTTCCCACAAGGCAAGAACTATCTCTGACTTACGGGCTAGGAAACAGCGAGGAAGAACTGTTAATGTGCGGCAGTGACAGTTCTCAAACCCAGGTCCCCTGGACCCCGAAGCTGGGGCTCTTGCAACTACAGCTCATCTGTTTCCCCGGCATGTTCTGCAAAGGCCGGGGGACTGGACCAGATTCGAGCTGACGGACTGTGACAAGGGGTAAGCATGGGAGGAGTTCTTAGAGCCACCCTGGGGAGCCTCAGGCCTGGGGGTGACGCCGCCCCATGGGAAACGGAGAGCGGCAGGAGGAGGGTTTTGGAGGCACAGGAGTGAAACAGTGTAAGATGTGTTTAGAAATGCATATGAGGCTGGTGGGTAGGATGAACGCCATCAAAAGGCTGCCAGTACAGTGCCGAGGGAAAAGATGACGACCACTGCGCCACCTCATGAATACAATTAGAGGGGCTCAAGGAGCGTGGTGGCGTGGACACCGGAGAAATCCAGCATCCACGGACTCTGCGCAAAGCCCCCCCAGAAGGTTTAAGTTTGTAGTTGAAGCACGTTGGCTACAGTAACACGTAAAATTCTCATCAAAGCTGCAGGAATACTTGGAATGAAAACCTTCCCTAAGTGTGCTTCGACATTCTACGTTTAAGAGAGTTTTGACTCCACAGCTTTGGAACAACCTCAGTACTATCTTCATCTCGAGAATGCTGCTGCGAGTAAAGAAAAAGCAGTCCTCCCAGCTTTCCGGAAAGCAGTTCTGATTTTGAACCTAACAAAACCAGGAGCAGAACTAAGCAATATATGAAGTCACCAATAGCTGCGAAGGGCCTAATAACTGACCGGGGAATCGTCTAAATGGTGGCAATCAATGTCAGGAGAGGGCAGTGTGCTGTCACTGGCACAGCAGGAATTTCTCATGGAACCTGGCAAAACAGACCTCTTTTCTGTTTATAACTGAACGTAAAAACCAAGATGTACTGAGAGGAAAAACACCCCATCAGAGCCCTCCTGAGTTAGTCACACAGATGTCCAAAGAAGATCATGCGAACAAACCGAATTCTTGACTAGCAGACAGAGTCCTAGAGATTTAGTTCCTAGTTACTTTCCTACATCTTAACATATTCCAACAATAAAAGCTCTTCTCCAAAACAGCCCTTGAAAGTTAAAAAGGCAGAGAGAGTTTTCAGGACAAAGACTTCTCACCTCATTTCCTAACTTTAGGTCAAGTGTTTAAGGGTTCTCCTACCCCAAACCTGGGCTCTAACTTCACAGAAGCCCACAGGTGGGACGGTAACAAGTACCGACAAGTCTGTCGGACCTAAGCCTTCAGACCCAGATGCAGCCCCCAAAGCAGGGCTCTGCCTGGGGCCAAGGCTGCTTCCCTGCGATGCTGTCCCATCACCTGGACCGTGTCCTCACCCGGGGCAGCTGGTCCCACTGTTCTTTGTTCTTCATCTCTTCTTGCACTTCGTGGATCCGCTTCAAAGACTCCAGGCTTTCATCGAGCAAAAATGTTGTGTCGTTTATCAGCATGTTTATATAGCGGACAAACTGCTTCCCGGAACTAAAAAGGCAATTACACGGTACATGGTCACACATTTCCCTGGAGCGGAGGTGCAGCTCTGGTGCTGCAGCCCCACATCTCCTGAGACCTTGTTATTCTTCTGTATTAACTGATAAGCTCATTCCACCGATGTGCTACAGCCACCCTGCACGGTTCCCGAGAGCCAAGTCCTAACATTCTAGAGTTCTGCGAGCAAATTCCCTTGGTAGCTCAAATTTGGCAACACTGGTGGTATTTACACCCTGGACGACCAGCAAATGCTGATCTTTCTCCCCCTCCAGAGAGTGGATTTACCAGCACTCCCCAGCTCATTCCCTCAATAATTTTAAGTAGAGAAAACACTCTTCCAGCCTAGAAAAGAAAATATGCTTAAACTCCCCAACATATAAGGAAAGCACAAATACCCACATATAAGAGATAAGAGAACTTCCGATACAGTTCTTCTTTATTATAAAGAAAGACAGGTTGAAGAAAAAGTGGAAGCTGTAATACTGATAAAGTAGGATATTAACATACTTTATGGAAACAGAAGTTTCCAATCTCTGGAACTGTCCTGCATATCCTATTATAATGGAGGGACTTGCTGGTGAGCTGAGATGGCTTGGCCCACCTGTTAGACTCTGTATCTGCCAGATTAGTAGAGAAAAGAGGAGCTACACTTCAGGATCTACTGCTGGGTGACCAGAGGGCAGTGAGCCCATGCCGGGGGTGCGGGGAAGAGAAGTTCCTGTGAACAAGGGCAGAGGCCTGGATTTCAGGAACATGGCAAGTTCAGGATGAACTCTCCAGGCAGATGAAGCTGTGGGCCTGCCTGGTCTCCTAAGCTCATGCCAAGCTTTTTTTTGCTGGAACGTAATTCTGATGACAAGAGCAGTTCATGGAGATAACTAAATTAAAGAGGTTACTCTGCAGAAAGGTGTCTAGCAAATGGCTACTCCACTGGTCACACTTATACTGTTGACTAGTAACTCAGTAAACAAGTGACAGCTAGGCTTGACCAAAGACTGAACATGGGTTGCAAAAGATCCAAGGAGATGGGATAAAATCTCTTCTGAAGAATAATTCAAGAGTTCAATATTTTCACCTACATTTCTATTTGAAGTACTTTTCTTTTTAAAGTAACTTAGGTGGAATTACTAACGTCCAGGTTTAAGTAGTCACCGAAATTTCAGGTTGGTAATGAAAAGCCCTTAATCAAGGTCTAGGGCCTCACTACAAAGAACGTCACTTCAAGTGACAGCCTTACCCTATCTGCTTCTGAATCTGAAGTTCTCCTTACATTTCTAACTCTAAAGCTTGGTATCATATTCAAGAGCACCGTAAGATCTCATTTCAGGCATTCTGCAAATTCATTTAATACTGTACTCAGGAAACACCAAAAAACACAACACATCATTTCAGAATAGTTACAGATTCTTTCTCTACGTATACCATGCCCACAGTATCTTGAAAAATCTGAAGTTCAGCAATGTCTGTCAAGCACAGAGATTTAGATAACCCTACTCACATTTAGCAGTACCATCTGGAAAACTTAAGGGAGGCTGAGACCAAGCAAACAGTCAACAAGAACCCAGCTGTGAAAGTTTTTAAGCGGCCACTCCACCTGTGATTTGCAAGAGAGCAAGCTGTGACATTAGGGGCCCAATACTCACTTGAACTCCTCCATAAAGGTGCCATGGTGAGCTATATTTTGCCAAAGGCTTTTAAAAATGGTGCTAATATGATAGCGAATGGTGAACTTGTCATAGAACTCGCTGGTGGCTCCGGTATGCTCAACATCTAAAGAAGAAAGACAAGGGACTGAAGCATATGTACTTTCTTCCCTTTCTAAAAGCAGTTATTGCTGCTACAATGTCACTGAATGAATAATACAAATCTGCAAAATCACAGATGTGATAAAATCTTGTCTATATCTCACATGGAAGGCAGAAGAGAAATTACGAGGTGGTTTTGAAGACAAAAGTTTCACAACCAAGGTCTGGCAATGACACAATAACAAAAGGAACTGGGCTGGGAAAATAGCTTGGCAACACCCATGACCAGAATCTGAATTCTCATAACTCCCCCAATTTTCTTACTAATTTATAGAAATTCCATAGAACTTTAAATGAGTATCCCTGAGCAGGAAAAAAATTGGGTTAAGTTTTATTAAGGGCCACATACCTACTAAATGTGACTATTATTTTAACTACTTTTGTATAATTGATGTTCTAAAAGTAGAGAAAAGCATAGTAAATCTCTATGTACTCATCATTCATTTACCAATTACCATCATCCATGTATCTTTTTACATGGAACAAAGATCAAACTTAGTTATCCAAAAGACAAACAGCTTAAGCATGAGAAATTCCTGAATTCATGACAAATCTTAAAAAGAAGGAAAACTGTCAGGTAAAGACAGTACGACTCAAAGAAAAGATAAAAGGCACCCTATAAATGCTGGTGGGGATGAGCAGACAATTTTACAAAATGTATCACCAAGCCATCAGTATGCCCATCTTTCTGACCCACCAATTCTATTCAAGAAAACACATGTTCAAAGACTGATCTCCAAGGATACTCATTAAAGTACTATTTATATGAAAAGAATATAAATAATCCAAGTGCCCAACAGAGAACCCAAAAAGGTATTTGTGATATATTAAGTGAAAACCATAGGCTACCAAACAAAATATACAGTTTGGGTCCAATCATATTAAAAAATACACACACACTCACACACATGATGTACAAATTGACTCGAAAGATACAGAGCAAAATGTTAACAGATTCTCTCTGAGTGCAGAGATTATCAATGATTTTTATTTTCTTTTTTGCTATTTTCTATATTTGCCAATGAACAGTTTCTTGGGATTAAAAAGGAAAGTAGTTATTTAAAGATAAAAGGAATAAGCTAAGACCTACGGTAAAAAGATCTAAAAGCACTTACATATATTCATTAGGTCAACCTTTCTTTAAGCTGAACTAAGTGTCATTTTATTAACTGTATAAAAATGTGAACTAAAGCGTGGAGGGCTGATTCAGCAGAGTCCACAGGAGAAGAACACCGGGGGCTGACAAAGCCTGGTCAAGGCTCTAAATGGCTCATAACACCTGTACTGTATCCTGAACACAGCAGAGGCTAAGTAATGACCGTTAACTTACTACCCATCAATATACATCTCTCCCAACATTAAAAGAAAATTCATTCCTAATGTTCCCTCAAAACTGCATCAGCCCAAGTTCTAATTCTCAAGTCCTAGTTCTGAGAGGCCTGCAATGAACTACCCCTGGTAGTTGCTCCCCCGTCATGAGTCTTCTGGCTTGATTCACCAGGCTGCTCAGGCTTCAGGGCCTTTACGCTTGCTGTCCTCACTGTCTGCACACTGTGGCTGAGATCTGCTTATTGTCCCCTCTTGGGTCTCATTTTCAACATTACTCCAAAGTCATCTCCTCAGAGACCTCCCCTGACTATGCTTCTTAAAGCAGCACCAGGCCTTCCTCTCACACTCACTCTCTGGAATTACCTCATTTATGGGTTCAGTGTCTGTCTCCCAGCTAGGGTGCCTGACTGGTGATGGCGGGGATTTGGGGTCCTCACCGCTAGGCCCTGGCAGCAACACCAAAGCTGACCCGCAGTAGGAGCTCCGTACGTATTTGTTGAATTAGAGATCGAATCTACTTGGGCTAACGCTGGCTTTGCTGATTCAGATCAGCGTGGGGAAGAGAACAGTCTTGAAGGTAAGTCTTGGTTATCAGTGTTCTTCCTGGTTCTGAGTAGCCAAGTTTTGAGAGCTGGTCCTTAAGGCACTGACTGCTGTGGTACAAATAAAATACTCTTATTTTTGAAACTCAGTTTTATTTTTGGAACAAACATTTGATCTTAAGTATTGTCTAAGCTAGAATACCCTCTCTGGGGTGTAAAAGAGGAGACTGTTCCAGAGATCAATCTCTAATTCATGTCTGAGAGCCGTGCTCAGGAGCCAGGACCTCAGTCAGCAGGACTTAACATGGATTTGATGGACACGTGGGGAGTGTCCACCACGCCCGCGGCAGGGCTCCCTTGGCGCAGGGCCCGTGGTAACTGGAGGAGCACCTGTGCTAATGCCCGGCTGCTGAGGCCGCTGCCACTCACTGGCTGTTTACCTTCAGCAAGCTTCTTGACCTTTCTAAGCTGCAGTTTCCTCATTCGTAAAATGGAGATATTTATAGCACCCATCTTGAGGACTGCCGTGTGGATTTAGTGAAAGGATTAGTAAATGTTCAATAAGCAGTGGCTATTATTAGCATGGGTATCATCTAATACCCATGGACCACCACAGAGGTGGCCCAGGGCCAGAGGGCACACTGCTTGGTGGCAAGGGGGAAAGGAAAAACAACACCCGCCCACCAGCTCCTGGAATCTTACCGGTGGGGGGCCCCCCAGGCCCAGTACTGGTCTCACAGGCAAGAGGCCCAGCCCTGTTCTTTATACCAGAGCCACAGTGACAGGCCCAGGGCACTGAGTACAAAATGCACTTAACTAAAAAATTTTTTTTTTAATACTAACAATGCATGTTTACTGTAGAATAATTAAGATGTTCAGATAATTTAAAAAAAAACCCACAAACTACCCACAGTTCTACCATTCATAAATAACCAATTCACTGTTAATATTTTGGCGTATACTCTCCCATACTTTTTTCTGTAATATATATATGTGTACCAAAACGTGGTCATACTTGACATATTGTTCCATTACATGGCATTTTCTTTACTTTTTATTACTTAACCACGTACTGTAAATAACACACTATTTTTCATGGTTCCCATAGACCCACCGTATGGATACACTATAATTTACTTAACTGACCCACAATTGGCAGGAATTTAGGTTGTTTTTAATACTCTCACTGTACCGCATTATAAATACTAACACAGTGAATGCTGTTATAAACATTTATAGACATTTATATTTATTCCCACAGAATCGATTATTATGAATGAAATTTACATGTAAGAGGGTGTACTCATTATTTAGCTGCTGTCTCTCAGTCCCAAATCCACCAATTTTTTTTTTTTAAAAAGACATTTATTTATTTATTTCTTTGGTCGCGCCGGGTCTTAGTTGCGGCACTGGGCTCCTTAGTTGCGGCATGTAACTCTTAGGTGCAGCATGCACGTGGGATCTAGTTCCCTGACCAGGGATCGAACCTGGACCCTTGCATTGGGAGGATGGAGTCTTAACCACTGGGCCACCAGGGAGGTCCCCCCAAATCCACCCTTTATACTTGGCTTTGTGATACTGACGCTGGGACTCTTAAGTTTCCCTTTGCCGGCTGGCCCCCTGTTAGGCTCGTCAACAGGGGGCGCTGCAGGGGAGCTGGAAAACTGAAGAAGGGACTTGGACCTCTGTTGGCTTGCTGCTCCCATCATGGACTCTCCAGCCCAGCAGCAGCAGCTGGCTTGTTTCCAGCTTTGTTCCACACTCGCAGGACCAGGAATCCCATATGCCCTCAGAGACACCAGCACCAGCTGGCCAGCATGCTTCCTCAGGCCTGGGTCCCAGTTCTGTCTAAGCACTAATTTGAGGCACTAGAATCCCATAACCCCAGCCTTTTCCCTTGGTTCCCCCAGTCCTAGGGACAGATGATGGCTGCTCCCTGCACTGACAATCTGTACTACCCCAGTGTTCCTTATTTGCCTTTTCTGTCTTCCACTACCTATTTCACCAGTTCCTTATGTTAAATTCTCTCTCTTAAACTAACCAGCAGGTTATCCTAACTGGGCCTTGACTGATATGGAAGATAAAAGGCTTTGGTGTGGACTGCCAATTTGCCTTCCAGAAAGGCTTTACCAACTTACATTCTTAAGAGAGTTTCATAGCACTAATTCTACACACGAGCTACGGAGGAGATGAAACAGACTTTTGCAGGTTCGTTTATTTCCCTACAACCATATTAGCACTAGGTATTCCCATCTTAAAAATAAATTTAACAGGTGAAAAGAGGTACCTCATCATTATTTTAAGAAATGCAGAATTACCTTCAATTCAGGTAAGCCTGACAGGTGCAAGGGACCATACAAGGTCCCGTCCTGCACACGGGTGATGTACCACTTGTACCTGGAATGGCCCGTGGTCCTCTCCTACCAGGGCTGAGAGGTAAGAGGAGGACAGGAGAGCCAAGCGGGGGCCTTTTACCCAGGAGTGTTCTGCTGTTGCCAAGGTGAGCATGTTAACAAAACTTCAAGAGGCCTGCATACTTGTTTAGGTTTAAGAGGATATAGGCAGGCTTGGGGAAGGAGAGAATCTCCTAGTAGGTGACATAAGATAATAGTGACAAAGGGGAAAGGAGGTAGACAGGTTCTTGAGCCTCAGAAGCACACAGAGAGAGATGTCAGCACCAGCCCAAAACAAGCAGGAGCAGGTCTTGGTCTACAGGGAAGGGGTGGTTGTCACTGAACACAGAGGAATCCTCAAACCGCTGCTGCCGCCGTGAACAACAATGGACTGTGCTCCGGGAGGCTGGTGTTTCTTCTAAGAGCATGGCGAGTACATTCTGCTAAATGGGTGCTCAGAACGTGCTAGGTTCAATAGAAGATAAGAAGACAGACAAGGGCTTCCCTGATGGCGCAATGGTTAAGAATCCACCTGCCGATGCAGGGGACACAGGTTCGAGCCCTGGTCCGGGAAGATCCCACATGCCATGGAACCACTAAGCCCACGTGCCACAACTACTGAGCCTGCACGATCCACAACTACTGAGCCCACAAGCCACAACTACTGAGCCCACATGCCACAACTACTGAAATCCGTGTGCCTAGAGTTTGTGCTCCGCAACAAGAGAAGCCACTGCAATGAGAAGCCCGCACACCGCAATGAAGAATAGCCCCCGCTTGCCGCAGCTAGAGAAAGCCTGCGCGCAGCAACAAACACCCAACACAGCCAAAAATAAATAAATAAATAAATAAATAAAAAGAAGACAGACAACACACTTCCTTTCCTGAGAAACATACAAACTGGAGGGAAAATGTTCCATCTGTATAATCCTGTGCCTTTGGTAGAGAACAGGTGAATGCATCCCCTAAGTAATGGGCCTTATGAAAACACATTTGCAGTTCAAAAGCCAAATTAAAAATGAAAATTTGGAATACAATTCAACCAGAAGAGGAAGACCTCCTTGCAGAGTGTCTGATACATTCTCAGTTTTGTTCACCAGTGTTGCCTAGCACCTAGAACAGTGCCTGGCAAATAGTAGGCATTGGATGAATGTACAGAATTAGTCAATGAGTGACTCTCAGAGATCCTGATTCTGCTGGTTTGAGTGGGATCTCCAAGAATAAGCATTTTTAACAAGCTCCTGGTTTTACCCAGTTTTGAAACTCTGGGTTATAGGACAGTGTTGCGAAACTAATGTTGTAAGTTAAAAGCTAAAATGACCCAGGTAGTTTCAGATAAAAACACCAACTTGATCTCAGTGTTACCCATCTGACTTTCAATGGATCTCACTGAATCATCAGGGACTAGTATATAGAGTGGTCAGTGTAATATTTCCACAACTCAGGGGAAAAATAACCAACAGTTTATGCTCTGCTGGCAGTGTATTAGTGGGTCATACTTAAGCCGATGTCAGAATATTAGGTAACAGGTTTAGAACAACTTCAACCACTGGCTTTAGACGACCTTGCCCACCTGTACACATCAGGAACCTACCTGTATAAAACTTCATCAGGGAAGGGACCAACAGCTTGGTGGAGAGAGGATGGTTCTCAATCATTTCAAAAAACTTCTGGGTCCGTGGCTGAACAGCAGGGTTAGTCATAAACATGACTTCTACGAGTTTGGCCACCAGATATGGATTTCGGATGTAGTTCTGGTTACACAACATCACAACGAGGAACATCACAATATCCTGAGTACAGGGCTCATAAAGCACCTGAGGAGAGTATCTGAAGAGAGGTGAGAGGAACAGGTAGTAAAGCTCTGAGAAAACACGGGTGGATGCTGGTGTCATTAGGCAAGGAAGGGGACGAATAGGTCTAGGAGCCAGGACACGGAATTCCCTTTAACTTGCTGAGTTTAAGGTGACTATCCCCATTACAACTAGGTAGATTTAAAACCCATTGCGTCTATTGGCCATAGCATGTTATATTAACTTATGTTTTAGAAAATAAACCAAAGGTATGATTAAATCATAGGTGAATTTTACAAAAGATCTTCATGACCAAAAAGACTTTAAAAAATATTTTGATGGAGCTGTTTTCATTTTTTTCAAAGTTCAAATATTGGTTATACACTCAACATATTTCTTTGTAAGCATTCTCTAATTTTACAATTGAGAAAAATTTTGGTACAAAATATAGAGGTGGGTATTTCTGGCTTTTGAATGTTCACTCAGATATTTATAAACGGTTTTCTCCTTGTTTCTCAGACACACAATTCGACTCACTTTTCACAGAGCACATTATTACCAGCACTGTTAATCCTCCTCTGTCTTGAGTTATTACTGGAATTGGCTGGATGCCACAGCCGGATTTATTTTTCCAGTCTCCAGGCAGCATTCGGTTAAAGCAGTGGCATAAGATGGAGGTTCATAATATAATGTACATATTAAATATAAACACATGTTAGAACTATGTAATATGGGAATGGGACTTACTGTACAATAAAAAATAAAAATTCAGCAACATCTTCTACATAAAACTCAGGCAATGCTGCAAATACCTTGGGGACATCTGCACTTAAAGGCAGCGTGATGCTGTCAAAGAGAAAAAGTACCGGTTACAAAATGAAATCATGACACATCAAACTACAAGGAATATTATACTACCAACACAAGTAAGTGTTTCACTTGGAAAAAGCTCTCATTCTATAACAGAACTATGTAAAAAGTGCACAGGCAAAGAAACTACAACCAGAAATGAACAGGGAATAATGAAGACAGGGATAGGCTAGGGTGGACGTGAAACATTTTCGTTTTTCCTTTTCTTGATTTCTTGATTTTTATTTATTGCATTAAGATTAACGCAATAAATGTGAAGGAAATAAAAGGGTCATGTTTGGTCATTTTATGGAACTCAAACTGTTTGAGACAACAGAGCTACACATGTACTTTAAATACTATTGGGTTGGCCAAAAAGTGCCTTCGATTTTTAAGTAAAAATAAAAGACACATTTTTCATTTTCACCAAGAACTTTATTGAACAACGTCTTCACCCTTTTGATCCACTACCTTCTGCCATTTTTCAGGCAACTTCATAATTCCACCTTCCCAAAACTTTTTATCTTTTTGAGCAAAGAACTGTTCCAGGTGCCTTTTACAGTCTTCCAGGGAATTGAAATTTTTTCCATTAAGAGAATTTTGTAAAGACCGAAATAAATTCAAATCCAAAGGTGCAACGTCTGGTGAATACGGCAGATGAATCAGAGCTTCCCAGCCAAGCTGCAACAGTTTTTGTCTGGTCATCAAAGAAACATGTGGTCTTGCGTTATCCTGATGGAAGACTATGCGTTTTCTGTTGACTAATTCCGCACGTTTTTTGTTGAGTGCTGCTTTCAGTTGATCTAACTGGGAGCAATACTTGTTGGAATTAATCGTTTGGTTTTCCAGAAGGAGCTCATGATAGAGGACTCCCTTCCAGTCCCACCATATACACAACATCACCTTCTTTGGATGAAGACCGGCCTTTGGTGTAGTTGGTGGTGGTCCATTTTGCTTCCCCACGATCTCTTCCATTCCACATTACTGCACAGTATGCACTTTTCATTGCCCGTCACAATTTGTTTTAAAAACGGAACATTTTCATTACATTTAAGTAGAGAATGGCATTCGGAAATACAGTCAAGAAGGTTTTTTTTTGCTTAACTTATGTGGAATCCAAACATCAAAGCAATTAACATAACCAAGTTGGTGCAAATGATTTCCAACGCTTGATTTGGATATTTTGAGTATGCGGCTATCTCCCACGTGGTATAACATCGATTGTTCTCAGTTAATGTCTTGATTTGATCTCTATCAACTTCAACTGGTCTATCCGACCGGGAGTGTCATCCAGTGAGAAATCTCCAGCACGAAACTTCACAAACCACTTCTGACAACATTCGATCAGTCGCAGCACCTTCTCCATACACTGCACAAATCTTTTTTTGCGTTTCAGCTGCGTTTTTACCTTTCTTATAATAATAAAACATGATATGCTGAAAATGTGACTTTTTTCCTTCCATCTTCAATATTAAAATGGCTACACAAAAATTCACCAATTCTGATGTCTTTTTTTAAATGCACGCTGATATGACAGCTGTCACATACAACCTAACAAAATTGTTTCGAATGAAGTTAAAGACAACTAAGTGCTACTAGAGCCATCTTACGGAAAAAACTGAACGAACCTTTTGGCCAACCCAATATTTTCCACTCCTGCAGGGGGCTTGGGCCAACCTCACCAACACTGGTGATCCTGAGATTTCATAATAACCATAAAATAATAACAAATAAAACAAAAATGGCTGCCTGGAGGAGCTGTCCAGGTGATGATAAAGAGATCAAGAATGTTCTCAGCTCATTCTCTGAATTCGCTAAGGATTTGCCTGGACCCAGTGTCTAGGGGGACCTAATATCCTGTTAACTCCAGCGTTTAGCTTCCAATTTCCTTTTCTATCAATCAAAGATTTTATAGCCAATTTTCCAAGAATATAAAATGGGAAACAGTCTCTTCAGCAAGTGGTGCTGGGAAAGTTGGAGAGCTGCATGTAAATCAATGAAATTAGAACACTCCCTCACTCCATGAAAAAAAATAAACTCAAAATGTCTTAAAGACCTAAACATAAGACATGACACCATAAAATCCTAGAAGAGAGCATAGGCAAAGCATTCTCTGATATAAATCATACCAATGTTTTCTTAGGTCAGTCTCCCAAGGCAATAGAAATAAAAACAAAAGTAAACAAATGGGACCTAATCAAATTTACAAGCTTTTGCACAGCCAAGGAAACCATAAAAAACAAATGAAAAGACAACCTATGGAATGGGAGAAAAGTATCTGCAAATGATGTGACAGACAAGGGCTTAATCTCCAAAATATACAAACTCATACAACTCAACAACAAAAAAAAATCAAACAACACAACTGAAAAATGGGCAGAAGACCTTAATAGACACTTCTCCAAAGAAGACATACAGATGGCCAGTAGGCACATGAAAAGATGTTCATCATTGCTAATTATTAGAGAAATGCAAATCAAAACTACAATGAGGTACCACCTCACAAAGGTCAGAATGGCCATCATGAAAAAGTCTACAAATAACAAATGCTGGAGAGGGTGTAAAGAAAAGGGAACCCTCCTACGCTGTTGGTGGGAATGTAAGTTGGTGCAGCCACTGTGGAGAACCGTATGAAGATTCCTCAAAAAACTAAAAACAGAATCACCATATGATCCAGCAATCCCACTCCTGGGCATATACCTGGACAAAACTATAATTCAAAAAGACACATGCACCCCTATGTTCACAGCAGCACTATTCACGATAGCCAAGTCATGGAAAAAACCTAAATGTTCATTGATAGATGAATGGATAAAGAAGATGTGGTACATATATATACAATGGAATACTATTTAGCCATAAAAAAGAACAAAATAATGCCATTTGCAGCAACATGGATGCAACTAGAGATTATCATGCTAAGTGAAGGAAGTCAGAAAGAGAAAGACGAATACCATATGGTATCACTCATACGTGGCATCTAAAATATGGCACAAATGAACCCATCTACAAAACAGAAACAGACTCACTGGCATAGAGAACAGACTTGTGGTTGCCAAGGGGGAGTGGGGTGGGGGAAGGAAGGATTGGGAGTGTGGGATTAGCAGATGTAAACTATTAAATATAGGATGGATAAACAACAAGGTCCTACTGTATAAACACAGGGAACTATATTCACTATCCTGTGATAAACCATAATGGAAAAGAATATTAAAAAAGAAAAGAATGTCTATATATGAGTAACTGAGTCACTTTGCTGTACAGCAGAGACTGGCACAACACTGTAAATCAACTCTACTTCAATTAAAAAAAATAAAGAAAAGCGAGGCTTCCCTGGTGGCGCAGTGGGTAAGAATCCGCCTGCCAATGCAGGGGACACAGGTTCGAGCCCTGGTCCAGGACGATCCCACATGCCACAGAGCAACTAAGCCCGTGTGTCACAACTACTGAGCCTGCGCTCTAGAGCCTGTGAGCCACAACTACTGAGCCCACATGCCACAACTACTGAAACCCGCGCGCCTAGAGCCCGTGCTCCACAACAAGAGAAGCCACTTCAACGTGAAGCCTGTGCACCGCAACGAAGAGTAGCCCCCTCTCGTGGCAACTAGAGAAAGCCTGCGTGCAGCAACGAAGACCCAATGCAGTCAAAATTAACTAACTAAATAAATAAAAGCAAAAACAAAAAAACCCCCAGAACAACAACAAAAAACCCTGAAGATTTTATAGCCAATTTTTAAAAAGCACTATGTCAAAATTAATAATTTAATAGGTGTTGACAGTCCCTTATTACTGTAACTAATTCCAAGGAAAATATTTATTTACTTATTTTTTTCCCCAGGCCGCGCCATGCGGCACGTGGGGATCTTAGTTTCGCAACCAGGGGTCGAACCCATGCCCCCTGCATTGGGAGTGTGGAGTCTTAACCACTGGACTGCCAGGGAAGTCCCCGAAAATATTTATTAATACTACTACTTTCGGGCTTCCCTGGCGGTGCAGTGGTTGAGAGTCCGCCTGCCCATGCAGGGGACACGGGTTCGTGCCCCGGTCCGGGAAGATCCCACATGCCGCGGAGAGGCTCAGTTAGCTGTGGCCACTGAGCCTGCGCGTCCAGAGCCTGTGCTCCGCAACGGGAGAGGCCATAACGGTGAGAGGCCCATGCAACAACAACAACAAAAAATTACTACTTTCTATATAAGTACAACCTGGAAATGAATTCTTAATCACGTAAGGGGCTTGTCTTAGGTATTGGCTTTGACGAACAATAAAGACAACACAGCCTGGGGAGTGCAGCCGGCGTGAAGAGGACAGAGCACACTCACTCGGGATAGGCAGGGTCCAGGATGCGGAGCAGCAGCTGAATGAGAAGGCCGTAAAAATTCAGACATCTTCTCAGGAAGCTCTCGTCAAGTAAACCAGCATCAGCACAGGCCTTGCATCGTACCAGTTTCTGCGGAAGCAGGTATGTCCCCACCCATAGATTAATTAGTTGGTGGCTAAGTACCTGCAGCGTGATTGGGCAGGGAATGGGCAAGGAGATGGGAAACCTAGGCTCTAGAGCTTCAAGAGCTTCCTTGCTAACTGCCTGTAAGATGCTGGTCATGTCTCAAGAGCTTTCTCTTTCTCTGTTCTAAGAGAAAGAAAAGGCATGCCATGCGAATCACTGGGCACAGAACCTAGCACACAGTTAGTGCTGAAAAAGGTTAGGCTGTCACTGCCCTATTCAAATAACCTGATGGGGGAGGCCCTTCGGAAGTCAGGGATGGTTACTGAGAAGAGCCAGACAAATCCGCATCTCAGTGCCAGGTCAGCATTGAGCTGAAAAGCTGCTCTTGGGCAAAATGCTTGTCCACCAAGGGTATGATACCCCCCCAAAGTATCGCTGTGAGTTTAAACACACACGTGAGCACACAGTGCATATAAACAGTTTACAGGCTTCTTGAAACCTATCTCTGGAGTGCTTAGGGGGTCTATAGACCCCAGAAAAGAGCCCCCAGCTTTTTCAGCATCTCAAAGAGGTCTACTGTATAGATAAATAAAACTGAAATCTTAACTTGTACCAGAAATCTAAGTCAGGTAAAATGTCTACACATCATCCTACTAATCAACAAAAAACACGACCAGCTAACATTCAGCTTTGTAATTTGAACATAAAAGTGCATAAATGAAAAATGCATAAATTTGCTGTCTGTGCTTCCCTTGTACAACCTTAGCTAGCATCTGTTCCCAGCTATGTCTCATAAGCAGAAATCTTCCCATCTGCAGTTAGGTTCTATACGATGGATCATTTTCAATTAAACGAACAATGAGGGGCAAAGCAAAGAGATCTTTCCACTACCACAAATCCACTTTGTCAAACATCATGAAAATGCGTGGCTGGACAAACTGGAGTTGTGTGTGTTTTGAGGTGCGGGGGTGAGGGTTAGCAGATGGGGAGGATCTTGCACAAGGCAAGGAAAGGGAGGTGATGTTCAACTGAGGATGATAAAATCCATTAAGAATTCATATTGTCATTGGCATAGGCATAAGCATTTTCTGTCCTGAGATTCAAATATACATAGAAACTATCCACAAGTTTTTAAATGTACCATTTTTATCTTGGGGGGAAGAGAATAATGAGAAAAACTGAAGACATTAAACTGCTCACTCAAGGCGCATATTCTGGTGGGAAAATTACTATTATGAGGCTGGTGTATAATTATCCCAATTAATGATACAAACCTTAAGCTGAGTCTTGCAGCGCTTCAGCATTTCACGGTGTCTAGCTGCCAGTGGGGAGTCTTTCCATTGGCTTTCATTGTTTTTCAAATCTTCCACAGTTCTGAAAGTGAAGACTAACAGTCAAATGAAAGAAGACACAGAGATCCATCACCCACCTTATCTGTTCATTTTCACCATGTTACTGACTCTCAGACACATGTCCCCTCTCTCCCCCCATGTCAGCATCACCAAACTCAGTGGCAAGTTATGGCTAAATTGGCAGTATTTTTCTTTCTTACTGATTCCCAACATAACGATGTCTTAAAGTGGATGGCATTTTAGATTTGATGAAATACAGTAATCATTACTTTTGGAAGGACGTACATTGTTCCCCGTTTTTCTGGGAGGGAGAAAATGCAAGGTTACTATGCCTACTCAGTTACCCAAAACAAAAGGCTGCTTTACTAAGGACACTTTTCCTTCTGCTTGGAATGCTCTTCTCTGAGGTTACCTTTGCGACTTGCTCCTTCACTCCCTTCAGGTATCTCCTCAAATATCACCTGTCAGACAGGTAAAGCCTTCCCTGATCATGTAATATGCTGCATATTTTAAAGACTGGCTCACTTAACACTATGTCAACCCTTTTTATCTATCAAAACATTGTGTAGGAAACTAGGGGGCAATAACTTCTTTAAAAGTACATTTCCTAGCGACTTCCCTGGTGGTGCAGCGGTTAAGAATCTGCCTACCAATGCAGGGGACACGGGTTCGAGCCCTGGTCCGGGAAGATCCCACATGCCGTGGAGCAGCTAAGCCCATGTGCCACAACTACTGAGCCTGCTCTCTAGAACCCGCGAGCCACAACTACTGAGCCTGCGTGCCACAACTACTGAAGCCCACGCACCTAGAGGCCTGTGCTCTGCAATAAGAGAAGCCACCACGAGAAGCCCGTGCACGACAACGAAGAGCAGCCCCCGCTCGCCGCAACTAGAGAAAGCCCGTGCGCAGCAACGAAGACCCAACACAGCCAAAGATAAATTAATTAAATAAATAAATTAAACAAAAACAAAAACTACATTTCCTTGATTCCCTTGCTGCCAGCATTTCTGCACATGACCTAGCTTCCACCAAGAGGTGAGCCCTCACTGAAGGCAGAAGTGAATATAGTGAAGTGACAGCCACATGGTTCTTCTGGAAGCACAGTGTTGACGGGTTTTGCTTGAAGCACTGGCAGAGGCTGAACCCTGAAGCAGCTTTTTCCTGCCAGGCCAGGTTCGAAGAAGAGCTCTGGGAGTCCTCTTTTCCAGGCGTGCCAGTGATTCAATAAACCAAATAGTAGCCTTAATTATTCTCTTGCTGCTTATCTCAGATGAAGTGGATTCCTCTGTCTACAACTGGAACATGAATAATGGTAGACAGAATAATGCTCCGCCCCACCGCCCCACAGGAAGATGTCACAGCTTAATCCCCAGAACCTGTGAATATGTTACCTTACATGGCAAAAGGAAACTTGCAGATGTGATTAAGGGTATGGAGTCTAAGACGGGCCCATATGTCTGGGTGGGCCCAATGTCATCTCAGGGTCCTTCTAAGAGAAAGAGGGAGTCAGAGTAAGAGAAAGAGTTGTGACAAGTGAAGCAGAGATCAGAGGAAGGCAGAGCTGAAGATGCGATGGTGCTGATTTTGAAAAGAGAGGAAGGGGGCTGTGAACCAAGGAATGTAGGGGGTCTCCAGCAGCTGGAACAGGCAGAGAAAGAGATCCTTCCCTAGAGCCTCAGAAGGAATGCAGCCTTGATTTTAGGACTTCTGACCACCAGAACCCTAAGGTAATACTTTTTGTTGTTTTAACTCACGAAGGTCGTGGTAATCTGTTGCAGTAGCAAAAGGAAACTAACAAAACGACCTATATGCTTATTGGCAAGAAGAGGTTACAGGTAACAGGCTCTTAAGAAAAATGGGCCTTTGGGATTAGTTCTTCGACTGGGCTGGTTTGAAAGTGGTGAAGGGGACTTCCAGTGGTCCAGTGGGTAAGACTCCACGCTCCCAATGCATGGGGCCTGGGTTCGATCCGTGGTTGGGGAACTAGATCCTGCATGCCGCAACTAAGATCCCGTGTGCCACAACTAAGACCCGGTGCAGCCAAAATAAATAAATAAAATAAATACTAAAAAAAAAAAAAAAAAAAAAAGAAAGCGGTGAAGATTCAGTTAGCATGTGAGGGCATAAAACTGGTAGCCCAGGTTCTCAGTGGAAAAACAGCTGCATAAACGATCACCAGTGACCTCCTGGAGTGAAGAGATGGTGTGGCTACTTGTAACTATGCTGGAAAGCTCACAGAAGAAAATGACAGGCTCCAGATTTTAAAATCTCGCCTCAAGAACAAGACAATGAGTCAGGGAGTTTCTAAGACGACCATAAAGAAGCAGAGTCTGGTCCTATAAAGCACCAAATTATAACATAGACTGAATCCATAACCTCACTGGATCTCTTATCTAAATGTCAGAGCAAAGACTGGGACTCCAAGAATTCAAATGGAGGAGTTCAGGAGAACCAAAGTACCCAAATCCCTAAATCCCCTGAGCCTCGTCTGACAGCAGAAGCAGCTCCTGCAGTGACTGTAGCTCAGATGGTCAAATTGCAGGATGATGTCAATTTCCCTTAGGTCCCAACCCATCACACGTCATTGCTTCCAGAACCGAAACTGGAGTGAGATCAATCACTGTCCTTATGGGCCAATTACAAAGCCATATGCAGGAAAAGCACACATTTGAAGAAAAAAGAAAGACCAAGATTTGCTAATATGTTATATTAGCTTCCTATTGCTGCTGTAACAAATCATCACAAACTTACTGGCTTGCAGCAACACAATTATAGTCTTAGAGTTCCAGAGGTCAGGAGCCTAAAATGGGTCAGCAGGGGATGCATTCCTTCTGGAGGCTCTAGGGAGGGTGTTTCCTTGCCCTTTCCAGCTTCTAGAGGGAGCCTGCATTCCTTGGCTTGTGGACCCACATCACTCTGATGTCTGCTTCTGTCATCACATTTTCCTTTCTCACTCTGACCTTCTTGCCTCCCTCTTAAAAGGACCCTTGTGATACACTGGGTCCACCCAGATAATCTAGGAAAACCTCTCCATCTCAAGATCCTACAATTAGTCACATCTGCAAAGTCTCTTTTACCATGTAAGGTAACACATTCACAAATTCTGGGCACTAGGACATGAACATCTTTGCCGCACCACTATTCTACCTACTATATATGTAGTGAAGAAATGTGGCAGTATGTGTGGAACAGATTTTGAAGATGCTTGATCACCAAGAGAGGAACATGCTAACACACTCCTAAGTGGGGATAAATTCATTGACATGAATACAACGACCAGAGTCTCTGGATTCAACCTTATCCTGAGTATCTGGGAGGGGCTCTAACTGTGTGCCCACCTGGTTGACTAAAACCTAGAATTGAAGTTGAGTTGTTAGGAATTCCTTGATATAAATTCAGAGGAAGGAATCCAAAATATAAGAAGCTTGGGATATTAATATAGATTTACCACATATGACTAGCTCAGAAAACCACCCTCTCAAAACACACGCATACCCCAACTGTGTCCTGGAAGATACTTCTTTTATTTTCTTAATCTGACTTCAGCCAGATGTACTTTTATTTATTTAATTAGTTTTTTAATTTAAAAAATTTATTTATTTATTTTTGGCTGCATTGGGTCTTCACTGCTGCACGTGGGCTTTCTCTAGTTGCGGCAAGCGGGGGCTACTCTTTGTTGTGGTGCGCGGGCTTCTCATTGCAGTGGCTTCTCTTGTTGTGGAGCATGGGCTCTAGGTGTGCGGGCTCAGTAATTGTGGCTCGGAGGCTGCAGAGCGCAGGATCAGTAGTTGTGGCACACGGGCTTAGTTGCCACGGACTACAGGCTTAGCTGCTCCACAGCATGTGGGATCTTCCTGGATCAGGGCTTGAACCCGTGTCCCCTGCATTGGCGGGCAGATTCTTAACCACTGCGCCACCAGGGAAGCCCTGGAAGATACCTCTTGTATCACAGCACTGAAAAATACACAGGTGGGGGGAACACCAACATCTCTGAAAGGCACCAACCCTCACTGCAGGCTGGGAGTGAAGATGGCAGATGGTGCCATTGACATGTATCCTCCGAAGTCAGTGGGAATGATGGGACCACAGGACAGCATCCACTCCAGGATGAAGGAACAGACAAATCAGAGTTGGAAATTTTTATAAGCCTCTCAATAACTGATATTATAAGCTGATAAAATCAGCAGACATAAGGAAAATTTGAACAAAAGATAAACAAACTTAAACGATATATGTGAAATACTGCAAAAAGCAATATAGAAAGCGGATTCTTTTCTTTTCTTCTTCTTTTTTCTTTGGTTGCGTGGCACGTGGGATTTTAGTTCCCTGACCAGGACTGAACCGAGGTCCTCGGCAGTGAGAGTGCAGAGTCCTAACCACTGGACTGCCAGGGAATTCCTGTGCGCTCATTTCCGTTATGGAACATTTATTAATTTAAATGTTAGCTACGAAGCAAATCTCAATAAAGTTCAAAGAACACAAATCAGAATATGTCTTCTGACAATGGAATTTAGCTAGAAATCAGTAACAAAGGATAAATGAACAAATCCCCCCAAGAATCTGGAATTTAAGCACCCCATCTTTATATAATCCACAAGTCAAGTAAGAAATAATAAAAATTCGAATATATTTTGAACGGCACAATAAAATACGACATACCAAAAGGTGCTCAAGATCACTAACTATTAAGGAAATGCAAATCAAAACCACAATGAGATATCACCTCATACCTGTTAGAATGGCCACTATCAAAAAGATAAGAAATAAGTGTTGGTAAGAATGTAGAGAAGAGGGAAGCCCTGTGCACTGTTGGTGGCAATGTAAACTGGTACAACCACTATGGAAAACAGTATGGATATTCCGCAAAAAATTAAAATTAAAACTACTGTATGATCCAGCAATTCCACTTCTGGGTATTTAGCCCACGAAAACAAAAATGAAAAGATATATGCACCCCCATGTTCATTGCAACATTATTTACAATAGCCAAGATAGAGAAACAATCCAAGTGTCCACCAACAGATGAATGGAAAAAGAAATGTCTCACACACACAGACACACACACACACAGAGGAATATTTTTCGGCCATAAAAAAGAATGAAATTTTGCCACTGGTAACAACATGGATGGACCTTGAGGGCATTATGCTAAGTGAAATAAGTCGGACAGCGATAAATACCATATAATCTCACTTATGTATGGAATCCTAAAAAAACAAACAAAAACCCAAAATACCAAGTTCAAAGACACAGAGAAGACGACTGGTGGCTGCCAGAGGTAGGGGAGTGGGGTGGACAAAATAGGTCAAGGGTGTCAAAAGGTACACAAACTACCAGTTATAAAATAAGTAAGTCATGGGGATGTAATATACAACATGGTGACTATAGTTAATAATACTGTACTGCGTATTTGAAAGTTGCTGAGAGAGATCCTAAAAGTTCTCATCACAAGAAAAAAATATGTTACTATGTACGGTGACAGATGTTAATTAGACTTATTGTGGTGACCATTTTGCAATATATGCAAACATCAAATCATTATGTTGTATACCTGAAACCAACATAATGTTATATGTCTATTATACCTCAGTAAAAAAGATGACCTACTAAAAATGAGGGATGCAGCTAAAGCCATACTTAGAGGGAAACTAAACAGCCTTAAATGCATATATAAGAAAGGGCTGAAAATGAATGATTTAAATATCAACCTCAAAAAGCAATAGAAACATCAACAAAAAGCAAATTAAACTAAAAGGAAATAATAAAGGCCCTACAGACACAAAAGTGATAAAAAGAGGATACTATGAACAACTTTATACCGAAAAGTTTTAAAACTTTACATACCACGGGAAAACTGGCACAAGATGAAATGAAAATCTAAACAGGCCAATATCTATTAACAATAAAATACATAATTTAAAAAACTTCCCACATAGAAAACTCTAAGCCCAGACAACTTCATCAATGTTTCCTAACATTTAAGGAAGAAATAAAATAATTCTTACACAATAAACTCCTCAAAAAATATAAAAAGAGGGGACACTCCACAACTGATTCTATGTGGCAAGAATAATGTTGATAACAAAATTTGAGGAGGACTTAACAAGAAATGAAAATCATAGGTCAATCTTTCTTTTGAATATAGACTCAAAACTCCTAAACAGAATGTTAGCAAATTGAATATCCAATGAGATTTAAAAGCAATAATATAGAGTTGAGTTTATTTCAAGAATATAAGGGAACTTCCCTGGTGGTCCAGTGGCAAAGAATCCACCTTCCAAAGCAAGGGACGCGGGTTCGATCCTTGGTCAGGGAACTAAGATCCCACATGCCACGGGGCAACTAAGCCTGCGTGCCACAACTACTGAGCCTGCATGCCTGAACTAGAGAGCTCACACACTCTGGAGCCTGCGCGCCACAACTACAGAGAGAAAACCTACACGCCACAACTAGAGGAAAGCCCAGGAACTGCAACAAAAGATCCTGCATGCCTCAACAAAGATCCCACGTGCCACAACTAAGACCCAACACAGTCAAGAATAAAATAAATAAAATAATAATAATAATTAAAAAAGAATGTAAGATTGGTTTGATATCAGAAAGCCAGTTGATGTAATTCAACCATATTAATAGAATAAAGGGGAAAAAAATCTGATCTCCTCAACAGAGATGGAAAAAGATTTTAATAAAATTCAACTCCTGTTGAGAACAAAAAACTTGTAGAAAATAATCACCTAAAAGGGAATTTCCTTAATCTGATAATAGAGGATGTCTAAAAAACTTCCCCCCATTAACTGAAATAAGAAAGAAATTTTAATAAAGTTATCAATACTTCTACTCAAGACTGTAGTAGAAATTGTAGCCAGGGCAGTAAGGCATGAAAAAGAAAATTATGAGGGCTTCCCTGGTGGCGCAGTGGTTGAGAATCTGCCTGCTAATGCAGGGGACACGGATTCGAGCCCTGGTCTGGGAAGATCCCACATGCCGCGGAGCAGCTGGGCCCGTGAGCCACAGCTACTGAGCCTGCGCGTCTGGAGCCTGTGCTCCGCAACAAGAGAGGCCACGATAGTGAGAGGCCCGTGCACCGCGATGAACAGTGGCCCCTGCTTGCCACAACTAGAGAAAGCCCTCGCACAGAAACGAAGACCCAACACAGCCAAAAAAATAAATAAATAAACAAATGTGGGGTTTAAAAAAAAAAAAAAGGAAAAGAATTTAAAATTAATCAATACAATCATAAATAGCATGTAGGTCAAATAATAAAGCATAATTAAAATTAGAAAAATAATAAAAAGAAAATTATGAGAAAGAAAGAAAACTGTCATCATTTACAGACAACATGATTACATGTAGAAAAAAAAATATTAAGAAATCTACCAGGCAGTTATTAGAATTATTAAGTGATTGATTCTATTTTAATTCAAGGTAGATATAGATATGACACATTTTCTATCATACTCAGACTACACCACTCCTGGACCAAATGGTGTTAAGTGGCTACTCCATTATTATTCCAGATGACCTGTTCAAAAAAATGTTTGCCTCCTATTCCTGTGACCTTTGTTTGCAGGTGCTGGTACATGGGGAGAAATGCTTAGATTAAGAAAAACAACAATGGTGCTAATGAATAGGAAACTGAGGCTACTATCTGGCCCTTTTAGACTTCTTATGCCACAGGACAATGTGCAAAAAAAGTGAATTACATGTGGGTGGGAGTAAATGACCTTGTTTATTAAGAGAAACCAGAGTTACTGTTTCACAGTCCAGGGAAAGAGGGGTATGTCTGGAACCCAAGAAATCCTTTAAAGTGCCTCCTGATAATATGGTACCCAGTGGAAAAAGTTAATGGAAGTCTCAACCACATACCAAGGGTTGAGAACTGTAGAAATCAAAGTTTGGGTCACTTCACCATGTAAAGAACTCTGGCCAATCAAGGAACGTGGATGTAGTAGCAGAGGCAGTACCCTATGTACCCCTCACATTCAAATCTACTGGCAGTACCCTATGTACCCGTCACATTCAAATCTACTGGTCACAAGGGAACTGCCTGCTTGTGAGAACAAGTGGTGACTCAGGCAACCTCAGGACATGGCATCATGCACATACCTGTTGAGCTCCCGTATGGCCCGGAGTCTGCGGATGTAGCGTCGGCAACCCGGCAGAATTGAGAGATGGTGGGCGTGCAGGGTAAGGAAGAAGCATTCCGTAGGGAATTTCGGCTCAGAAAACGGAGATTGATCTCCATCTAGGAAAAAGAACAAAATCCCCGAAATAAAATCTATCACATGACTATATCAGAGGAAAAGCACAATTAAGAAGACAAAATTACACTTGTATTTTCAAGAAGCTTAAGGACACTTTTTTGTGTGTGTGTGTGGTACTCAGGCCTCTCACTGTTGTGGCCTCTCCTGTTGGGGAGCACAGGCTCTGGACGCGCAGGCTCAGTGGCCATGGCTCACGGGCCCAGCCGCTCCACGGCATGTGGGATCTTCCGGGACCGGGGCAGGAACCCACGTCCCCTGCATCGGCAGGCGGACTCTCAACCACTGTGCCACTAGGGAAGTCCCCAAGGACACTTTTAAAAAATTAGAATTAATGGGACTTCCCTGGTGGTACAGTGGTTAAGAATCCGCCTGCCAAGGCAGGGGACACGGGTTTGATCCCTGGTCCAGGAAGATCCCACATGCTGAGGAGCAACTAAGCTCGTGTGCCACAACTACTGAGCCTGTGCTCTAGACACCGCAAGCCACAACTACTGAGCCCACGTGCCACAACTACTGAAGCCTGTGCGCCTAGAGCCCATGCTCTGCAACAAGAGAAGCCACTGCAGTGAGAAGCCCGCGCACTGCAACGAAGAGTAGCCCCCGCTCGCCGCAACTAGAGAAAGCCCATGCGCAACAGCGAAGACCCAAAGCAGCCAAAATAAATAAATAAATAAATTTATATTAAAAAAATTAGGCTTAGGTAATGTTATAAGAAAAACAGAATTCCTCTGAGCTCCATGTATGATCAGGTACTCTGCCCCATCTAATTAAATGTTTATACAAATGTACACCAACAATCTTCCGTGATGTGTCTTCCTGGTGTATTTTATAGAATCATTTCTACTATTCAAACATCATTGTTAAACCTCAAAATGGTATTAGATTATGTAAATAAGCTACAGATTCCACAGCCATTTCCCTACTGTTGGACATATTTGTTGTTTCTAATTTTCCTCTATTAGAAACAGTGCTGGGAGGATCTATGTATAACAAGTTACTCCCTCACCCCCTCTCCGTTGCCAGCTTTGCGAGCATATTCTGGGAAGTGGAATTACTGAGAAAGACAGTATTACAGATTTTTGTTATGAATCACCAGAATTCACTTTAGATAGACTAAATTAATTGATAAAATGCCATCTATTTATTTACAAACTTATATTCTACCTTATCACTCTGTTTTTGAATAATTTGTAGTTACAGAACGTTAATTTGAATTTCTTTCAATTTGTACCTAATTCCTACAAATATGTATATTTCCCCTACAAGTGTATTTTATTTGACATATACTGCTTATATTGTTCCCACAAGCGAAAGACAACTGTTTCTTGGTAGAATTTAGTTTTGGTCTTACACATTTATAACAGTTCTGCATTTTGAATATGATTTTATCAATTATGTGACATATTTTCTCCCATTCTTTTATTTTACATATTCCTTTTCTCTCCCTCTATAAAAAGTATGTTTATATATTAAGATATATATATATAATCTCTGATGATATTTTCCATTTCTTAAATCATTAAAAATTTCTCTCTCTTTTATGGCTGGGTCAAATCCTCTGTTCGGCTTTTTCGTGCCAGGGAAGGACGGAATCTCTACATTACTCCATAAATAATTTTATAATGTGTAAAACTAAATGTCATATGGTTTTTATGTTCGTCATTAAGTAACATGTTTAAAAAATTTTTTTTTTAGGAGTTTATTAATTAATTAATTTTTGCTGTGTTGGGTCTTCGTTTCCGTGCGAGGGCTTTCTCTAGTTGTGGCAAGCAGGGGCCACTCGTCATCGCGGTGCACGGGCCTCTCACTATCGCGGCCTCTCTTGTTGCGGAGCACAGGCTCCAGACGCGCAGGCTCAGTAGTTGTGGCTCACGGGCCTAGTTGCTCCGCGGCATGTGGGATCCTCCCAGACCAGGGCTCGAACCCGTGTCCCCTGCATTAGCAGGCAGATTCTCAACCACTGCGCCACCAGGGAAACCCCTTAAAATTTTTTAAATTGAAGTATAGTTGCTTTAATAACATGCTTTATAATATAGAGAAAAAGATCCATAATCATAACACCTTCAAAATACTCGTATTTTTATTCCATCAATTCATCAAGATCTGTGAGAGATTTCATGAGAATTTTAACTGGCATATATAAAACCTACATAATAACTAAGTCATTGCTATCATTTCTATTGTATACACATACATATTTAAACCCAGAACACCACATTTCCTCCCATTTGTTCTACGTATCTATTTGATGTTGGCTAATCCAAAAGAGAACTTCTTTTTTTATTGTATTAATTTTTATTGCATATCTCTAGCTCATAAATGTATTTCTAGAGAGGTAGTAACAATTTGTGAGGAGTCATTAGCATCCAAACAAAATAAATTTTTCTATTTTTCCTAGACTCTGTAAACTCTAACTTCTCACCTGGTGCAGCCGAGAACCACCCCTCCACATAAGCTGGATGTGGCTCACTTGGGTGAATGAATAGCATTCCCAGTACTGACAGATTCTCAGGGATTGTAACAAAACAAAGAAATGGAAAAGCAGAAAAGTCTTTTTTTTTTTTGCGGTACACGGGCCTCTCACTGCTGTGGCCTCTCCCATTGTGGAGCACAGGCTCCGGACGTGCAGGCCCAGCGGCCATGGCTCACGGGCCCAGCCGCTCCGCGGCATATGGGATGTTCCTGGACCGGGGTACGAACCTGTGCCCCCTGCATCGGCAGGCGGGCTCTCAACCACTGAGCCACCAGGGAAGCCCAGAAAGTCATTATTTTCCTTCACTCAGGAATCACTTTCAAACCCAGTATTTTGCAACATAAAATATGTACCCATTTCTCTTGGATTTCTACTTTTCTGTTTTCCTGATCACCGGTCTCTCAGATACATTTTATTCGTCACAAGCTTCCCTTTGCCTGTGTCTTTCCTTCTCTTCTGCCTTCTCCATCTATACTCCTTTGCATTCTCTCCCTCTGTCCCTCTACCTCTCTGTCACGACTGCGTTTAGCCGGGAAAGCAGCTGTGGTCAAGCAGGGTAGGCTCTCTTCTTCCTCTCCTACAGGCCCTCCCTCTGGAAGGGCCCTTCCTCAGAAAGCGTCTTCCTTAGCTCCAGCCGTCCTCTGGGCAGCCTGTTCTTTAAGGGACCCCCTTGACCTTCTCCACAAACCCTCTAACTACCCCCAACCCGGGCTGGCCTGGCCCCAGGAGCCCAGATCCTAATTCTGGAGCCTGGCTTATCAGAAATCAGGTCGCCTGAGAGGAACAGAAATTCCCTAAAGAATTAGGTTGCTTCCCTCACTACTGCCAAGTAAGAAAAAGTGGAACCGAACTAAACACCGGGAAGGATGGACCCAGATCAGGGAGTGTGTGGTGGAGCCGACAGAGCCCTGGGCTCGGCTCAGCACACCTGAGCCGCAGCTGCAACTCGCTGATTGACAGGCTAGGCGAGCTGGGCACTTTCTGGAGCCTCAGTCTCCTTATATTTAACGAGTAAGACAGTAGCGTTGCTATTAAGATGTTTATTAAAGTTCTCCTCCTGATAATCCCATAACCGTCTGATGCAGCAGCTTTAGGGGGAGAGGAGTCAATGAAAACTGGCACTGATGATGGAGAACAGGAACAGGGCAAGAGGGAGCCCCAGGGATGGGGGTGGGACGCTGGGAGGTGACAGACAGGGACGCTGTAGCCGGTGTCAGATTCACACTGTGGGATGATGCTGAGTCCAAATGGGTCCTTCTGTTAGAATGCGTATCTACTCTACTTTTTGTAATTAAAAGAAAATAGAAGAACTGCTTCCCTGGTGGTCCAGTGGTTACAACTCCATGCTTCCGATGCAGGGGGTGTGGGTTCGATCCCTGGTCTGGGAACTAAGATCCCACGTGCCACGTGGGGCAACCAAAAAAAAATAATAAAAGAAGGGCAGCTTTTAACGACCTAATGAACATGTCACTCACAAAGTTCAGTCAGCCAGTCATTCACGTCCTCCATCGTTGCATTCACTCTCGTCTCATCGCTGGGAAGAGTAATCCGACACCTCGGGTGGAATATGTACGTGGGGTCGACTGTCTCTAACTTGATCTTTGTGCTTAGCTGCTGCAGCACCCAAAGGAAATTCAGCATCAATCCGTCCGTAGATACCAATCTATCATCCGTCTGTGAAAGAGAAAAGTATTTAAAATCATGATCTGAACAGAAATTTTGGCAAAAGCGTACAGAAAGGAGAGCAAACTTTCATCCTGAAGTCAGCGAGGGGACACCTATAGCACCACCATCGTCACTCTACTGGCAGGTGCGATTTGTTGAGTGTTAACCATACGTGAAGGGTTTTCTCTCACTGAATCTCCACAATAGCCCTTAGAATTGAATGATACTGTTATTCACATTTTACAGAGGAGGAAACTAAGGCTCAGAGAATTTAAGTGATTTGCCTAAGATCCTCAAAATCAGTAAGCAGAAATGCAATAAATGCTATTTCCTTTCTCTTCTTTATTTCCCCTCAGAAGCATCGGAACAACTCGTTTCACAGTTACCACTTGACTAACAGCTTCTCTGGCTGACAGCGATAGCATAATCCTGCTCTAAGAATACAACAATTCTGGGAATTCCCTGGAGGTCCAGTGGTTGGGACGCCATGCTTTCACTGCCCAGGGCCTGGGTTCAATCCCTGGTTGGGGATCCTGCAAACCGTGTGGCACAGCCAAAAAAAAAAGACCATAATTCTAATAAAGATAGTTAACATCGGTGGAGTGCTCACCACGTACTGGGCATGATTCTAACAGCTTTACATACACTAAGTCCACGAGTCAGGTACTATTATTATCCCCACTTGGCAACAAGGAAATGGAGGCACAGAGAAGCAACTGTCTACGTCCTACTGCCGGCAAACAGTGGAACCCCAGTTGGAAATCCAGGCAGTCTAATACCACGTCCATGGTATACCTCTTCTCTCTGCTTTTTCTTCTGAGTAGAAATGTCACATCGCTCAGTAATAATATAGCAAGGGAGCTTCCCTGGTGGTGCAGTGGTTAAGAATCTGCCTGCCAATGCAGGGGACACGGGTTTGAGTCCTGGTCCGGGAAGATCCCACAGGCCGTGGAGTAACTAAGCCCATGTGTCACAACTACTGAGCCCGCACGCCTGGAGGCCGTGCTCCGCAACAAGAGAAGCCACCGCAATGAGAAGCCCGCGCACCGCAAGGAAGAGCAGCGCCCGCTCACCGCAACTAGAGAAAAGCCCACGTGCAGCAACAAAGACCCAATGCAGCCAAAAATAAATAAATTTATTAATAATAATAATATAGCAAGGATGCCCTTTTAACTTTTCCATGCCGGTGAAGTGGTCCCAGCCACCAGCCTCCCTCATCAGCAACACCGCACCTTGTACCTGGTCTCTTCGGGTTGGCTCCTGTACCCCCTCCTCCCATTAGCCCATCCTCCACACAGCAGACTTGGTGATTTCCTTCCCGAAAACCCTCCAGTGGCTCCTCATGACACTTCTTACAACATCAGCTCAACCTGATGGAGCCTCTGCCCACCCCTCCAGTCCATGACCCGCCGGTTTCCTTCCTGTTCACTATCCTCCAGCCATGAAAGCCTGCACGTGGGGCTCGTTCCAAAGCTGGTTCACTCCCACCTTCGTGTTTCACACGTATCTAGAAAGTTC
Source organism: Globicephala melas (assembly GCF_963455315.2). Lineage (NCBI taxonomy): Eukaryota > Metazoa > Chordata > Mammalia > Artiodactyla > Delphinidae > Globicephala > Globicephala melas. The sequence continues at coordinate 180,253,538 of NC_083314.1, forward strand.
TTTTCTCAGCCTTGTGATGGCTGGCTCTTTCTTATCAGTCAGGCCTCTGATCAAATGTCTCCTCCTTGGACACTCCCATGCCTTCCTTCTGGTGCCTCCATGGTTACTTTCAAGTCCTCTACCTTGCTTCACTGGCTTCCTCGATTCTAGAATTAAACATTTACACGTCTACTCATCTACCCTATAGAACATAAGCTCCACAAAGGCAGGAAGCTTGTCTATCTTGTTCAACACTGTATCTCCATTTCCTAGCACAATGTCTGGTAGGTTCTGAATAAATATGACTTAGATGAATGAATTTAATGAATAAGTAAAAGCAGTCTTCAGGAATCCTACCTGCATCTGTGCTTTCTTCATATTGGCATTGACGACAGCTGCCATGTAACCAAGAGCAGCCTCCCGGGTTTCTCCGTTTAACAAAATACTATGCAGAATCTTGAAAAGCTCTTGCTGAAATTTATTTTATAAGGGAAGAAAAAAATTAAAACTTTGTTTAAGAAATTATTCCTTTTTGACTTTACGAAAAGCTAAACTCCTTCCCACTTTTTCTCCTCTCCCAGGTCCACTCATTTTAGAAGAACCTGACTACAAGGATAGAAGAAAAGTCCGTATTCAACTGTATCAAGATGATCAGCATGAAAGCAGAATGTGGCGTGGAAGAGGGGAGTAGTTATAGTTTTAATAAAATAGCCTTTGCTATTTCCTTTCCAGGACAGGGGCCCAATTACCTTAATCACACTATAATGAGCCTATAATTGTGCTGCTTTTAACTTTCAGAACTGAAAACACATTCATCCTTTGGATACATTTTCTCAACACCTACCCTTCCCAGCTCCAAGTAATGCTGCAGTGATTGGCTCACCACACGAGTGTTTTCCAGGGTAATGGCAGGCCCTGAGAAATATTTTTCAACCACTTTTGCCTGGAAAGAGAAAGCAAAAATTCAACGTATAATATACATTTGGGGAAGAATCTGAACATAAGAGCAGCAAAGTGCCGCTGTACTTACATCATCTTCTGCAAAGACTGAGAAGCTAAAGAAAGCCCCCAAGTACGAGAGTCTCTGCAGCTCCCGCCCAGAGCCAGGGCTTAATGATTTAGGCAACCACAAAGGCAAAGAAGCAACCTAGGAAAAAACAGAAGAGGCAAGTCAAGCTGCTAAATCAGCAAGTGATGTAAAAATGAGACAAAAAGAATTCTCGGCAGGTGACCTGTTCAGCTGGTTCTTAGCCACCAGCAAAATGGCTGACACTTAACATCCAAAAACACAAGGTCACAAATATGTCAGGACGCCTGTCCACTTTTTCTCATTTCAGATGAAGGAAAGCACTCCAGGTCCGCTACATTTTTACAAGATATACTTTTAATTTCCATGTTTCATGATAATATTTGATATCATGCAAATGAAGTATTCCTATACCACCAAAGGACTCAAGGAAACGTTTCCAACAGGACCTGTTGTACTAGCTGTACAATACTTATCTCCCGAAAATCACAAAAGAGAAGTGAATAATGTCATTCCCGGAAATAACGCAGGTGACAACAATGTAACAGTTGAGAGCCACCCACATGTATTACTCACATCTGCATCTCAACGTCCTCCAAGAGACATTTTTCAGATACTGTTACTTAAGGAATATCTTCTGTGTTACATGTTCACTGAAAATGTGCAAGTCCATTAGGGTGGCACTTACCAAATTGCACACAGGGTGTGTCTTTCCAAACTTGGTTTCACAGAGCTCACCTAAAGCCTAGAAACAAGATCAGAAAGGGTCATTTAAATGTATTTCATCCTAAACTGACCACCATGGGTAACATCAAGACATAGCTTTAATGCTGCTATAAACAGGTATGCATTCCCAACAAAGCACAAATAGCTTCACTGCTTTTCTGATGAATAAACTAGTACATGTGCGTTGTAAAAAACTTCCGATAAAACAGAAATATAAAATGAAACTACAAGTCGCTCATAAACTTCACCCTCATTAACCTCTATTGATATTTTGCCCAAGAGCTTTCTAGACATATTTTTGTACATATACACACAGAGGTAAATGAGTGTATTCTTACAATAAATGATTTTTTCATTTAACATCTTTCTATACCAGAAAGATATGCTTCATAAACTTGAGATGGCTAGTCTCGCCAGTATCAAACAGGACTATAAATAATTAAAATTTAATAAGCGACCAAATTCAAAATATATTTAAAAGTATTCCTTGGTTTCAAGATCCCTGGTTTTTTGAGAACCTCAAAGTTTTCCATCGGCGCTCCAATCGTTCTCGAGTTAAGACAATCAGGAAATATAGTTCTTAGGCACATAAAAAGCGTTTACCATGGCCATGGTAATACAGTCAAGCACTATTTTAACAGTGAATTTAATTTCCTCTGTGATTTGGATGTTGCTATGGGAGTTGCTAAAACAGCTGCTGGAAGCTTTTGAGTCCATGCATTCAGGCACTGACACAACTGAGAAGCCGCTGAGGCTCAGAGAGCCACTGAGAAGGAAACATTCTCCCTGCTCAGCACCAGGGCTCCCAAACTCAGCTGCACATTAGGATCACCTGGGCAGCCTCTGAAAGCCCCATGCCAGGCCACGCCCTCACCACATCCTCAACGAATTAAGTCACAGCTTTGGAGAGCCAGGCAGAGGTACTTTCTACAGATCCCCAGGTGATTCCAAGGTACGGCAAAGTTGGGATCCACTGGCCTAGAGGATAATCATGCTTCTTTCTGATTTTAGCTCCAACGGTCTTCCGCTTCCTGCCTTAAATTATTGCCCTTTCTCTCAGTGCACTCCCTTTGCTGCACAAGCATCAATAATGGTACAAAATAAAACTATTGTCTATCATAATGGAGGCCTTTGTCTTTTGACCCAGAAGAACACTTTGTTGATATCTGACACTAAAAGCTCCTTACTGAATCATCAAGCTAATTCAAACCACAAGAGAAAAGCCAACAATTCCAGGAGGGAATATTTATATAATACAGTGATAATTAATGTACACTAAGAGATTTCATCACTGAACTCAAATAATCAGATTTTTCCACTTCTTTTTATGTGCCAAAGACAGAACAATGTACAAGGATTAATAGAATTTCATTAGGAATGGGAATAACATGTGCACTAGGAAGAACCCTGACATAAATTCATTCAAAATTATTTTTAAAACTAAGACTTCCTGCTTCACCTTCTATTTAACTGGCTTTAATGTTTAAAACATTAATTAATGTTTTAATGTTTAACTTTAATATTTAGCCTTTTAGCTCAGTTTTGATTTTCTGAAACAGATAAATACACCTCTGTGTTTGCACTGATTGTAATTATCTGACTGTATCGTTGTGGTCTTGATTTTTGCCTTGAGGAGAGGCACCTTATCTCATGAGCTCCTGGGTCCTCTGTGTGTGTCACACTTGAGGCGCTCAGGAAGCAGTGAATTAATGGTAAGATGGAATCAAGTTAGCAGAATGAGTAAAAGGAACATGGGCAGCAAAACATCAATTTAACCAAGGCTTCAATTTACACAAGGTCGTGTTTATACAGAGTCAACTGATTTCATGTTTTGATATTTTTCCTTCATACTTTTAGAATGAAAAATATTCAGTAATACTTCAAAGTATTTTTCTCCCAAAATTTTAAAGAAGCAAGGTCAGAGAAGAAAACAGCCTCTTATTTTCTTTCTGGTTCCAATATTTTCACAACTCTGAAGACCCTTGGTGAGAATCTAGCCAATAGTTCTGTTCACAATTTATGCTTCCTCTAAGTGCCTGGAGGAGCTGAGCAAATTTGTGTTTTCCAAGTAAAGCCTGAAGTGAAGTGTACAGCCTCAGGAAACGGGGAAGATGAACAAGAAAAGCACTGTGCAATTTTCTGTGCAAAGTCACTAGGTAAAGACAAAATTGTATTCCTTTTCTTAATCTAACTCTGCCTTCTTTATTTGCATCTGTCACAGTTCTTTGTTTTGTTTTGTTTTGTTTTAAATTAACAAAATTTCACCCCAAATATGGTATGCTCATTGCTAGGACAATCAAGAAGGAGACCACCAATGATTATTGTTTTCATAAGCTACAGAATAAGGCAAAGTACATTTTAATGACTGTATCACTGACTCCTGTCTAAGGCTCGGATGGCCGCTAACTGTCTTCACTGATGCATCTCACTGCACACCAAACACTCTGCATGGCCAACACAATGATTTCATGTTTTAAGTTTGAAAACAAGGTTGATCATGGACCTGAAAGAAAAGTGTATGTTAAAATCATCTGGAAGAAAAACATCTGCTGAATGTGTTACAAGGAAAAGAATAAAGTTTTACCATGAGGGGGTATTTAAAGTAGTCGCTGTCGAGGGAGCACTCTTTGGCAGCGAGAGCCAGGCCTTGTAAAATGGGGATAAAGATCTACAAGAAAAAAAAATCAGAAATATAAGTTACAGAAAATTTAAGAACAGGAGGCATGTCAAATAAAGTGCCGAATCTGCAAAGTCCAGGCATTTGCACTGCTTGCCCAAGGAAAAGCTGTTTTGCATACACAGGAGCCTAGAATCCAGCCACAGGGTGTTGCTTTGTCCTTTCACAAGGCTGACCGTAAAGTAAGGCAGCTGAATTCTCCAGAAGTAATAGGTTTTGGTGAACCCTAAAACTCTGACAAGACTCCCCGTGATTCAACAGAAACTCACAGATGTGGAGCCTGCTGCAGGACCCTCCCGGGCTCCTTGCTCTAATCAAATAAATTACTCTAACCTGCATATCACAGCAACGAGTATGTTTCTGATTACCAAGCACCTAAAACCTGTAAAGAAATTGGACTAAATGTTCCAATATCTGCTCAATTCTATTAACGTTTTAAGAAATTTTTTGTTGCCACCCCTACACCTACACCTTTAATTCTTTCCATCTTTCCTCGTTTACTTCGAAGAGAACAAAAAAAATAGACCAATAATGGATATTATTAGTATCTTAACTTGAATTATGTAGAACAAAGAGATGGCTGGTAAATGTTGAAACTGAAAAAGAAAACTTCATCAGGATGCCTTACCTCCATATGTGGTGTGATTAGTACAACAACCTGATGTCAGGGCCTAAGGGCACTCAAATTTACGTTTACAAGCTCACCATTAATATCAGGGCACAGGAACACTGCAGAATCTGCTCAGCACAGCTCATGTTTAAATTTCACAGTGTACTCACTGAGCAGCACATTTAGGGAGTTGGTTGGGATTCAAGACTAATAACATTAAGCTGAGAATGTTGTAAACAACAGCTGACAGTCTGAATGCCAACAAGTTGAAAAAGGGAGTGTTCTAAAAAGCTACTAGAAAACCTGAAAAATTCTCTTTCCTACTAATTTCATCCCATTGTATGGAACACCTTTGTCATTTAAGGAGCACAGTATTAAAAAGGTGCCCTGCATTACAAAGTGTATTAGAGTGTCTTGAGATATCAACACAGCTCTTGAAGAGATCCTTCTAGTTCTCGCAACCCAAGCAATCAGGGTAGAAGTAATGTGCTTTCGTAAGCTAGCTAAAAATGGAGAGGAGATGCTTAGGTGTAGGGGTGGGAAATGCCCAAACTGCAATAGAGGGAAAAACAGTAGTTCCAGAATCACCAAAAGATAAATTTCACAATTGATCATCTAGAAAAATCTCTTAAGCATTTTTTTCAGGAACGCTATAAAGTAAAACTTCTTTAGAGTTATCCTCTTTTGCAAGTAGGGTTTAAATTATAATAAGCAGACAAAATATTACTAAACGTAATACTTTTCAAATATCGAACATTATACTGTTTGTGTGACTTACACGTTTTTAAAATAATTTTATTTTCAAATAAATACCTCCCAGCACCGATAAAAAATGCTCCAAGTGTTCATCTCCAATTCTAAATTCTAACTACTATTTATTGCTGTTTATTTATCTATGAACATCTCAAACTTTAATTAAAGGAAGACTGAAATTTCTCTCAAAAGGTTTAATCATTCAAATCTGCCACATTATTAAGACAAAAGGTAAAATGCTGTTTTTCAGTTCAGCAACTCCACTGCACTCATCATTTCTCTTGAGGAAACATGGTGACACGTAAGAAAAGACAAGGGATCAGAATTCTGTGATTAAAAATAAACAGATAGGGCTTCCCTGGTGGCGCAGTGGTTCGGAGTCCGCCTGACAACGCAGCGGACACAGGTTCGAGCCCTGGTCCAGGAGGATCCCACATGCTGTGGAGCACCAAAGCCCGTGCACCACAACTACTGAAGCCTGTGCTCCACAACTACTGAAGCCCGTGTGCCTAAAGCCCATGCTCCACAACAAGAGAAGCCACCGCAGAGAAGCCCGCGCACCACAACGAAGAGTAGCTCCCACTGGCAGCAACTAGAGAAAGCCCACGCATAGCAACGAAGACCTAACGCAGCCAAAAAATAAATAAGGTGAAATAAATAAATTTAAAATATAAAAAAAACAAAAAAACACACATAGAGGTCATTTCATAGCCTCTATGTAAGTTTCTTTATGAATAAAATAGGCATAACATACTTTTTTAGCTGACCTCCAGGCTTTCATACAGGTAAAGCTACTCTGGTTCCTCAAGTGATGTCTTTTTGAGTAGAAGTATTCTACTTTATGTATATTACACATATAATATAATGTATCACTTAAACCTTACAAGACAGTTACATATTTTCATCAGAGTTCACTTAATTTTCTAGAGAAGAAAAGCTCACTATAATGCCTAAAATATTCCTATAAGTCAGTAAGACCATCATCTAAGATGAGCAGTTGATAAATTCCAAATACAGAATACACAACACTGACTGGGATTTTCACTCCTGGATGCTTCTTTCACTAATATTTTGAAAACTGCTGAAAACACAGTTTCTGAGAATTCAAAGGCCTCAATATGAACAGTTAAAAATAGTATTAGGTATAAAAACAGATTAGGGATCTCCCTGGTGGCGCAGTGGTTAAGAATCTGCCTGCCAATGCAGGGGACACGGGTTCGAGCCCTGGTCCAGGAAGATCTCACATGCCTCAGAGCAACTAAGCCCATGCGCCACAACTACTGAGACTGCACTCTAGAGCCCATGAGCCACAACTACTGAGCCCACGCACTGCAACTATTGAAGCCCGTGTGCTGCAACTACTGAAGCCCGCATGCCTAGAGCCAATGCTCCGCAACAAAAGAAGCCACTGCAATGAGAAGCCTGCGCACCGCAATGAAGAGTAGCCCCCGTTCGCCAAAATTAGAGAAAGTCCGTGCGTAGCAACGAAGACCCAAAGCAGCCATAAATAAAAAAACAAACAGAGTTTTTAAAAAAACAGATTAAAAGGAATCATATCATTTGTAGCTATTGCCTCTATTATTCTTTCTAGAAACAAAAAAAGAGATTATCATACAACAAATTGTAAGAAAATGTCATTAGCATCCTTTCATCATGGGAAACAGCTGTGTTAAAGTTGTTGTGGCAAAGTGCTTACTTTACAACACAGGCCACAGAACAGTAATCAAAATTCATGCCAAGGTTTTACCTTGGAAGAAATCTTTAAGACTAACTTTTTTAGTTATTATTATTATTAAGCTTTATTATTAAATATTACATATCTGCATTTTCACTTGCCTTTACACAATGGGATATCAAAAATGTATGGATACTTAATGAATGAAGTAATCAGTAAGATCTGAGACTTCATTCCCGGTCTAGTGGTGAGAAGACAATGGTTTTATGTGACCTGCAAACTGCAGCTGAGCTAATTTGGTCTTTGATTTATTAATCTCCTTTTTGTAAACTCAGAGAACTAATTTTCAACACTACTTATCTGGCAAATGTATATCACGTCTTATGCTACCTCTTGGTAGTGTGTTAAGAGCTTCTTAAAATCAAAGACAGGGCCTTATATTTCTTCTACTATCCCAAAACATTTAGCACAGACCATGTTTAAAATACCTGATGCTTGACTGATTAGTTGAAATGTACACATGATTTGAACAATGCAGCTGTCAATCTGATTTCCTCAGGACAGGAATCTCGGGGAGCTCTCTCTGAGCAAATGACATGCGCATGTTCAAATTCAGGAACCAAAGTTTTCAATATATGGTGTCTTTAGAAATCTAGCTCGGCAGGGAAGCTCCTAATCCAGCAGTTTCAGTAGCAAACGCACAAAACCTTACCTGCTTGAACACTTCTTCATCCTGGTGAGTGGTTCTCACCAGTTCTTGAATAAAGCCGTATGGGAGATTCCTACACAGCATGTACGGCACCAGGAAGGACGGCTGCTGCAGGGACCTGCAGACCCACGAAAGTCAAGGGCTCTGATGAATCAACTTGTCACCGTGTAACAACAGAACATACAGAATGTCATGTAGCTGACAATCACAGGTCAAGCTTCAAATTTCCCAAATAATCCACACAACAGTCAATCGTTTTAGGCAAAAGATCACCTTTCTCATTGTTAAGATAATCACTTTGGGGGCTGTTCAGTGAGAAACCATAGAAGGTTTGAAAGGATCCATCTTTGCCTCCATATAGCCCTTGAAAAATAAAGCATCAGAAAAACCAAAGTATTATATGTCTCTTTTACTTATTTATTTATGCCTCATCCAATGGGGGAAGAAAAGATTAGCAGTGGCTGAAGACTTTTTTAAGCTCTTATTAATTTTAACCATGGAACAGTGTGTAAGTTTTAGTACATGTGCATCATTTTCCTTTTTTTTTTCCTGACAAATTTCAAAAATGGTTATGGTAAGATCATCCAGAATGAATAAATCTTGAACTTTGTCATTTTTCCTTTAGATGTTTTTTCACAAGAGAAATGAAATACAGAAATACTCTTTTATTAAACCTGAAACCTTTATGGGACCCTCTGAACAAAAATTAATAATGTAGTACACTTCGGGTGATTCCCATGTTACCTATTCCACCACTATTCTTTATTATTGAATAATAGAAATTGATTATACGATACATGGACAGTGATGATCTACACATTTTTTTCAAGTATCTATACTGCTTTCAAGCAGCTGCTTTTAAACTGAATTACTAATTTGCTGCCCTGAAGTCAACATATTTCAACCACAGTCTATCTCAATAAACCACACAGAGTGTTTTATTTTCATAGTATTTTAGAGAAAGAAAGGGACCTCAGAAACCATCTAGTCAACCACTCATTTCATGGGTAAGGAAGTGAGTTATCCAACGTGGTGCAGAATGGCTGGGCGGCCTGATGGAGAGGGCCCTCTCCCTGCTAACAGCAAGCACATATTGGTTTTTCATACCTTGGTTGTGTGAGGGACCCTTGTAGTACTAATGCAGTATGGGATATGCACTGTGAGCGGATGTTGCTCAGAAGCTGGCTGACTGCTGGCTGGCTGCACATCTGCAAAGAAAGGTAGAGGTTAGGTCTACAAAGACAAACAAAATAATCCCATACAGTTGAAAACTGACAAGAGTCAGAAGAGATCAATCTGCAGGAAATGGCACCCTTTTCTCTTCCTTTACCGATGATGAACAAACTAGAGTAACTGTATCATCCAAGTATAATGTCTCCGCTAAAATCTACAATTAGAGAAGAGAGAAGCAGAAGCTTCAGGTGACCACGTGGGGATTTCAGAGATACGCGCCCACTCTCTTTGATTTTGCTACGGTTAAGTGCAGCAAACCCCAAGAAGCCCTTCACAAATATGAAGCTAACAGGTTGACAACCGGATTAGTTTCCAATAGAAAACCAGAACTAGAAAATGAAATTGGGGTGGTGGGGATAAATTGGGAGATTGGGATTGACATATACACACTACTATATATACAATAGATAACTAATAAGGACCTACTGAATAGCACAGGGGAACTCTACTTAGTACTCTGCAATGGCCTGTATGGGAAAAGAATCTTAAAAAAAAAAAGAGTGGATATTTGTATATGTATAACTGATTCACTTTGCTGTGTACCTGAAACTAACACAACATTGTAAATCAACTATACTCCAATAAAAACTTAAAAAAAAAAATGAAATAGGAATGAAATGTGATAATAATAAAGTAACTCAGCATGAAATAGAAGAAAAAGTGCAGCTTGCTGAGTTTAAACCCAGTTTTGCAATTTATTATTTATGTGATTCTGGACAATTACAGGTATCCCTCGCTTTTTGAAAGTTCACTTTACGCCACTTGGCTTTTAGGAAAGACCGAGGTTAGTATGTACTTGATCTCTCTGAGGTTCATTTGCTTATTAACACAACGGAAAAAAATAATACTTATACCACACAGGACCACACTGGACTAATGAACAACTGTGAGAATGAGACCTAGCCAAGTGTCTGGCAGTCTAGGCGCTCCATAAATGTTGGTTATTATGATTACGACAGACTAGGAGAGAAATCATCAGGGCCGTGTAAGTCGCTGGTGGCAGTGGCACTTGGCCCTGTCACTTCTTCCCTCTACTAGGATGTGAGTTCCATGAGGACTGGAATCCTCGTCTGTCTGGTTCACTGATCCACCCCCAGCTTCTAACACAGTGCCTGACCCATAGTAGATGCTCAATAACCACTTTACTGATTGAATACATGAGTGAATGCTCATTAGGGGGTCAAAAACCAATTATTTATCCACCACATAACCAGGTTTTTGTGGGGGTTTTAAAATGAATCCATTTCGGGCTTCCCTGGTGGCGCAGTGGTTGAGAGTCCACCTGCCGATGCAGGGGACACGGGTTCGTGCCCCGGTCCGGGAAGATCCCACGTGCCGTGGAGCGGCTGGGCCCGTGAGCCATGGCCGCTGAGCCTGCGCGTCCGGAGCCTGTGCTCCACAAACGGGAGAGGCCACAGCAGTGAGAGGCCCATGTACTGAAGAAAAAAAAAAAAAAAAAGAATCCATTTCACGTTACCTTCGGTGCTTTTTTTTCCTCTATTCCAACTCGGTCAAAACACTCGATGAGGTAGTTCAGCATATCTGTCTCTTTGCACGTCTCAATGGTGAAATGGTCGCTGTAGGAATCCCAAGTACTTGCCCCACCAGAGGCTCCAAAACTTTGGAGAAAAGAAGAATGGATGATTTTTACCTGTTCTCAATAAATCACGTTTGATAGAGTTTGCACTTCTGCAGAAAGCCCGTTAGGGTCCCCACACCCAGAACAAAGCACAGACACCCATGCAGCCGAGGCTGGAGCAGACTGCTTGTTTCACCTGCTCCAAGTCCAACAATAGCAATTTTTAGTAAACATTTTATTGACCTAAGAAGAAAGTCTGTCCAGAAACCCAACATCTTATCTTCTTGGGAACAGCACCTTACAAAACCAGGAGGACTCTAAGAATTGCTACTGAGCACTGGGCATTTGAAGGGATACCACACGTATGTAAACCCAACTGGCCAGCTGCAATTAGGCAGGCTTGGAGGTTAAAGCCAACCTACGCTATTACGTAATCGAAGTCTTTAGGAGGGAAGTTACAAGGGACTAACAAAACATCCCTCTTCCTAACTTCTAGCACAGATCTTAAAAGCCTTCATCCAGCATTCGGCAACAGGACCAGGGCTTAGGAAAACCGTCCAGTTAGAAGGAGACACGAAAAATATGTTACAAACACAAATTTTCCAAAATGTTTGGCAAAAGGGACAAAGTAGTATAGTGAAAACAAAACAAAAACCTTGCACTAGGAGTATCCAAACTTGCGTTCTATTCCCATCCCTACTGCTTACTTGTTACCTGAACCCAGAACTTCATCTCATCTGCAGTGAGGGTTCAATAAAATCATGTGGAGGTGCTTTGTAAAATATAAGCAGGATACAACGTGAGGCACTGTTATTATTAGTAACAACTATTCCCTGAGACCATTATCACAAGGGTTAGGTGTTAGGAAATCAAAGTTTAGATTAACCATCAATAGGTCAAATACCAAATCTGGTGTTTAACTCACAAATTCGATAAGACATAAAAGATACAAAAAGATTAATCATGGCATAGGAAGAGGTCAGGAATTATGAAATGAAGACAAATGAAAAAATATAAACTTAGCAAAAAAAAAAAAAATTTACATGTGAAAGATGATAAAGGCGGGGAAGAATATCAGGAACTTGAGATACCCATCCCTACTTCAGCCTGGGGCAGAGAGGAGCTAGAAACTAAAAGAAGAATTAAGATATTAATGACACGTTATGCAGATAGATGCACAGATACACAAAAGTAATTTTGGAATATATACATAACTGACCTTAGAATTTTAGAAGAATACACATAATTGACCTTGGAATGAAAGTATGATATTAGAGTATTTCAATTTAAAAAGATGAAAACAATAGCAAGGCTTTAAATCCAAGGCTCTCAGGCCAGAGTCTCGTAAACCTGAATTCTTACAACTTACTTACTACATAGGTCTGACAGAAGGGAAGGGAGGAGGGGAGGCTGAGAAGCAGTCAAAGGCACAAGGCACGGCTTCCCTGGTGGCGCAGTGGTTGAGAATCTGCCTGCTAATGCAGGGGACACGGGTTCGAGCCCTGGTCTGGGAAGATCCCACATGCCGCGCAGCAACTAGGCCCGTGGGCCACAACTACTGAGCCTGCGCGTCTGGAGCCTGTGCTCCGCAACAAGAGAGGCCGCAACAATGAGAGGCCCACGCACCGCGATGAAGAGTGGCCCCTGCTTGCCACAACTAGAGAAAGCCCTCGCACAGAAACGAAGACCCAACACAGCCCAAAATAAATAAATATATTAAAAAAAAAAAAAAAAGCACAAGGCAGCCAACGCCCTCCTGACTGGGCAGATAATGGAGCCACCCACAAAGTGCCTCACCAGAGACAAAGATGGGCAGCCCAGGGTGGGACACCTCAAAAAACCAAAAACAATTCTTGTGTCTTCACACCACTTAAATTTTGGACTACAGTTCATGGTATGGTAAGATCTGTCATCTGTTAGTTGACCTGACAACAGAAAGATGAGGACTGCAATGAAGCAAAGGAAAAAAACAAAACAAAACGTAAGAACAAAACCGAAAAACCCACCCATAAATATAAGTAGTGTGGTGAATCCCCAGAAGGAGACAGGGGAGAAAGATATTTGGCTTTACCTGCCACGATCCCGCTCTCAAGCTATCTGCTATCCCTCCCTCTTCCATCTGAGGTTAGTGACTCAGGGACTATATTCACTGCACTTCCCAAAGATGAAATTTGCTAACACAGGCTTATAACTATACACAGTTAAGGTTAAAGTCCCTTTGAAAAGCTCTCACAGATGACACTGAAAATAGATCTTCCTCGTGTTTAAAATGAAGTATTTAAACTATACATTTCCTTGATAATAAGCCCCATCTTTCTCACATTTTTACACCTCTGGAATGGAAAGCATCTGATATTTGATGCCAATAGGTCCTTGCCAGTTGCAAGGAGTCAGTCTGATGCTGTGCCTGTGAACGACTGTGGGAAGTCAACGCGCTTAGCTGGTGGCTGCTGATGCACTGACACTGGGTCCCATTCTCAGCCAAAATGTCCCCTTTCATTTTAACTTAGATCTGAACACCTCAAAGTCAACCGAAATGCCTTCACGAACATTTCACAAAGGCATGAAAAATGACAGGGTGTGTACGAGACCGCCAGGCAAGGCAATGAGAGACACTCAGAATGTATAAGAGAAGTTTCAAAGATAAAAGACGTTGATGTATGCTGTGATCATCTGTCAGGGACCAAACAACACTTCCAAGTGACTTTCAAGAGAAGAGAAAGAAAGAAAAGAAACGTAAGTTTAACTAAACAGAAAACATAGAATAAAGCCTAGTGTTCGTCAATATGCTTCCAAATTATGAGATCAGTCCTAAGGGCGCCGAGGTAGGCCATGAGCACAGGTGTGCAGAGCGGCCAGCGTCGCCAGGGATGCGCATGATTGTCAGTGGTCAAAACCGGTTTATAAGGATCTCTAGGTTTGAACTCAAAGAGCTGAACTCAAATTTTGAATGTGATACTGAAGGAGCAAGGGGTGTACAGTTTATATGCATTAAATTTATGCTATCAATGGACATTTTTAACTGTTTTAAAATAGTATTTCATTTTTTTCCTGAAGAAGTTGTTATGAAATTCATGATGCTTTTACAACCGTAACATGGAATGTGACACTGGAAATATGTCATGTTTAAGTCCTAAGAGTATCTATAAAATTATACCTCCCTTGGGAGAACATGTGAACCATTTTCTGATAACAACAGCAACAATCCAACTGAATAATTTAATTACTTCACATATTGGAAATACAGCTGAATCCTTCTGAAAACACAATGAAAATATTTCTGGGGATTTATACATGCATCAGATCTGTGCAAATTGAGTCCCATTTTAAATGTACCAAGAAAACTTGTTTCTTGAAAGGATTCCATCGCAGTTTCCGTTCTTCTATTATGGGAATAATCACCCTATTTTATTACTTTTTTAGATGCAGACTTTGGAATGGTATATTTTCTAGATGCAAGGCAAAGGCAGAGCTGGGCAGGGTCAAGCCATGTAAATTCCCTGAACAAATGTCTGCACTGTCGAAGGTCCTGGGGACAGTACACTGAATCAAACAGATAAAGACCTTGTTATATGCCAACTACATTACAGAGAGAAGACAATTAAAAACAAAAATAGTATAGAAGTGCTTTAAGTGCTATGAAGGAAAAGAAAGGCAGAGTATGGGTGACAGAAAGGGGCAGGAAGAGTGTGTGAGTGTGAATGTGTGTGTGTGTGTGTACATGTGGGATGCACTGTCTTGCAGGCCAGGGTGAGAGGCTTTGGGTCTTACTCTGTGGGAGAAGGGAAATCACTGGAGGGTTTGGGGGACAGACATGGCAGAAAGATTTCCTTTCGACCATCTCTGTTGCTTCATCTCCAAATAGTGATGGTCAGCAGAAATAAGAGGGGAAAGGTCAATGTTTTCCCCTATTTGCTAGTTTTCTCTTTCTCTATTCACATAGGCTCAGGACTTGCAAGATTTGATCTCCTTCACTGAAATATCTGAGCAGTGAGAAGAAGAACCCAATAAACGAAAGAAAAACTTCTTTCTAGTCCTCAATTTCCTAGGAAACAATCAGAAAACGTTTCCGCAGAATAATTCCTTTGTTATATTTATTACAAAGATAACTCTCACTTCACTCATTTCCATTCCTGCAGGAAGTAGTTCCTTATAATTCTAGCTTTTTTCACAGAGCACTACGAAACAGTCTAGAAGGAATGTTTTTGCCTTTCTTAAATTAACCCTTATTATCACCACTATAAATAATTAACATAGGAATGTATGTCCTAACTACTTCACAAAAGATGTACAACCCATCGATTCCACTGGGCAAGCACAAAGGGAGACAGAAACAAGCCCCCTTGACTGCTGCTTCTATGACATTGATCTTACCAGGCGAGAAGTGGGTGTTAAAAGTGCTTACTTCAAAGTAAATAAAATTCTAAGATCAATTAGAAAAGGGGAAAGAAAAAAACTCTTCACCGACTGCCCAAATTAATCAGATTTTTCTGCTACTTCTTGGTTCTGACACTACGTGCATTCTCAAGTTCTTCTCTATTTGTTTAATCAGTTATATATGAATATGCCCTGTCCTTCTACATTCTTTTTGATATAGATTCTGATATAGATTCAGAATCTGTAATTTCTAAAACCTGGACAGATCAGATTTCATTTGAACAGCCAGCAAAGGACCTGCCAGCTGACTGGAGTGGAATTTTGTAATTAAGGAGTAAAATGTTGGCACTTTCTTGCCAAGGAACTGAGTAGATGTGTAAACTCTGGGCAGCGAAATAACTCGTAAGGAATGAGAACAACACAAGTCCCACTGGGCAAAGATGGAGAAGCCAGAGGCAGCTGGGTATGGTGGGAGGAATGTGAGTTCTGGACTCAGGCTCTGCCTCGTACTAGTTGTGTGACTAACCTCCCTGTACCCACGTTTCCTGGCAGTAACTAGGGGCGGTGCTGTGAGGATTCGAGTGATAACGTAGGTTGAGAGCTGACACAGTACCCGGCAGGTGATGCTCGTAACTATTCGCAGCTACGAGTACATAATCGGTAAGATTTATTTCTCCTTATCAAGTCTAGATCTGAGACAAGGTTGGGATGTTATAAGTCTAGAGCAGAGTCAGTGAAAGCAGCATACAATTCTGGTATCTTTGTTAGAGGAAGCTGGAATTCAACAGGCCCGGGAGAGACAGCGTTTCTCCCACAGATAGCTTACAGTAAAACAGATAATAAAGCACTTTTTTCAGGTACAGAAATTGATTCCTGACAAGGATGTCTGCTGCATTACTATCGTCATGGATGAGGACTTTATCTACATGAAAAAGACACTTCTATCTGTGGGAAATTTACTTGAGAAACAGTGATACAACGTTCAACCTAATACAAATATTGACCTTCCTGAATCAATATTCGACATTGCACCAACGCCCCTCTCTTTATATACCCTCTAATGATTCTTCTGAACACCGACGAATTGAATGCAGTGTACCTCACTCCTACGGCTGTCTCTATTTATAGCCTGGAGCTATTTTTGAACACTGCTGGTCACAAATATCAACTTGGTACAGAGGAAACGTCAATTTAAGAGCAAAATTGTAAGACAATGAGTGGGAGGGTTAGAAAGACGGGGCTATTATATTTTCTTGTTCAAAGTCACCTAGAAGACCCAAGCGGTCTCTTTCACTCGGTTTTCAGGGGTGAACATTCAGCAACATCATGAGCTATGCTTTAGCCTCTGCTGCCATTCCACAGGCCGTCTAAACAAATACGGTTTGGCTTTACCAAGGCCAAGGAGGTGAATGATTAGCAAAATTTAAGATTAGAAGTGAAAGCAGCGGGACTTCCCTGGTGGCGCAGTGGTTAAGAATCCGCCTGCCAATGCAGGGGACACGGGTTCGAGCCCTGGTCCAGGAAGATCCCACATGCCGCGGATCAACTAAGCCCGTGTGCCACAACTACTGAGCCTACGCTCTAGAGCCCGTGAGCCACAACTACTGAGCCTGCGTGCCACAACTACTGAAGCCTGCAAGCCTAGAGCCCATGCTCCGCAACAAGAGAAGCCACCACAATGAGAAGTCCGCAAGCGGCAATGAAGAATTAGCCCCCTCTTGCTGCAACTAGAGAAAGCCAGAATGCAGCAATGAAGACCCAACACAGCCAACAATAAATAAATAAAATTTAAAACATTTATTGAAAGAAAAAAAAAAAAAAGAAGTGAAAGCAGCATCACAGTTGTACCAGACAGTATGACCCCACATGCTCTTCAGTGGACTGCCCGGAGTGAGCTGGAGGGACACACTCACACACACACACTCACACACACACACACACACAAGTTCCAGCCCCTCTGCCATGCCTAACTAGCAGCAATCCATGCAACTGTACATAAGAGAACATGCCTCCCAGAGTAGATTTTGCTCACACCTGGCAGCTCCTAAGAATACTCTTCCAACAGATAAATGGAGGGCCTCTCATTTTAGATCTTAGGGTGGGTGAACTGAATGATGACTGATCTTTAATCTTTGATCTTAACGATGACTGATCCTGTTCATGTTCTTGACAAATGATTACATGTAAGTTTTTCTCCAAACTTGTCAGGCAACAACTATGAAATTTTTTTCTATGTACCACTTTACCCCATGAGAAGGTCCTAATGCTTTAGTACATGCAAAGTTTCTCACATCTTGACTTTTCAGGCCACCTGGAGTCATTTGACCCTATCCTGTTTGGATTCAAAGCACACCTCTAATTAAGACTTATAAAAGTTAGTTCCTAAGCACCTAGGCACATGCAGGGGTAAGACTCCATTCCTCTGATACCTGGACCCAAACTGGACACAAGAAAACTCATCACCACCACCACCACCTTCATCATCACCATCATCATCATCTTCTTCTCCATCTTCATCACTACTGTCCCCAGAAAGTGCGAGGAAGAGGAAGGAGAAAGGACTGTCGTACATACTACCGTAACAAAAGCAAAAAAAGTCATCAGGGAACAAAGGAAAACAGAGAGGAGGAAAGCTTTTACAATTGCTGGCCTTTTAATGAAATCTTACGCTACAAGTTTTGTCTACTGACATGCAGAAAAATAATTCACCTAAATTATATAAAGGCATAGGAACCCTTGAGGGGTGGAGGGCGCGGATTAATGGAGTCACGATACTGCTTCTTTCTAAGGGGCTGAAAACAAAGTGTCAAGGCATAACCACTTGCCAGAGGTAAGGGATCTGCTCCCTCAACCCCTTGGTCTGACTGTATTTCAACTATGATTAGCAACAGTACGAAACGTGGAAAAGTGGTCCTGTGAGCCCCAACTCTCAAATACAAGCTGGCCAGTCTCTGAAATTCATTTGTCAGGAGGCATGACATGTGCACTCGATTTCAAACACCAAGTGACTTCTTTTTATTTTGTACAGGAAGGAGGAAGAGTGAGGGGGAAGAAGGGAAGAAAGGGTCTCACCATCAAGCAACCCACACTTTCTGATGTGACTGAAGCCTGGCTGGGCGTGGACTCGGGGCACGAGTCTACCGAACCAGTTAGACACGCGGGTTAATGACCCCAAACAGAGAAACACAGGTAACCGAGGTCAGTGCCACACGACAGTTCTTCCAAACCGTGTTAATCTCCTCTCCCTGGACTGCAAACACGCACCCGACTCTCCTGCTGCATAGATACCTAGGAGAGCTCCTTAGGGAGGAGGGCCGTCTGCTCATGGCACCCGCACCGGATGAGGCGGACAGTAAAGGTGGCCCCGCGCCGGTGGGTCTCTGTCGGGAGGAGCTGGCGGGCACGGCTTGAGGGCTACTAGCTGGGGTGGGCAGGCCTGGGGAGCTCGACAGGATGGAGCTGCCCGAGGACCGCGGGGCAGGAGAAGATGACGACCCCCAGGGGTGGGTGACAGTGTAGGGCCGGTACCGCGGAGACGAGGGCTGGCTTCCCGCAGGTGTCCCTGCAGCTGCGCCGTGAGGACTGAGGGAAGCGGGAGGAGTGGACGCCTGGCTGGCTGCCCGGGACGGGGGGGCCAGAGGCAGACTCATCATTGGCACAGAGCTCCAGACACTCATGCTGGGAGCTGGGCTAGTCTCATAGAGGCTAAACGAGTTGAGAAAGGGAGGAAAGGAGAGAAAATTGAAGAAAAGCTTGAGATAAATAACTAAAATGGAAAATATCATGTTTTTAAAGAATAGTATAATTGCACTTCATATCTCTAAGCGTTCAAGTATAGAGATCTTTTAGAGACTCACCTAAATAACTGTAAGTAGACTGCCGCACTGATTTAGAGGCTATACTTATAATATGAGAAAGCCTTCTTTCCAGAGAATAATATACTATACACAGTCATTTGTTCCTAAAACTTAACTTACCAGTAGCCTAACCATGGAAAGCCACAGAGACCCAAGTGGAAGAGACAATATCTCCTCAATGAGTCAATCCATCCCCCAAACACAATACATGTCATAATCTGCATGACAGGCCCACAAATGAACATTCCCTTCTCTTACATACTTCCTGGCTATTTTACCACCAATGACATGTGCAAAAAGAACCACACCGACCTAGATAAAGAGCTGGCACCGAAGGAACCCACGCTGCAGAACATGGGGCTTGTTCCTGGATTGGAGCCGGTATTTAGCATGAGATTTCTGTCTGGTGACCGAGCTGCCGCTGCAATTGGCTGGGATGTGGCTGTCAGACTGGCAAATGGGTTTTCATCTCTAGTCTGAGTGGACATCATTAGCACTTCCATTAAAATCTGGCCAATCAAGTCCTTAAAATCAGAGAACACTGTTGGAAAGGCAGAATAAAGAAGAGGTTACACATGGTTCTTCATACACACAGTCCTTGAATAAGCCAAAGTGAACCAGAGAAGTTCGATGTGGTATCTTGGGTTGGATTCTGGAACAGTAGAAGGACGTCAGTAGAAAACCTGGTGAAATCCAAATAAGGTCTGGAGTTTAGTGAACAGTAAGATCTTAGTTCTGACAAATATACTATGGTTATGTAAGATGTTAACATCAGGGAAAACTGCGTGAAGTGTATATAGGAACTCCCTGCACTATCTCTAGAACTTTTGGTAAATCTAAAATTATTCCAAAACAGAAAGCTTATTAGAAAAAAAACAAAAAAGAACTGGAGCCCAGCTGATGAGAGTCACTGCTGATATATATTAACTATAAAAAGAAGCTACTCCCAACTACAGAGGTTAGTTTATCACACTAGAAATGCAAACTGGGTTACTATTTCTTCACCTCTGTATGTTTATATAGTTAAACTGTTAAGTACAAAGGTCAAAGTATTTTATGAAGGGTCTAATATTTAGTCACCACCTGCCTTTCTGGAGCAGACTCTTGTCTTCTAGCTTCCTTCTTATTCTTTGCAGCTCCCAACTGCTTTACTGTAGGTCTTTAGATATATTTTAAATATTACTAAATAAATAAAATGTCTAACCCATGTAAATCTTATCTGATTTCTTATTAAAAATTACCACTTATATATGTACTGGACAGATTTAAGAATCTTAACAGTTACAATAATTACAAGTGGCAGGGTTTTGAAACTCATGGTTGCTAAGCTCATCTCTATAACCAGAGTTAAGAAGATCTCAGTGAAGTCAGAAGTAAACTGTCCATCCACCAGGAACACAGAGGACTCGTGTGTGTGTGTGTGTGTGTGTGTGTGTGTGCGCGCGTGTGTGTGCGTGTGCGCGCGCGCGCACGCATGTCTGTCATGGAAGACAAGCAGCAGAGAAAAGGGAATGCAATCTCCTTGATGTTCATTCACTCATTTAAAATGTATCTACTGAGGGATTATTAAGTGCAGGCACTGGGAATACATCAGTGAGCAAAACAGACAAAAATTCCTGCCATCAGGGAGGTTATATACTAGTGATACGTAGAAGAACACTCTGGCGCACTTCCCCTCCCTCTTCTGTTCTCGAAATGACTGCTGTAGAGAAAAGTGAGTGTGCCCTGTAATGCTGGTATCTTGCTAAGAGTTTTATTACTTTGCTGTAAGTGTGGTTTAGTGTAGCCTCTTAAAATAGAATCCTGTAAACACTGCAAAATATCAACATGTGCTATCTTGCTAAGCAGTTTAATCAAGCCGATTTACTCCACTGTCTCCATATGACCCGGGAGGCACTTACAGCAGGCATAGGCCATCCAGAGCGCCTCTCTCAGGATCCCCGGAGACTACCCAGTATACTCCTGCCCAGAGTATAAGAGGCACTAATGCTCTCTCTAAGCACCTTCTTATTGCAAAGGAAAAAACTTCAACCCTGAGACAGTAGAGACCATTAACTTATTTATACGGTTTTCTTTTAGAGAAATCAAAAAAGTAAAAAAAATAATTTATCAATAAGATAGGTGGAAAGTAGGCAAACAGCAGTGGCCTCATCAAGAAGTATCCCTGTAATCAAAAATACAACTGCAAAGCAAGACAATGAATGTGGATAGGAGGGAAAGACAAAAGATTTTTCATCCTGGTTTTCTATTAAGGGCTCTGAAATAAGACAGCTGAGCTTGATTCCTACCTTCTTTTGGGTTCTGCTTAAATTGTGCAGAAAGAGAAGAAAGAAAGATGACATCTCTGTCCCGGTCCTTCCAGGAGACACGGAAGATCTTACAGACCAGCTGTAAGGCCTGTTCTTCAGACACTTCAGAACCTGATGAAGGCTCCTTGTGAGGAAGAAGATTTGAGGGTTAATTTCAAGTAGTAGGAGGTGTGAGTTAGACTTTAATAGAAATACCTAATTCTGATTTAATTTTTTACAAATGAGGATATTTTAGAAATGCATAAAACTATTCACCTACTGATTTAGGGAAAAATAAACTTGCTACTATGACTTCAAGGTTACAACATGTAGGTCTCACGAGCTTACAACGGAAGTCTATGGGGTGGGTGGAGTATAAACCAGCAGGATTGTTATCAGGAATTGCCAAGGAAGACAGTGATAAAGGATGTACATATATCCCATTTATTTACTTTTCTGAATGCTAAAAGACCAGGTTGACATTCTAGGTATACAACCAATTTTTCTCTAGAAATGTTTCCAGAATTCAATGTTTTTCACTACTTTCCATCACAGAAAGTATCATATATGAAAGAACTTTGTAAACACTCAAAACCTATACAAAATAAAGCACTGCACCACCAGGAGGCTACAGCCCAGCTTCTAATAATGTTGCTGAACACCAATAATTTACTGAACAGAAAGTGATGCAATTATCTCTACCAGTTCTACACCATGACACACACCAAAAACCCAAAAAATCCTTTTTCTAAATATAGGGAACTAAGGCTCAGATGATAACAAAATATAAAAGCCTCCTGTTTCCTCACATTCTTGCTTCAATTCCCAGTCATTTCCCTCAGAATACAACCAAAGATGTGATGACCTACTTGCTTAAGCAATTAAAGACAGAAAAAAATTCAAATTAGCTCTAAATTATTTGCTAACATTTACTGAAAAAAACATGGACCTGAAACAAAGATAACTGAAGGATTTTTATCAGGTAAAAGGACTGAGTTATACTTCCACTAATAAGGGTGATCAAGGCTACCCACTTTTCCTGAAAAAAGTAAAAGAAAAAACCCAGTCAACTAAATAGGATCTGCTGGTTTGGGGTGGCATTCTCTCATGGACTTTACAGATACAAGACATGAAGCAGTGTTTATTTATATTACCTGTAACTAAAAACAGAAGCAAGGGCTTCATCTCTTACCAACCTTATCGCTGAGGCTCCTTTTTTCTCTTCGGTCATTTTCATCAACTTCCATATTTTCAATTCCTGAATCCACATCCACCTGGGACATGCTTTAAGTATAAAAGACAATCAGTCTTTCACCTTAGATAAATCCACCCAATGTCATAGCTACTGGTTGAGGAAAAGTTTTTGTTTTTTGTGGTTTTTTTTTTTGGCTGTGCCACATGGCTTAAAGGACCTTAGTTCCCCGACCAGGGATTCAACCTGTGCCCTCAGCACTGAAAGCACCAAGTCCTAACCATGGGACCGCCAGGGAATTCCCTGGGGAAAAGTTTTAAACTATCAATCAAAATCAGTCAGGAAAGCAAAATAATAAAGGTTCATCTTTTTTCTCATTAATTTTTAAGAGCTCTTCATATATTAGGATATAAACATTCTATCATTCTTGTTGAAAATATTTTTCCCAAGTTGTCATTTCCTTAGGCTCACTTTCAAAAATAATAATAATATTGTTGGAAATATTTTCCTCAAGTTGTTATTTTCTTAGGCTCACTTTCAAAAACAAAAATTAAGAGCAGGTTTTCTATACATACTATTTCTAAATGATATACAATCAATCAGAGCCTGATTACAAAATCTGGTGAAGTACATATATTATTTCCCCCACATTAAATAACTGTCCCAGCACCACTTACTGAAAAGACCATCCTTTTCAACACCAATATGAAATCACCTACGTCATATGTCCAACTGTCATACATGTGCAGGTCTCCTTCTGGATACTCATTGCTGTTCCATTAGACAATCTGTCTGTCCCTGAGCCAATACCACTGTGTTGTACTTACTACGACTTCACAATAAACCTTGCTATATGCTAGGTCAACGCCTCTACCTTATTCTTCTACCTCAGGAGAGTCTTGGCCATTCTTGGCCCTTTGCTTCCACATGTACTTAAGAATCAGCTTGACGGGTTCCTTAAAACTCCTGTTGGGATTTTGACTAGAATTTCACTGACTCTATAGATCAAATTGGGAAGAAAAGACCTCATTATGTTACTGATCTATCCATGGACAAGGTACCTCTCTCCAAGTATTTAAGGTCTTCTTTCAATAAACTTTGATAATTTTCTCCCTAAGTCTTCCACTTCTTTTGCTAAATTTATCCTTAGGCACCATATATATATATATATATATATATATATATAAAAATATATATATTTTTTTTGGCTGTGTTGGGTCTTTGCTGCTGCGTGCGGGCTTTCTCTAGTTGTGACAAGGGGGGGGCTACTCTTTGTTGTGGTGCGCGGCCTTCTCATTGCGGTGGCTTCTCTTGTTGCGGAGCATGGACTCTAGGCGTGCGGGCTTGCTTCAGTAGTTGTGGCTCACGGGCTCTAGAGCCCACGCTCAGTAGTTGTGGCGCACAGGCGTAGTTGTTCCACAGCATGTGGGATCTTCCCAGACCAGGGCTCGAACCCGTGTCCCTTGCATTGGGAGGCGGATTCTTAACCACTGCGCCACCAGGGAAGGCCAGCACCAAATATTTTTAAATAAAATTGTGAATGGGCCTTTTTAAAAGTTAAGTTTTCTAATTTGTGCGAGTACATAGTAATGTAACTGACTTTACACACAGACCTCTTATAAGCTACTTGTTTACTTATACACTGGGCTTATAAGGCAATCATTTTATCTCCAAATAATAACTGTTTTGTTTCTTTCACTCCAATCCTAACTTGCTTTACTGCAGTGGGTAGGATCCCATGTTGAATAGAAGCAGAAACAGCACTCATCCTTTTTTTATTCCTGATTTTAAAGAGAATGCTTCTAATTTCTTACCACTGAGTATGAGAGCTGCTGTGGTTTTTTGGTAGATGTCCTTTATATTAGTGAGAATAAGAGGCTATGTTGTAGTAACACATACACTCTGCAATCTTAGAGGCTTCACACTATAAGGGTTTGTTTCTTGCCTCCGCAAAGTTTGACGAGTGAAGCAACCTTACGCCATCTTTAATCTATGCCGTCTGCAATATACAGCCTCCAAGGTCACTAGAGCAAGAGAAGAGAGGGATGGAGGAGGATCATCGGCTCAACTGCCTTCACCTAAAAGTGACACATGTCACTTCCATTCACAAGTCTACTGGACAGAACTAGTTAATTAGCCCCAATCTAATGGCAAAGGAGACTGGAAAGGCAGGGGAGCCTGTGGAATATTTGGTGAACTCTGTCTCTGCCCTACAGTTTAAGGATACAACTTTCTGTCTCCTGTTTGCTAAGATTTTTACCATGAATCAATGTTGAATTGTATCAAACCTTTGCAACTTCCAAGATTATATGGCTTTTCTATTTAATATATAATGTAGTGAATAATATTTATAGATTTTCTAATGTTAAAGCACCTTTGCATTCTTAAGATAAACCCAAGTTGGTCATGTTATATTATTTTTTTTAACTAATCTTTTAGTTGAACTATACAGAAATGTGCATACATGATGTGTTTGGCTGAATAGTTTCACAAAGGAAACATACTAATGTAACCGACACCCAGGTCAAGCAACAGAACATTACCAGCACCCCAAAAGTCCCCCTCATGACCCTTTCAATCACTACTACGCTAGCCCACAGTAACTGCTCTCCTGGCATCTAGCCCCATAGATGTTTTGTCTTCTTTTTATGTGCTGCAGTATTTGATTTGCCAATATCTCCAGACTTTTGCAAATATGTTCATAAGCATGATTACCACGTAATTAATTTTCTTCTTTTACGTTATTCTTGTCTGGTTTTGTACATTAAGGTCATATTAGTCCCGTAAACTGATTTGGTAAGTTTAAAAATTACCTGAAAAATGTGTGTAAAGTTGGAATGCTGGAATTACCTATAAAATCATATAAGAAACGTGCTTTCTTTGGAAAATTTTAAAATACTGATTCAATTTATTTCACGTTTTTTTGATTATTCAGGTTCTCTCTTTTTTCTTGAGTCAATTTTGGGAGAATGTGTTTTTCTAGGAATTTGATTTTCATCCAAATTTTGAAATTTATGTGCATCCTGCATATTTACATTTTTTGCAGAATTCTTTTTCAGTAACAAGTATTACTGAGTGCCCGTTCTATGCAGGCATTGTTCCAGGTGTCTGAGATGCCAACAAACAAACAGACAAAAAAATCCCTGCATCATGGAGCTCCATTCTAGTTAAAGGGAGAAAGATAATAAACAATAAACAAAGCATATAGTATATGATAAATGCTATGGAAAAATTAAAGAAAACAGAGCAGGAAAAAGGCAATTGAGAGGGCAGGGCTTTCCCCCTTTTAAATGGGGTGACCTCACTGAAATGCTATCTGGGCAAAAATATGAAGGAGGTTAGCCATGCACATATCCAGAGGAAAAGTATTCCAAGAAAAGGGGTTTTATTCCCAATATTTATTTATATTCTTTTTCCATTTTTCATTTTTAATGTATTATATATAGCTTTATATTCTCTTTAAGAAGCACATTAGCTGCAACACACAAATGATGATATGTAATATTTGTTATTGTTCAGTTCTAGATACTTCCAAATTTCCATTATGATTTCTTCTTTGACTTGTATTTAGAAGCATGATCTGTTTTTAAAATTTCCAAATTCATGATGGGTTTTTAAAAGATTTTTTTACCTTATATAATTATCTAAGCTAATGTCAGAAAACGTGATCTGTATGATTCTGACTCCTGAAACCTCTGGGTCAATGGATTTTATCAGAAAAGAATGTGTATTCTCCAACTGCAGAGTGCCAAATTCTGTATCTTTCAATTTGATCAAACTTGTTAGCTGTGTTGTTTAATTTGTCCATATGCTTACTGATGTTTATTCTCTTTGCTCTATTGATGACTGAAGAAGACATGTTAAAAACCTCCCATTATGATTATGTCTGTGTCAATTTCCTCTAGTTCTATCAAGATTTGCCTTATTTCATGTTGCTATTACATTACTAAGTGCATATACTTTGGAAACTGTTATATCCTACTGTTAAACTAAACACTTATCACTGTACAGTGCTTATTTCTAGTAATACTTTGTGGCAAAGTCTAATTTATTAATATACTTTCCCCAATTTTCTTTTGTTTAGTATTTTTGCCCGGTATATATTTTTCCCTTTCTTTTATTTTCAAACTTTCTCTAACCTAATGTTTCAGGTATGCCTTCAGTAAACAAGAATAAAGCTGTGTTCTATTTTGTTTTTAATCCAACCTGACGTTTCACTGTGATTTACTGTGATTACTGACGTATTTTCATTTCTTTTAACCATCTTATTTTGTGCTGTTTGCCTTTTTTAAAATCTGTGTTTCTTTCTTCCCTTTCTTTGAATTGACTTAAACCCCCTCCCTACCCACCCCAATTCCATATTTTCCCTTTGCTGGTTTGAAAATAAACTCTTTCTATTCTTTCAGTGGTTACCCTTGAAACTTCATCAAGTATTCTTAACTCAAAATCTAAAAGTTGGCCACTGTCTTCACCCCTCTCCCAAGCATACAGATCACTCCCCTTCTGGCTTACCTGCCACTGCTGTTCAGTATGTTAGATCTACCTGATGATCTACTTCTCTCCCCTATACTATTTCATAAACTGTTATTACTGTCTTACACCATCAGTGTTTAGGGTTACCACATATTTAATATTTTCTTGACTCATCTTTCCTTCTTGCATCTCAGACATTAGTCCTGAGACCATTTTCCTTCGTCTTAAACTGCATCTGTTAAAAGTTCGGGTGTTCTGGTGGCAGACTATCAGGTTGTTCTAGTTTGTTTTTTAAATCTATAAATGTCTTTATTTCACCCCTGCTCTTAAAAGATAGTTCCACAAGGGCACATAATTCCCAGCTGACAGTTACTTTCTCTCAGCACTTAATGCTACTTCCACCATCCTCTGGCCTCCATCACTGAGACATCTATCTAACTATTGTTCTTTTGTAGATAATCTCTCATTTCTCTCCGGCTGCTTTAAGCGTCTTTGTCTTTGGTGTTCTGCAATTTTACTATAAAATGTCTGGATATGAATTTCTCTTTGTTTAATCTGCTCGTGAGTTGTTGGGCTTCCTGATCTGAGGATTCATAACATTTATCAACTCCAGAAAAATCCTCAGCCATTTATCTTTTTGATAATGGCTTCCAAACCAGCAGAGGAAAAAACATGGAATAAGGAGAAGGGTGGGGAATCTCCCAGTCTGCCTATTCTCTCCTTTTGACATTTCTATTAGATATATATTGGATCTGTGTCCTCTATATTTCTAAATACCCTTCATATTTTTCAGTTCTTTTTCTCTTTGTGGTACACCCTGGATAAGTTCTTCAGCTCTATCATTCCATTTGTTAATTTCTCTTTAGTTATTTTAATCCACTGTTTATTATTTTCATTTCTAGAAATTCTATTTGGTTCTTTTTCAAATGTGCTTCGTTGTTTTTATAGTTGCTTATACCTTATTCATATTTTCCATACTCTTAAATTTATTTAAACGTACAAATTTTACATTCTGTATTTCATAATTCCAAACCCCAAAAACATCTAGGTGAATAATTCTGTTTTTATTGATTCTACAGACTCTTCTTACTCATGGTGGCTTTTTCTAGCGTGCTTTAATTTTTGACCATCAGTTCATATTTCTTGGAAATTTTTCTAAGGACATTTTCTAAAGACTTGGATGATTTATGTTTATATCTGCTAGATGCCTAAAGACACTAAAGAGTCCATTGTCTATGACAGTTCTTAGCCTGAGATTTTTCAGACTACCACGATAGTGTAAATTTAGGTTCTAAACCCATGTGAAAGTTACCCACTGGCCAAGAAATTGCAGAGTTGACTTGATTTTTAAAAATTCATCCACTCAGAGCAAAGGTAATAAGAACACAATTGTTTTTACTCTATGGGGTTGATTTTTTTCTACTTGATCTTCTTCCTGGAAGTGTAGTCCTTTCTGAATTCTTGCCTAATGCGGGGTAACCCCTGACCTGGCTCCTCACCCCAACCCACCAAGTGCACGACACCCCAATATCCTAACACACACAGAAAATGGTATCTGTCTGGCCCACTGACATAAACAGAGGGGGCTGCTTGAGGGCAAAGGAGCCAGGCCCTGGAGGTCTGGCTGCCCAAGGAGTACTCAACCCTTCAGCGACTCTGTTATCTTGTCACAGCACACCTGCAACACAGGAATGCTCTGCTCCAAGACACCCTGATCCTCATGGAGCTCCTAGAATATGGGGCTTACCTGCCTATACCCTTCCAAACTTTTAAAATTTCACCAAGCAGTAAATCTTTGCAGAAATTTTTAGGGGCTGACCTATGCTTGCCAACTTTGCATTTACAAAATAAAGACATTAAAAAAAATTTTTTTTTACCACCTATACCATTATTTCATAAAAGACATTCCAACACCAAAAACAAAAAAAGGTATACAGAACATTTCAGAATAAAACAAAGACCTTTCAATTTATTATATTTAGCTCTGATTTGCTAAGGACTGCCATGGATCTCTGGGCTGGCATTTGAGACCACTGGACTAGAGATTAAAGTGAATGGATCTTTCCCTTTCCAACAACAAAGCAGCTTACTGGAAAACTGGCTTACTTTACCTTTTTTCACAAGAGACTCCATCGATATCCATGCTCTGGGAACGTGAGAGAGACTGAGATTGTGTTTCAAGGCTATTGGAGGGCGAGCTGCTGAGAGAACTGACTCCTTCACTGCTCTGGCTTCGATGGGCTACTCCTAACCAGAAGAGACATGAAAGGTGAAGTCTCATGTGAGATAACGTCAAAGCTATTTGTAACGGCCACAGTAAACACACAGAATCGGCATTCACACCATCATTACAGTTGGCAACCGAGGACTTTCTATCAGAATATTACACTGAAGGTTGAAGGAACATTAAAATCATAGGAATGTTAGCAAGAAATCATAATTTATCAACAGATATCACATGAGGTCAGTTACAGAGCTACGTCTGATACCTAAAACTAACTCATCACCTTCTCTTTCACTAATTCAAACTATGGTCCCTGAGTACAAATCAGCTTCCAAGACAGTCCAGAAATATCCTTGAAATGTACCAAAAATAAGATACCTTAGTGAATGGATAGAGAGACAGACAGATGGAGAGATGTATGATAAAACAAATACAGTAAAATGTTAATAGTAGAATCTAGGTGATGCGTACATAAGCATTCACTGCAAAATTCTTTCTACTTCTCTGTATGCTTAGAATTTTCATAATAAGATGTCGAATAGATCCATCTAAGCCATGTCCTTAAATACAGATCAATCCATTTATTAACTGAAGATCTTATCTTGTGATAGTTTGGGGAAAACAAAAATCCTGACATCATCCTTGCCCTCACAGAGACCACAGTGTAGTGAACCACCGCCAGGTACACAGGGACACAGTGTTTCTAGTAATGTCTTCAAAACCATCTTTTTCATAGAATTTTAAAAATTACTTTAACTCTATGAATATCTTTCTATAAAAAAGAAAAGTTTACCCAGGCATTTTCAAGTACTTAAAAAATATATACCTATGTTGCTGAAAGGAAAATGGCTCATATATTTTAAAAAGCAAAACAACACAATTTGAGTTATCACTTGTAGCTGAAACAACTATCAAGTGGAGGAAACTTTAACCCTCCCAGCATCCCAAGAAAATCCACTTGCCACCCTTTCAAGTCTCTCTTCGTTGAACACTTTATCCATGCCCGACAGCAGGTTTTAACATGGACCTGTTTGGTTTTTTTTTTTAATTTTTAATTTTTTTTTGGCTGTGCTGGGTCTTTGTCGCTGCGCACGGGCCCTCTCTAGTTGCGGCGAGCGGGGGCTACTCTTTGTTGCGGTGCGTGGGCTCCTCATTGCTGTGGCTTCTCTGGTTGCAGAGCACGGGCTCTAGAGTGTGTGGACTTCAGTAGCTGCAGCATGCAGGCTCAGTAGTTGCGGTGTGTGGGTTCTAGGGCACGCGGGCTTCAGTAGTTGTGGCGCGGGATCCGTAGTTGTGGCTCACTGGCTCTAGAGAGCAGGCTCAGTAGTTGTGGCACACGGGTTTAGCTGCTCCGCGGCATGTGGGAATCTTCCCGGACCAGGGATCGAACCTGTGACCCTGGCATTGGTAGGCAGATTCTTAACCACTGCACCACCAGGGAAGTCCCAGACCTGTTTATTAAAACTTTTGCAGGACTCAGGAGGGAAAGAGAAACTAAATTTTTACTATTCATAAGTAGATTAAAGTAAAATACCAAAAGCATTTGATGTAGTGAGAATTTTGAAATAAGCTTAGAGAAGACAGTAAAACTTTAAATCATCAATTCCAGTGTAACCCAAAATAAGTCCTCAATAAATATTTATTGAAGGAGTAAATAACAGAGCATCAACAATGTCCTGAAGAGAATATCATTTTACCTACCACACTGAAAGGACTGACAACTTTTTAATAAAATAATAAAGTCCAACAATTTTTATGGGATATCAATTTAGCAGCTTTTAAATCTCCACCTTGTAAAAACCAGTTCTAAAATTAAATTGATAATTACAATAAGTTGTTTAAGTAACTATACTTGTAACATAGGGTGCTCTGCTATACTATGTATACAATAACCCTATAGTAATAGAGTGCCAGAGTATATCATATAGTATAATATACTGTATTTGCAATATTTTTATAAGACGACAAGAGTATCATCTGAATTCTTTTCTTCCTCAACCCTCCATATGATCTTCACAAGGCTCAAGTGGGGCAATTCTCCCCAGAATTTATTATGTCTACCAGTGTTCCCCAATCTCTACACACCATCTAGAATCTAGGAGGGACCCCACTTCTTTCTTTTTATTTATTTATTTGGCTGTGTTGGGTCTTCGTTGATGCATGCAGGCTTTCTCTAGTTGCAGCGAGCCGGGGCTACTCCTTCGTTGCGGTACACGGGCCTCTCATTGCAGCAGCTTCTCCTGTTGCACAGCACGGGCTCTAGGCGTGTGGGCCTCAGCAGTTGTGGCACGCAGGCTCAGCAGCTGTAGCGCACGGGCTTAGTTGCTCCACGGCATGTGGGATCTTCCCGGACCAGGGCTCAAACCCATGTACCCTGCATTGGCAGGCAGACTCCCAGTCACTGAGCCACCAGGGAAGCCCTCCACTTCTTTCTTAAACTTAAAAAAAACGGAGGGTCTCTTTGACTTTATCTAGAATCGATATAAATTAAATACTGTAACTAAAATCAAATCAAAACAACAGAACAAAATATCACTTTGGGGACTCCCCTGGTGGTGAAGTGGTTAAGAATCCACCTGCCAATGCAGAGGACACGGGTTCGAGCCCTAGTCCGGGAAGATCCCACATGCTGCAGAGCAACTAAGCCCATGTGCCACAACTACTGAGCCTGCGCTCTAGAGCCCGTGTGCCACAACTACTGAAGCCCGCGCCCCTGGAGCCCGTGCTCCGCAACAAGAGAAGCCACCGCAATGAGAAGCCCGCGCACCACAACGAAGCGTAGCCGCTCGCCGCAACTAGAGAAAGCCCACGCACAGCAACGAAGACCCAACGCAGCCAATAAGTAAACAAATTAAATTAAAAAGAAAAAAAAGAAGCTGGGACTAGATGGGAGAAACAACTTGTAGGACTCACTACAGCTTCAGTTACTTTAACTGAAAGTTACTTGTAACTGAAAGCATCTCAATTTAGAAGGCTGCCAGGTGACTGCCAAGTCACTCCCGGATGAGGACCTCCTTCCCATGGGTGGCAGCCCACCCAGTATTTGTCTCTGTTAGAAAGCACATCATTCTGGAACAGAAGCCGTCCCTTCATGCTCAATGGATAATGAAGCTACCCACTGGCCCTATTTTTACCATCTAGGACCAAAGGAGGCAAGCATAAGCCGGCCTCCTCCTCATGACGTTTCACACTGTTTTCATGGAAAGCTATCACAACCGCCTGAGATTTCTTTTGTTTGAACTACACATGCCTATGTCGTTTTGGTCATTTGCTCTTCCAATCCACTTACTGATCAACAGATCTTTCTTCGGTGCCTACCACGTGGCATGCACTGTTAAGGCACTGGGCACGCAGCAGTGAATAAAATGGACACAAGTCCCTGTCCCGCAGAACTTATACTCTAGCAGAGGAAGCAGAGAAAACAGGATATACAAGTAATATACATGCTATGTCAGCTGGTGACAGGAGCTCAAAGAAAAAGTGTCTATGTCAGATAGAGGTTGCACTTTTATACAAGGTGGCCAGAGAAGGCCTTTTTTAAAAAAAATTATTTATTCATCTCTAGTCGCAGTGAGCAGGGGCTACTCTTCGTTGCGGTGCGTGGGCCTCTCACTATTGCGGCCTCTCTTGTTGCGGAGCACAGGCTCAGTAGCTGTGGCTCACGGGCCCAGTTGCTCTGCGGCATGTGGGATCCTTCCAGCCCAGGGCTCAAACCCGTGTCCCCCGCACTGGCAGGCAGACTCTCAACCACTGCGCCACCAGGGAAGCCCCAGAGAAGGCCTTTTTGAGAAAGTGACACGTGGATAAACAACTGAAGAGCTGAACAAAAAAGCCATGTGGACTTTAGCGTAGGAGAATTCTAGGCGAAGAAATAGCAAATAAAAAGGCCCCCACTAGGTACCATGCCTGGAATGTTCCAGGAACAGAGAGGAAGCCAGTATGGCTGGAGCAGAGGACGCAAGAAGGGCAGTGAGAGAGGAGGGCAGGGCCGGGGCAGGGGCAGGGCCAGGTCACACGTGGCCCCGGGTCGAGGTGAGGACTCTGACTTTCATTCTGAGTGAGGCCGGGAGCTAACAGAAAATGATATGACCTGTCTTACGAGGGGTTCGTTTTCTATTTTGTTTTGTTTAAACTTGTTTATTTAATAGATCCCTAAAAATCTGTTTATCCAACCTGCCAAGAGCCTGGCTAATAATATCTACCTATTTATGATTATGAATAATGATGATTATATGAGAAACACAATCGGGACTTAACAGCAGAGAGGCGCACTGCCAAGAACTAACCATTCAGAGTCGCCCGAGTCTGTTGGTTTGTGATAGTAACTATCCTGCTTGCTGTAAAAAATAACGCTGCTGTCATACAATGCTGTACTTATGCTTTAGTGGGAGCCAGTATGGCTCTACACTGAGGACAGACTGAGGTGAGTAGGTGGTAGGCATGGAGAGACCAGTCTGGAGCCCACTCCAGTAATCCAGGCAAGATATGCTAGTGCCTTGAACCTGGAGAGGTGGTGAGATGAGAAGAGATGGTGAGAATCGGGTCTGGTTCTAAATTTTGCTGACAGACCTAGAGCTGGGGTGGGCAAGCTACAGTCCACAGGCCACTCTTACCTCTTTTTGTAAATACGGTTTTATTGGAACACAGCAGTGATCATCAGTTCATCATATATTGCCTATGGCTGCTTTTGTGCTACGGGGCAGAGAAGAATATTTGTGACAGAGACTGCACAGCCTGCAGAGCCAAAAATATTTACTATCTGGCCCTTTAGAGAAAGAGTGTGCTGACCCCCGATCTAGAATATGAGGTAAAAAGAAGAGAGAATGCTTTAGGCTTAAGTAACCAGAAAAAAAAAAGTTGTCATTTATTGAGAAGGGGTCCTAGGAAAAGACAAGATGTAAGGAAATATCAGGAGCTCGATTTTGGACGTGTTACCTGTGAGATGTGTAGTAGATGATGCGTGGGTCTGAGGTTCAAACGACAGGTCTGAGCTGGAGATATAAACTTAGGCATCATCAGATTAGAAATACCAACTAAACCCAGGAAGCTGGATAAAATCAATAAGAGAATAAGCATAGGCGGAGAGGACAAGAGGTTAACTGAGTCCTGGAACCCTGACACTTCGAAGCCAGGGAAACGAAAAAGACTCATACAAAGAGCTAAGAATGGAGACAGGACGAACACCAGGAGTGTGATGCTCCGGAGCGAACAGACACCTCAAGGAGAATAAGGCCAAACCCACAGTGAACGGGGCTGACAAGTCAGATCAGACAGTGACTCAGAGTGGACCACGGGAGGCCTCACCTGACGGGATTCGACTCAGCAGAGGTACAAGGACAGAAGGAGGAGACTGAGGACAGGCAACTCTTTCCAGAAGTTCTGTTGTGAAGGGGTGCAGAGATGTGGGGTGGAAGCCGGCAGGGTATATGAGATCAAGAGAGTTCCTTTCTATTTACTCCCAAGAGGGGAGAAAGAACAGCATGCACAATGGCTGTTAAAAGAAAAAATAAAAGGTTTCCACTTGAGATGGAAAACCAGATGAAGCAGGAGAGAGACAGGAACTGTTGGAACAAAGGCTCTGGGTAGATGAGAGGAGATGGGATCCGCGGCGCAGCCTGCAGTTAGGGCAGGGACAGTTCAAGCCCAACAAGAACTGGCCACATATTCGAGTAGGTGGGTGGAGGCATGACCGAAGCTTAAGGAGGTAAGTTCCCTTCATTTTGACCATTAGTTTAATCTTGCATTTTCAGATTATTTTATCTTAAAAAAAAAGCATCAACCAAACTCATGAAATCAACAGAACCAAATTTAGTCTTAATCTCCTTGCCACCAGAGATAAAGACCTGACCCTGTTTGAAAAAAAAGATGAAAGCTGGGCTTCCCTGGTAGTGCAGTGGTTGAGAGTCCATCTGCCGATGCAGGGGACACGGGTTCGTGCCCCGGTCCGGGAGGATCCCACATGCCGCGGAGCGGCTGGGCCCGTGAGCCGTGGCCGCTGAGCCTGCGCGTCCGGAGCCTGTGCTCCGCAACGGGAGAGGCCACAACAGCGAGAGGCCCGCGTACCGCAAAAAAACAAAAAAAAAAGATGAAAGCTATAGAAAGGAAAACAAGTAGCTTCAACAGATCACTATCAAAATGAATAGACATTAACAAAACACACTCTAATGATCTTAATCTTTAAACTACTGCTTGCAGGATTTTAAAAAGTTGCTGTTCAATTCAGCAATTGTTCAATTCATTTTATGTTGCTGTGGAAACGCCACAACTGTAAGCGTTAAGAGCAAGCTTACAGTTGTGGGAACGATAAATGTGTCCCAGGTGTGAAGGCAAGGCTTACCTGATGCACCTATGGGGGAGGTAGCTGGGGTCATGTTGTGGACATTGAGACCAAGACTCTGGGACGGGCCTGGGGCTGAGGCTGCTACAGGAGGCCCCGGAGGGCTCTCCCTCTGGGGAGAGGTGAGCGGGGTGTTTGGCTGGGAGGTCTGTCCACCAGCAAGTCGTGCCAGGCGCCTCCGTCGGATCTACAATGAGAGCGAAAGGGCATTTCATAACTGAACAGCAGAAACACAATTCTGCCGAAGAACAACAACGTTAATGTTATCAATAAGCATACTAGAACTTGACAACTAAATACGCCTTGAGAAAAAAGCACTCATTCGAGACAAGTGATAACTCTGTGTACCAGTATTTTTATAAGCTACCACCTCACATTTTAAAAACTGAATCTTTTTTTTTTTTTTTGGCCACACCACACAGCTTGTGGGATCTTAGTTCCCTGATCAGGGACTGAACCCAGGCCCTCGGCAGCGAGAGCTCGGAGTCCTAACCACTGGACCACCAGGGAAGTCCCTAAAACCTGCACTGTAATCACCTTACCACCTCTGTTTACTGAATCTTCTTGAGTGACACTGTGAATTTGTAATAAGCATACAACACTTTTAAACACACTAAAGCTTGTTGTTATTGTAATAAAACTATATAAATTTGGTCATATTAATAGGTAGGATATGAAATAAATATAAGTCACTGAAACAGTGAAATTAACAAGTTATATTAGGACAAATTTTACTCTCACTTTCAAGAACAAAATGATTAGATTTTTCTTACTTAATTTCAATAAAAACATAATCAACAACTTCCTCCTTATAATGACATCTCAGAGTTATGAAGTGATTACAAATATGTACCACAAAATCCCGGTGGATCACAGAAATGTTTTCCCCACATTTTGATAGTCACTAATTCATAACCAGGCAAAAAACTGAGCACCTGCCCTCCCAGGCAGTGGGCATACAAAACAATTACGATAAGGCTTCTGGCTCTAAGTAGGCATCAAAGAAGCAAACCAACTAGGTTGCTCACACTCTTTCCGTTACGAATAAGTTAGATGAAAAAGTTAAATTACGACAAATGCTAACGGGGACGGACCTCATCTGAACTAAGAACCTATTTGCCATATTCTAACATTGTTGGAAATCTGCTCCTTCTATTGTTCAGACAAGAACATCCTGATTCTTGACCCCAAAGTTCAGAAGCCCCTCCCTGTGCCCCTGCTGTAAATACATCTATCGATGAATTTATACAAAATCCTGAAGTTGTTTGGTCACAAAAAAAAAAACTTGTATAAATTATTTACTATTGTGATTAGATCTACACAAAGTTGTCTTTTCACTGTCTGTGTTTTGTTAACGTGAAATTAAATTGTAGTTATAAGTAAAAGTTGGCTGCCTAGGGAACAATAACTGTATATTCAGTTTAACAGAAATAAAAGAATATGTGTCTTAAAAAAAAAAAAACACCTCACTGAAAGAAGCTAACAAGTCGTTCTCTCAGGAATACTTCATGGGGGGGGGGCGGGGGAGGGGGACGGACCAGAAACACCACCCCCAACCTGTTCCCAACGCAATTATCAAGCCAGAGACCCAGGGTCTGTGTTCCCAGCTTCTCTGCTGCCCTTCACCTCCTCAAACATAGACAATTTACCACCAAGTCCTGTTCCTTCTGCTGGAGTACACCCTCCCCGCTCAGCTCCTCTGCCACCACCCTCTCTCACCAGGACCTCTGCGAAAGCTTCCTAATGGATACGCCTGGGTCCACTCTGGCCTAGTGAGGGTAGAGGCCCCATCCGCCTTTCTTTAAACACTTCCAAAGCTTTAGATTTCTGAAACGCAAATCAAAACCACAATGAGCTAATACCTCACACCCCTTAGGATGGCTACTATGAAAAAAACAATCAAAAACCCATAAAATAACAACTATTAGCAAGGGTGTAGAGAAACTGGAACCCCTGTACACTGCTGTTGGGAATGTAAAATGGTGCAGCCGCTATGGAAAACAGTATGGCAGTTCCTTAAGAAATTAAACATAGAATTACCATATGATCCAGTAATTCCATTCATAGGTATATACCCAAAAGACCTGAAAGCAGGGACTCAAACATGTATTTGTTTACCCATGTTCATAGTAAAATTATTTCCAAAAGCCAAAAGGTGGAAGCAACCCAAATGTCTATTAATAGATAAATAAAATGTGCTCTAAACATAAATGGAATATTATTCAACCTTAAAAAGGAAATTCTGACTGCAACACAATGAGCCCCAAGCACTTTATGCTAAGTGAAATAAGGCAGTCACAAAAAGACAAATACTGTATGATTCCACTTACATGAGGCACCTAGACTAGCCAAATTTCATAGAGGCAGAAAGTAGAATGGTGGTTGCCAAGAGCTAGGGAGATTTTTTTTTAATCTAAGTATAGAATAAAATCCTAAATGATAAGAAAGCATGTATCACCTAGATTCCTCTGCAACCCATTCCCCACACAGCAATCACAGTAATTCTTTAAAAACACAAATCACGAGGCTTCCCTGGTGGCGCAGTGGTGACGAATCCGCCTGTCAATGCAGGCGACACAGGTTCGAGCCCTGGTCCGGGAAGATCCTACGTGCTGCGGAGCAACTAAGCCCGTGCGCCACAACTACTGAGCCTGCACTCTAGAGCCCACAGCCACAACTACTGAAGCCTGCGTGCCACAACTGCTGAAGCCCGCGCACCTAGAGCCTGTGCTCCACAACAAGAGAAGCCACCGCAATGAGAAGCCCATGCACCGCAGGGAAGAGTAGCCCCCACTCGCCACAAATAGAGAGAGCCTGCGCACAGCAACAAAGACCTAACATAGCCAAAAATAAATAAATAAAAAGAAAAGCCAGACATGAAAAAGCAAACACTGCATGATTCCATTTTGATAAATCTCAAAAACAAGAAAAACTAAACTGTAACATTAGTCAGGATAGTGGTTACCTTTGGCAGGGGGTGCGGGGGTACAGGGAGGATGGCTGGGGGAGGCATGAGCGGGTGTCTCCGGTGCTGGTAATGGTCTTTCGTCTTTTTTAACGAGATGCTAGTTTCACAGGTGTGTCCGCCCTGTGACAATTCATTGGGTTGTATACTTACAACTGTGGGTAGTGAGTTCACAGGTGTTCATCATATTAATCTTCATAACTTATACGTTAAATAGTCTTTTACATGTTTCAAATAGGATATAATTTTTTTTTTCTTTTTTTTTTTTTGCCATGGCTCACAGGCCCAGCCGTTCTGTGGCATGTGGGATCTTCCCAGACTGGGGCACGAACCTGTGTCCCCTGCATCGGCAGGCGGATTCTCAACCACTGTGCCACCAGGGAAGCCCCAAATAGGATATAATTTTAAAAAATAAATCCTACTTACCCCTCAAGGCCCACTGGAAATGCTACAGTCTTTATGAGGATTCTCCATTTTTTTTTTAATTTAGTGTAAATTAAAATACCTTACACAAACACTGTGCTTACTACCTGATACTGAAATTAAGGCAGTTATTTTCACTTTAAAATGTGTTTGTGTATACACACCAATACAACAGAAGAGACTTTAAATTTTCAGGGAAACCAGCATTTGGGGATTTGCTAGAAGTTAAGTTTCATTACTTTAGAGGCAGCTAAACTTAAGAGCCCGTGCTTGACTTGAAATTCAAATGCAACCTTTACTACTAACCCACTACCTAAGTGGGTTCAAGACAAGTCGCCTGACCTCTCTGGGCTTCCAGATCCGAATCTGTACAATGGGGATAAACAGTGCCTTCCTCAGAGAATTGTGAGAAAACTACCACTTTGCCCTGTTCTCTAATTCACTTTATGTTCACGGCTCTTAACTGACCTACTACATATGTGATGTTTCTTTTTTTTTTAATTAATTAATTTATTTATTTTTTAGCTGCATTGGGTCTTCGTTGCTGTGTGTTGCTGGGCTTTCTCTAGTTGCGGTGAGCAGGGGCTACTCTTCATTGAGGCGCGCGGGCTTCTCATTGCAGCGACTTCTCTTTTTGCGGAGCATGGGCTCTAGGCACGTGGGATTCAGTAGCTGTGACACGTGGGCTCAGTAGTTGTGCCTCATGGGCTCTAGAGCGCAGGCTCAGTAGTCGGGGCGCATGGGCTTAGTTGCTCCGCGGCATGTGAGATCTTCCCGGACCAGGGCTCGAACCCGTGCCCCCTGCACTGGCAGGCGGATTCTTAACCACTGCGCCACCAGGAAAGCCCTGTGATGTTCCTTTGTGTATTGCTTGTTCACCATCCCCCTACTTTTAAGTTTCTTCAGGCCCGGGCTTTTCTCAGTTTTTTCTCTGATGGCTCATCTGTGCCTAGAAGAGTGCCTGGCACATAGTAGGTGCTCTTTAAATATGTGCTGAATGAATTAAAGAATAAATGAAAACTATCAGAAAATGCATCGCACGTAAAATTTACTGTTTAGGGAATGATAATATTACCTTTGAAAAAGCACACATTGCTTTTGAAAAAAATATGAAGCCACTTTAAATCTGGGTGCCGGGCTTCCCTGGTGGTGCAGTGGTTGAGGGTCCGCCTGCCGATGCAGGGGACACGGGTTCGTGCCCCGGTCCGGGAAGATCCCACATGCCGCAGAGCAGCTGGGCCCGTGGGCCATGGCCGCTGAGCCTGCGCGTCCGGAGCCTGTGCTCCGCAACGGGAGAGGCCACAGCGGTGAGAGGCCCGCGTACCGCGGAAAAAAAAACCCAAAAAACTGGGTGCCAAGTTCAGCCTGAGATGTTACATTCAGATGTCCTCCTCAGTGATATAAACATAGAATAAATGTCCTGACTCACTGTAATACGGGCTTGAAGGAAATTTTCCAAGAAGAAAGATTTCCACCGTGCTGGGATTCCCTAATCCCTCCCCACCACCACTCCACAAACACAGGTTTAAAAAAAAGAATAAGAATCAAGACTTTGTGAAATATACTGTGGACCAGGAAGGGAGATGGAGGAGTGGAGTAAGGAAAAGAGACAGGTCCACGCATAACATGAGCTGGTAGGAGGAGACTGGCAGAACCTGTCCTGACCCCCCATCTTAAAAACCTGCTGGGAAGGGAAGAAACAGCCATGGATGGGGCAGTGCTCCGGGCGGCCCCGCTGCAATGCTCTCAGTAGAAGACAGTGCCTTCAGTGGACCGACCACTTTCCACCATGGTGGTGGCTCTGAACTGGCCTAGCAGCCTGAGGACCCTGGGAATTTCTGGACTGGAGACTCAAGAGAATGGCTTTGAGCAATCGCAGGTATGAAGGCCTACCTAATTAATTTGACTATTAAGAGACGTGACCTCACTTTCATCACAAGCAAAACGTATGAGACACAAACTAAAAATAGTCCCAACACACCAAAGTATTATTAAACGTTTTCCTCTTTGCCTACTCTATACATAAGCAGGTAAGACCGGTAGAATGTCTTTTAAGTTAAGCGGAAGTCCTTTTTAAAAGAACTGTCTTCCTAGATGTCACAGAGAGTAAAAAACCCAGAGCATAAAAAAGGAACTTCCAATTCCTCAACTTACGACCTAACCACAACTCAAACCCAAACATACTGATCATGAAATCTCATTCCTAGAGTTTTTCTTGTCTTGACTGTTTCAGTTCTTATTTCACAAATGACATTAAAATAGGGGTTTCCCGGGAATTCCCTGACGGTCCAGTGGTTAGGGCTCAGTGCTTTCACTGCTGTGGGCCTGGCTTCCACTGCAGGGGGCACAGGTTCAATCCTTGGTCAGGGAACTAAGATCCTGCAAGCCACACGGTACAGCTGAAAAAATAATAATAATAGAATTTTAAAAGGATAAAAAATAAATAAAATAGAGGTTTCCCTGGAATTGTTTTATCTTGATGCAGCATTTCCTACCCTCACGTTTCTGACTAACTAAAAATAGATTCAAAACAGCCTCTGTTCAAAACAGCAAGGGCCACTGTGGTGACATGAGGCAGAAGCTAAGACAGGATGGGCCAAACTGATCCTCCTATTTTTAGCGTTTGTGTGGGGAAAAATAAATCCACAAGGCACTGTTTTAAATTTAGTAAACAGTCATTCTACAAAAGCATCTTACTTTTCCAAATTATTAAATTCTAAAATATTAAATTCTAACATAAAGAAAAACATTTTCAAATATTTACTCTTTGGGATGGTGTCCTTCTAGAGATATCTCCTGTTTTGATTATTATTGTAGGTTTTATTTTCTTTTTTAATAGCTGGTCATATCTAAAAGTTATTAAATGCTATGACAATTTCACAATATGCCTATATCTAAGCCCAACAATATATCTCAAAGTAAATACATTCAAATCTGAACACCACAGCTCTGAGATCTAAAATTCACAAGTTTCCTTTTTAAAATTCACAATTTTAAATTAATTTTCACTTAAAGCTCCAAAAGTCTTGTCACTTAAATCCCCCCCCATTTAAAAAGAATATATTAAACTCAGTCTATCACTGTCACCCTATATACATGAGGCCAAAAATATGAAAAAATGCTTTTTCTTTAAATCCTAACATTATAGCAAGAAGTGACAAGAGTTTAAGTCAAAGATTTCAGCTGAACACAAGTACATGTCTCCTTACTTCTCAATACAATCCTATAATCTCCTCTCCTGCAAAGAGGAAGTGAATACGGCACTCAGATAATAAAGTTTTCTAGGTTAGTCACTGACGATTATTGATACTTTGGGAGGCTGCTGCAAACTCTAAGACAAAAAAAAATTAACATTAATATGATTAACACTTACCAAACCCTTATCATGTCTCAAATGCTGGTTCTAAGGGCTTCACGTATATAAACTTAGTTAATAATCCAAAGAGACGGTACATTTATTTTCCCATTTTATAGATGAGAAAGCTGAACTCAGAGAGGCTAAGTGACTTGCTCAAGGTCACACAGCTAGAAAGCCAAAGAGTAGCCACTCTAACTCCAGAGGGTACAGTCTTACCCAAACCCCATTGATCTTTTACAGAAGAAAACCCCCTCTGAAGCTGCAGTGTCTTGCAGATGGAGGCAGCCTTACTTCCCTGATGACACAGTGCTTGTGCACTATCAGTTACAAATAAAGGAATTTATGCATAGAATGTTGGTATTTCAGATACTGTATTTATATTCTAACAACATTAGAATATTAGAAATATCCCTCTTTGATGACTGTGTATTCTGAAACAAAGAAAATTTCCATTTTCTTGTTTAAAATACACAGAGTATCGATAAATAAAACAGGAAAAAAATGACACTTTATGAACATAATCTTGCCCCCCAAATTCAGTCCTTTGTTGGTTTTTTTGTCTACTTTGCACCAGTCACGGTAGCAGGCACTAAAAGTAAGACAACACTAGGGTCATAAGCTCTATCCTTAAGGACTTCCAGATCCACTGTGGAAAGACATAGAAGAAAATCAACAATTATGATACAGCAAAATAAGGTCTGCACAAGATATAATAAGAGTAGAAAAGACACAAAGGAGAAGAGTGCAACTCTTCTCCTTTGATAATGGATGTCTGGGGCATCCATTATCACTTCATAGGGAGGTTACACATACACACATACATATATAATACATACATACGGAGCTTAGTCATGCCATATATATATATATATTTTTTTTGCGGTACGCGGGCCTCTCACTGTTGTGGCCTCTCCCGTTGCAGAGCACAGGCTCCGGACGCGCAGGCTCAGCGGCCATGGCTCACGGGTCCAGCCGCTCCGTGGCATGTGGGATCCTCCCGGACCGGGGCACAAACCCGTGTCCCCTGCATCGGCAGGCGGACTCTCAACCACTGCGCCACCAAGGAAGCCCAGTCATGCCATATCTTTTAAAGAAAACAATGTGTTTCCTATTCAGATATCTCCTGCTCTTAAAAGAAGGTATATTTTTAAGTTATATGTATTTTACCACAGTATTTTTTTAATTGAATTGAAAAAGCAGGTTGCAAAAGGGCACACACTGTGATTCCATTTGGGTATACTTACATTACAATAGGTGTTAGTGCAAATGAAAATGGCAATGATACATAATAAATTTCTATTTTTGCCCGTCTTCCTTCTCCTTTCACACAATTTCTGATGAAGAGAATGAAACTATTATTATCTCCTAGTATGTCTATAAAATCTGAAAACATTCAGATGCAAGGGCTGTTCTGCTCCAAATCGTCCTCACTCCAAGGACCCAGGATGACAAAGCAGCCTCTACAGGGAACACTCCCACTTGTCAAGGCAGAGGGAGAGGAGCGTGCGCACTGGGTGCCGGCCCAGAAGGGACCTATTCGTTTCTGCTCACATCTCATTGGCCAAAACAAGTCACATGGCCACACCTGCAGCCAGTGGGGCTGAGAAACATAACCTTCCGCCA
The DNA here is from genome assembly GCF_963455315.2 of Globicephala melas. Classification (NCBI taxonomy): domain Eukaryota; kingdom Metazoa; phylum Chordata; class Mammalia; order Artiodactyla; family Delphinidae; genus Globicephala; species Globicephala melas. The sequence continues at coordinate 180,297,623 of NC_083314.1, forward strand.
GGAAGGGGCAGGGAATATCTTGACAATAAAACAGTCTAGTGCGGCAGAGGCTCTTTTCCCTTCAGCACACACGCTGTCCAGGTGTTAGGGGTCACTTCCTGCACCGCTGCCTCTTTCTCCCTAGCACACTCCTCTCTAAGACAACTGCCCAGCATCCCCTCCTCAGGTCTTTGCTCAAATGCTACCTTCTTCGTGAGGCCTTCCCTGGCCACCTCCTGTCCCCCATTTCTGCTTTATGGTTCTCTGTACTTTCAAACAGTTCAGTCAAAACCAACATGTATGTTTACGTATGTATGTTTACATGCACACACACACACACACACACACTTACATACTAAGTGACTACGGAACAAGGCAACGCTAACACACGATGAATCCATCCAGGTGACTTGATCAATCTTTCTGCAGATTTGAACATTTTCAGAATAAAAACTTGAGAGAAAAATTATACCTACCAGCCCACCCGGCTTGGCTTTTCTCTAGCCGTGTTCAGCTGCACACAGTAGGCATGAAGTGGGAGCAGCCAGGGTTGCCCATGAGTATGAGACAGTGAGACAGAGGGAAGGTAATGCACAGTGTGTACAAGGGGCGATTACAATGAAGCACAAACCCAAGACAAAGGAAGCCCTGGCAGCGTTCTGATTCCAGGTTCCAGTTCCTTCCCGTGACCCAGCTATCTTGCTGTCCCTGGGCTCAGAAGCAGGACCCCTGTACCCTTAAAATAAATCCTATTTTTGCTTAAGCTGGATAAGCTGCTGTATTACTTACTGTGTACATGTTTATAAATCCTCAATTCCCCAAAGACATGATCAATAGTTTGTGCACAGAATAACACCTGGCTTTTGTCACTATTAGGTTTTCAGGACTCAAAATCACTTTCGCTAACTATAGTAAGTCATTTCTGAATCGGCCCAAAGAGTAATCTTGAAAGTCAAGCAACATACAAATTCTACAACAGAACACGCTGTGCACGTTACCTGACTAGAGTTTCTTCCTCAGGACAGGTAGGACTCAGCAAGCAAAGGGACACAGGAGCACTGGCAACGGTGGGGAGGCTTTGTGAGAGCACACAGTGTTTAGGGAATTCTGGGCTGCTTGTTAAAGATGCGTGTGAATGGCCAAAGCAAGACACAAGGCAGGAAAGACAGGCTGGGGCAAGCCCATGGGGAGCTCTGAATACCATCCTAAGGCTGAACGTTTTCATGACGTCAAGGAAGAGATTTTGAAGGAGTGACTGGGTCAGATTTATCTTTTAAAACACATCACTCTAGTTACCATGTGGAGAATGGACTAAGGCAGGACAAAGCAAGCCTGGGCAAGGGGGACGCTGCAAGCGACAGTTCCAGGGATATTTAATGTGTATAATCAACAGAACTCGGTCATTATTTTGGAAGTGAGATGTGAGGAAGGGTGGAGAGTCTAGGTTTCGGGCCAGGATACCCAAGTGGATGGTAAAATTCCTAAAACTGAGAATACAGAGGGAGGGGTTTTTACGAAGAGAAGATGAGTCATGATCAGACTGCTGGGTATGAGATGCCCGTAAGAATATCTCAACAGAAATGCCCTACAGGCAGCTGACATTTGTTTTATTTATGGTTATCACTTCTTTGTTCTAACAAGGATCGAAAATGATTCACAAAAAAACCACATAAAATACATTTTTAATTGAACTTAATTAAGTTAAAATCAAATATTGATAGATAAGGAAACTAGGACAGAAATAAGATGATGACAGAAAAAATCAGATAAAGCCAGAAGGGAGATTAGTACACATTATGCCTGTAGTTTACCAACACAGTATGTGAGTGACAACTCATATCACATACTCAGTATCGGCAGATGCTAACGCCAAAATATGACTCAGAGGAAGCAATCCAGTTTAGAGTGGCCCCAATGAGGAAGGAGGGCCTTGCCCCACCTTTGTGGCCTGGCTTGATTTTGGGATAGACTTCAGAGTACTAAGGGCACGGATTCAAAATCTGAGGGTCACGAGGATCTCCAGTTTTCATAAGATTTGTAAAGAGGTCCCTGACTCAGAACAGATTAAAAAGCACTTTCTCAGGGAATGAATGGGCTGCATATCCTTCACTCGATCCCCCATAAACATGTGCCCTCAACAGATCTCCTAGTGAGCACTGAGCTGAAGCAAGTTTTAGTGGCCCTCCAGTGATACCCCAAAGCAGAGCCGTGTGTAGAAGTATAGCTGCTGAGAAGACACGCACCCTCACTGTCTGCCAGGCTGGGGCAGCTGGAGATCTGGGTCCAGATCGCAGACAGGAGATACGAACTTGCAAGTCATCAGTACCAACACTTACATGGCAGATAACTCTAGGTACCAAGAGCAGAAATTTGCTATCTAGTTCACATCCATCTCCTGAGGCCTGCAGAATCGAGCATGGACCACAGGAGCATTAAATAAGTACCTGGAGAATAAATAAGTGAAGGCCTAGTAAAAGGGTATTCATTCGTGCATGCATTCATTCATTCACCAGATATACCTTGAAGGTAGGGAATGAAGGGATTCGAGAGTAGAATCCTGAGAAACATCATCATTTAAGGTATACAGGAAAGAGCAGTCTGTGATAGAGACAGAAAAGAAAGAAAGAAGTCAAGAAAAGCTGTATCCCCATGATATCCAAAGGAAGAGACTTTGAAAAGAAGAAGTGGTCACCATGGTCAAAATCCAAAGAGAGGTTAAATAACACATTCTGAAAAGTGCCAAGGGATTTGTCAATCAGGTGGTCTTAGCAAGAGCAATCTAAGTGGAAAGATGAAGGAAAAAGCCTCCCCAAAAAGCACAGGAAAGGAGGGGGGACTGAAAAATGAGTGGGGATAAGAGATCTACCCTTGTAAGAGCCTAGTCTGTGAAAGCAGAGCCAAGGGATCAAGTGACAGCAAGAGGGGAATGCAGGGCTAGAGGTGGCATCTTGTTTTTCGAACCAGAGTGAACTGGACATTTTATTAATCAAAACTTGTAATGTTCAAGAGGGAGGACGCTAGATAGAGCAGAGGTACAAAGGTAGGAAACAGCAGAGTATGCAAAGTATATACACACTGAGAAAATCTGGGAAGGCAATCCCCCCGCCAAATTAACAATGGTTCTCTCTGGATAACAGGTTTACAGGTAATTCTTGCTTTTCTCTTTATTCCTGATTATGGAAGTCTTCGACAATGAATCATGCAGAATTCAGTGAATCTATACTACTGAATTTATAATCAGAAAAAAATAATTTTAAACGAAGAGGGTAGGTTAGAAAAATTTCTAAAATCAATTTCCAAAAATCTATGACTCTAGAGGGACAAAAAAAAATATGTTAGAAGGTTTAGTTGTGGGGGGAAAATACTAACCTAGAAAAAATAGTGGAATAGTGGAAGCAAGTATATACACCAGAATGTAAACGACAGGTACCCCTGGCTGGTGAGGTTCTGAGCAAAGATTTTGCTTCTACCTTCTGTTTCCTATTTTTATTTTTGCCTCATAATACAATGAACCTAAAGTACATTTAATTGTAGAATCTGCAGTTCTCTATCTTTCCTTTAATGGCAAGTCATAAAAGGGAGGTATCAGAAGAAAGGAACAGACAGCTGGCCGCATTCCTGTGACTGTGCACTGTAAGTTGTAACACATGAATTTAACAGCTCAACGAGCCCAGATCCCATACTCCAAATAAAGGACCAAGCCCTCCTATCAGCTGAAACCTGCCACAGGACACACAAAGCACAGCAGAGAGAGACAACAGTAGACCAGTCATGTCACCTCTGCAATCTGTCTTCCAATCATTTTCTGCTTCTCTTTCCAGATTACCCACCCAACTCAATAAATGTTTACTCAAAGCTACAAGAAGCCTGCTTTCTCTACTGCATTTCCTCTCCAAAGGATATGATGACCACATTCACGACTGACTCCCAGATTAAAACCTTAAAGCATCAGTGCTTTTCCCAAACACTCCTCCCCAGCCCAAACGTGTCACACACAGCAGGGGGACCATGGATCCCAGCAGTGCACTCCAGGTGCTCCTGTCTAATTTTAACAGAGCCCCTTCCGCTCTCGGAAGAGTCCTGGTTTGGACACGACCATTTCGTGGTCACTTGCTATCTGTCTCACTGTCCTGCGTTCAGCACCCCTGGGCTGGTGCCCCCTCTATTCCAGCGCCTGTCTTTACCCACATCCACTCAGTTGCCTGCCAGGCTCCCCTTCCCTTCGCTGCGAAAGGAATGCAGACAAGGTAAGTTATCCGACTTCCTCCATGAGTACTTTTCTAGTTGAGTAAATCTCTCAAAAATAAAGTACAAAATTCTTACAGAGGCCAAGTTCCAGCAGTCGCTGGCAAAATACACAATTTTCAAACTAACTGTCTTTTGAACTCTACTACCCTGGCTGCTTTACCATAGGACACTCACACCTACGTAACTAGTCTAACCACCAACCCCAAAGTCTGGCTCACGATAAAGAAATGATTTTATTGTCATTAGAAAAGAGACTATAAACTGTTTTGTCTCAGGGAGAAAAAAGGTTTGACCCTTAGTAATTCTCCAATGCCGGGCAGTGATTACAGGGTTTTTCATTACATGGAGTTTTATAAAGTCCAACAAAAATGACTGATGTCAATACTTTCTGCATCTGATCAATAGTATGGAGAACCCTGGGTATGTGTTAGGTATGTGCCTAAGCACGTTCTGCCAGAGGGAGAGGGCTAAGAACCAAAGGCATAAGCTGCCTGATTATCCAAAGTACTTTCTTGAGTCACCCTGTAACACTGAAAATATTAGTTAATAGTATTACTTCAAATTAAAATAATAAACGGCTTATAACAATACTTATTCTAGACTCTTCATCAACATTTGATATTAGAGCAATTTTTTTAAAAAAGCATTCCGCTTGAAAGTAAAACAAGGGGGAAAAAAAAGAGGAAGTAAAACAAGAGACCGAGCGCAGTGGGTGAGCGATTGCTGCGCCAGGTGCCGTCTTCACGGCCTTCAACGGGACGGACGAGCTCTCCTGGGGCCAGCTCTGGGTCAAAATCCCAGCTGTACCCATTTCCAGCTGTGTTACCTCTCTGGGTCTTGGTTTCCCCATTTGGAAGCAGGTGATGATATAAATATCACTCATCTTGCAAGACAGTCATCAGAGATTAAGGTAACGCAACACATTACGTGGGCTGGTCTCTCTTTATGGGCGTATGGCCTACCTCCCCGCGGCGCCGCACAAGGAGAGCAGGGATCTGGCCTATCGTGCTCACCGCCACAGCCCAAGCAACGACAGCAATGCCTACAGCAGAGAGCACTCGGTAGATATCTGCTGAACAAACCAAGCGCCCACCTGACACACAGTAAACAGTCATTGTGTTTTTGTAGCTTCAGCCTCCAGGTTTCCACCATCCTTTTGCTCTGTCCACCTCCCTTTTAGGCTCAGACGCTGTTTTCCTTTGGCTCAGGGCTCTGTTTCACCCAAACGGTATGAATAAACAGCACAGCTATATCAGATCTGTGAAAAACATCGGATCTATTAGCCGACTGTGAAACTAGGAGAAACCACTAGAATCAAGAGCCTAACATTATAGAGCAGAGAAACAGCCTGAGGGTAGGATCATTTTAACTAGATCTGATTTTTAAAAAATGATTCTTACAGGGCTTCCCTGGTGGCCCTTAAACAGACGAGAAGAGCCTACAGACCAAGTAGCAGCTACTTCTGACACTCTCTCACAGAATGGTTCCTGGTCACTTAAGAATGACCGAGTGAAACAGGCAGTATTAGACATTTTAAAGAATTTCCTGAAGCCCAGCTATGAGGAAAGAGTTTTTAAATTGACTCACAAAATAATTATTGCTGAAACAAAAGTGTAAATTCTTCTGGGGCAGGGTTCGTGCGTTTTCTCTAATCTCTACCAAAGGTCTACATTCACACCAACTCTGAACACTCCAACGCCAATATTCTAGCAGATCTATATAGCAGGGCTGGGGAAAGTGGGCTCTTTCAGAGGGAGAAAACACTGACTTCTGGCCATTTCCTGTCCATATATATATATATTTTTTTTTTTTTTTGGCGGTACGCGGGCCTCTCACTGTTGTGGCCTCTCCTGTTGCGGAGCACAGGCTCCGGACGCGCAGGCTCAGCGGCCATGGCTCACGGGCCCAGCCGCTCCGCGGCATGTGGGATCCTCCCGGGCCGGGGCACGAACCCGTGTCCCCTGCATCAGCAGGTGGACTCTCAACCACTGCGCCACCAGGGAAGCCCCATCATATTCTTGATATGAATAAAGGTTTCCTTCCTAACATGGATCATTAATGTTTAAGTTCCTCCTACAGGTTAAGCATCATCCCAAATGCCACTCAGCCCTTTTTAAAAACAGAAATGGCAATACTTTCATATAAATATCTCGTTCCAGTACGGGTCAATGTGCTTTGTTACCTGTCCACATTAACATCAAGAAAGACAAAGAGGGACTTCCCAAAAAGTCCGTGCTCTGCAACAAGAGAAGCCACCACAATGAGAAGCCCGCGCACCGCAACAGAGTAGCCCCCACTTGCCACAACTAGAGAAAGCCCACACACAGCAACGAAGACCCAATGCAGCCAAAATTAAATAAACAAATTTAATTTAAAAAAACTTACCAAAAAAAAAGACTAAGAGGTGTCTAATGGGACACTTGCACAAGCATATTTTCCACTTGGCATTCACTAAAATTCTCCCACTCACAAGCCATTCTAATCATAACATCTCAAGGCAAAAGACTGCTTTATCCGCATTTCCCTAGACCAGAAATCACCAAACTATTCGAGTGTGAGGACATTTATACAAAGTAAAGAAGAACAAACACACAAAAGCCCCTGCAGATGACCAACCCATCTGCCCCAAGTTGGCCTTGAAAGAAAAAAAATTGGGCACTCCTGTGATGGAACTCCACGGAAATGATGTCTGGTCTGTATTTATCATAACTAAAAGGTTAACTAACATAAAAGTGGAAAGCTAATTAATTAATTAATGTTCACCAAACATAAACATATATATGCTGTCATACGGTAGCATCCTAAAACAAAAATGTCGTAAATGACACTCTAAACATCTACTCTACATAACTGATGTTCAAAGCTCAAAGGGGCTATACATTTTTTTCTCTGTGTAGATTGAAAGTTAACATTTTTTAACTGGCCCACAAAATAATTATTGCTGAAACCAAAGTGTAAATTCCTCTGGGAGATCTATATACAGTAAGGTAAAAGTGTTTTGCTATTGCTTTTTCGCATTTAAAATTCTTCCTTCATCTTGCCTCAAAATTTTTTTAAATTAATTAACTAATTAATTTTAAAAAAATAAAAGGGACTTCCCTGGCGGTCCAGTGGTTAAGACTCCGCACTTCCACTGCAGGGGACACAGGTTCGATCCCTGGTTGGGGAACTAAAATCCCACATGCGCATGGCGTGGCCAAAAAAAAAAAAAACTTTACTACCTGCTTTTTTCTAAATATTCATATCCCTCAATAGCCTAAACAGGATAATTTTATGGGTAAATTAAATCACACATAAAAAGTTCTACTCAGTAGATTATAAAGGTTGCTAGATATTTTTAAATTTTCCACCAATTTTCATTTCCCTCTCAGAAATAAGTTTTTCCCACCAGGGCATTCATATATACAGAATTTTTCCATCTCTAACATTAAATGTACTTTATTATTTTTGAAAATGAGAAATCTGTATATGATTATTTTGGGTCAATCATAATACCTGATTGGCCAGCACAAAGAAGTATTTACAGATAAGCACCAATAATATAGAAAACTAGCTGTTGGACAACACTTTTTAATCAAAAATTTTTTAAATTTTAAAACACGAGTTATAGTTTTAAATACAACAATCCATAATTCATGAAAACAAGTGTTTATACTATAAAAATATGACCAATGTATTTGATAAAATACAAAAGAGGTTTCATTGAGATTGGAGAAATAAGATATGCAACATGAAAACGATAATATGGACGTAAATGCCTCTATGTAAAAATATTGATTAAAAAAAAAGTGAATCTGGGCTTCCCTGGTGGCGCAGTGGTTGAGAGTCCGCCTGCCGATGCAGGGGACGCGGGTTCGTGCCCCGGTCGGAGAAGATCCCACATGCCGTGGAGCGGCTGGTCCCGTGAGCCATGGCCGCTGAGCCTGCGCGTCCGAAGCCTGTCTCCGCAATGGGAGAGGTCACAACAGTGAGAGGCCCGCGTAAAAAAAAATACACACACACACAAAAAAAAAGTGAATCTATTTGATGAAGTTTAATGAGTTATCCAAAGATTCAATATTGTGTATAAGTAGAAACTTGTTAAAAATTTCAAGAAATTCTCTTAATGACATGGCATTAGAGTCAGACACATATCAATATTTTTTCCATTAAAACCTGAACATTGGTCTTTGATGAGCTTTCATACGGTTTTCTATAAGCTTGGTTCTAACCAAACGCTCTCCAGACATATACCCACCTGTACAGAGAAAGTCAGTGACAAACGAGGACCAGCTACAGGATTTGTGGGGCCTGGGGCCTAATAAAAATGCAGGGCCTCTTTCTCAAATGTATTAAAAATTTCAAGACAGCAACAGCAGAGCATTCGACCAAGTGTGGGGCACTTCTGACTGCAGGTCACATGTCCGCGAAGCCAGCCCTGGTGACAAGTATAGACAGAGGTCTGACCAAAGACCCTGACCTAATATGACCCTAGAAGAGTGCCTGGCAGATGACAGATGTGCATGATGATTTGTTTGGAAATCCGAGGAGTTCAGCTCCCAAAAAGACCCATAAAAGCAAAGGGCCATCTCATCTAGGCAGAAAATTTAACTAATTACCATGACACTATTACACATCTAGAATCTATGCCAAACACTGACAGGGAGCAAAGAAACAATGTGCACTGAATATATTTCACAAAGTTTAATTAGAAAGTTAATTAAGTCAAGGCCAGATATTCTCAATACTAGGACCCAAAAGAGAGCTCTTTGCCCAGCCTGACTACTGTTTTCAAATGATGCTAAAGATACGGCAGCTGGTAAGCAGTTCGCACAGTGTCATCCCATTCAGAGATTCTCCTTCTCCAGCCCTGCAGGAGGGGACAGTCCCTTCAGAAGACAAAACACGTCATCTGACTTGAGCAGACTGAATCACCTCGTGTTTTGGGTTTTGGTCCTGATACGCAGCGTGTTTCTCCTGTCTGCACAGTTCCCCTCCTTTCACACTTCCTCGCTCTTCCTTCACCCCTTTAGTACATGCAGGGCACCTGATCACTCCAGATTTTAGGAAAAAGGAAGAGGAGGTGTGCCAAGTGATAACACTGTGGCTTCACACAAAAGATGGCAGCTGGGTGAGAAGAGACTTTAGGAAGCTTAAGGGGCTGGGGGAGAGGATTCCAGCCCAACCTTTCACACAAGCCCCAGCCTGTTTGCTACCTTAACAGGTAAGAGAACTCCTTTTATGCTCTCCGCATTGTTATGTGCAAAGGGCTCGGGAGGTGCTATATAAGCACCAACTAAAATTCTTACCATGTACAACTTAATCTTACTCTGGAAAAGAGAGCTAATTTGTCCCAGGAAGGGACATATGAGAGCTAATATGTCCCTACATGCTCTGCCAGGGCACTGTACTCAGCACTTTATGTATCACTGCAATTAATATGAAGAACAATGCCACGGATAGGTATGCAGACCCCCATTTTACAAGTGAGGAAACTGAGGCTCAGAAAGTACTTTGCCCGGGGTCATCCAACTGGTTGGTCCACCTAAAACCCAGGTACATCTGACTCTGAATTACAGCTCTGACAATAATGTTTCTTTCCAGTGCCTACCTTAACCTAACTAATGTAATTTTACATAGTAACAGCAAAAACAAAACAAAAAACGATTGCAGCACAAGAACCGGGAGTCACGGAAAGACGCCTTGTAGTCAATTCGTGAACTCAGCCGCTATTTACCGTGGGGCACCCTGTGTCAAGCCCCGTGCTAAGAGATGGATAAAAAACAGTGAAAACAAGAATAATCAGGGCTTATGCTGCAGTAGGAGATACGCCAAACAAATAGACAATTCCAACCAGTGTGATTAATATCAGGATAGGAGAAGCGATTTTAATGAAACACCTTTTCTGTTCTTCCTATTTCTCCTCAACTCCTCCTCCTCCAGCTTCTGCTCACTTACTGGTTTAGGAGCGTTTGGGGTTACACAGTTGGCTGTGCTCGATAATCACATGGCAAAACCTTTCAGACCCACAAACACCCACCAATATCAGAGATTTTTTCACCATCTCCAATGCTTCTTCAGTGCTTCTAAAAATTTTACGATCAATTTCAAAGAGTGAATGTAACAGAGTTTGCCCAGAGTAAGAAATAACTGAAACATTTATCCTCACCACAGATTTTTCTAATGTCAAAAATTCTGATCATCTTTACAGACTAACTCAAGTCCTCCCAGAGCCCTTCCCAGATTTCCCCAGTCAGGATTCACTGCTCCATCAACTGTACTCCTTTACTTAAATATCTATTTCAGCCCTTGAACTCTACTTGGAGTTGGCTGTGTTCCTGTCTCCCCATTGCAGTACGAGCTCACTGAAGGTGAAGACCAGGTCTCACTCATATTTGAGACGGTATCTCCACACATGTACCCCCAATACCCAGCAGAGAGTAAACATTCCACATATATTTGCTGAAACTACACAAACAAAATTAATATTTTATCATATACCTATTTGCCACTCTTTCTTAAATGTTCTAAAGATTAACTGTAGTATGATTCAGTGTGCCCAGATTATGGTTCAAAATTTACACTTGGAACTCTTCAGGCCCCAAACACCCTGCTAGGAATAATATACAAATCTATCTCCACACCTTTACTTCCTACCTCGGGAAAGAGAGGAACAGAGTAAAGAGTAAATATTTATTGAATGAATAAAGGAATTAGTGATCATAATAGGAAATGGTAAAAGATAAAATTTAAAAGGATATGTTCTGGGACTTCCCTAGTGGCACAGTGGTTAAGAATCCGCCTGCCAATGCGGGGGACACAGGTTCAAGCCCCTGGTCCGGGAAGATCCCACATGCCGTGGAGCAACTAAGCCCGTGCGCCACAACTACTGAGCCTGCGCTCTAGAACCTGTGAGACACAACTACTGAGCCCACACGCCTAAAGCCCGTGCTCCGCAACAAGAGAAGCCACTGCAATGAGAAGCCCGCGCACTGCAACGAAGAGTAGCCCCTGCTCGCCGCAACTAGAGAAAGCCCGCACGCAGCAACAAAGCCCCAACGCAGCCATAAATAAATAAATAAATAGATAGATAGATAGATATGTTCGCCAAATATCTTCTTCCCACTTTTTAAACCCATGGCTTCACAGTGTATGGATGGCTCCCCAGTATACCCCTGGAGCTGACACCTCACTCTGAGCTATGTACTCTCCCATCCCGTTCTGTCTTACTCTGTCTTGAACCTATTCAGCAATGAAATTGGTCTTGTTAAGGTCACTAATGACCTCCACGTTGCCAAATCCCATCGTTGAGTCTTGGTCTTCCTTTAATTTACTTTACTGGCATTCAACAGAGCTGAACACTGCCCTCCGTCATGAAACACTTTCTTCTCCTGGACACCAGAACTCCAGGCTCTCGTCTTTCCTTCTATCTCAGTGGCTATCCCTTGTCAGTTCTTTTCTGGGTCCTCTTTTTTTTTCTCTTTATTAATTAATTTATTTTTATTTATTTTATTTTTGGCTGTGTTGGGTCTTTGTTGCTGCGCCCGGGCTTTCTCTAGTTATGGCGAGCAGGGGCTTCTCATCGGGGTGGCTTCTCGTGTTGCAGAGCACGGGCTCTAGGCACACAGGCTCAGTAGTTGTGGCTTGCGGGCTCTAGAGCACAGGCTCAGTCGTTGTGGCGCACAGGCTTAGCTGCTCCGCGGCATGTGGGATCTTCCCGGACCAGGGCTCGAACCTGTGTCCCCTGCATTGGCAAGTGGATTCTTAACCACTGCACCACCAGTGAAGCCATCTGGGTCCTCTTTCCTTCCCATCTCTAAATGCTGGAGAGGCTCAAGGCTCAGTCCTCTGACCTCCACTCTTCTATCTAGGCTCACTCCCTAGGTCATCTGTCCATTCTCATGATTTTAAATATACTGACAACGTCCTGACTGGTATCCCCAACCCCAGCCTTCTTCCTGAACTGCAAGCCCAACATACATCCAACAACCTACTTAACATCTCCAAGTGGACAAATAATAAACAATATAACAAGAATATGACCAAAACAGCTTAATTTCTCCCTCTAATCTCCTCTTTCAGTGTTCCCCACCTCAGTACAGAACAACTCCATTTTTCAAACTGTGAAGGCTAAAACTCTTGGCATCACTGTGGTAGAGATAGCTAGTTGCTTCCTCCTCCTATACATTCAGCCACCCTTGCATTTGGTTATGGCCACGTGACTAAGTTCTGGCCAAGGAGGTGTAAGCAATGATGTGTGACATCTCTGATCATGCCCTTGACAGACGGGAACATGTCCTCCCCTTTGGTCCCTGAGAACTGGAATGCAGATGTGCGTGTAGGCACTGGAGCAGCCATCTTGGACTACAAGCTAGATGCCTCATACAGAGGATAACACAGCACTAAACAGAACTGGCTCCCTAGTGATCATGGAATTATTAAACCGGCTCTCAACCACTTACCCAGATTTTTACTTAAAAGAAATATAAGCTTCTATCTTATTTAAACCATTATTATTTTGGATATCTCTGCTGCAGCAATCAAACCAATACCTTAACTAATATATAGAATTTGGAACCTGGAAGTAATCAACCTAAACAGAATATAAATACATGGCAGTGTTTTAGGGCTCAGCATGGGCACAGATATTGCAGGATGGAAGGCTGGTAACCTTGTTAGGCCACAATAAAACGTTTGGTAAAACCTGTGACACCTCAGAAAATAGCCTGCATGCCTACACGGCCTACAATTCTAGGGGAACTGGTTGAACAATTCGGAATTTGGGTGCCTATTGGCTTCTTGCCACTTTAAGCAAGAAGTTCCACAAGAATGAGACAGACTCAAGCTGCAGTTTGCCGATTTGCCTGCAGAGATAAAAGGGAAAACAGGTCTGCCTAAGGCACGTCCACAGTCTAGTCTAAGTTTGCTCAGAGTCTGGTAATTTGGGGATCAAGTAGGGTTGAAAAAGCCAACTCCTTCAGGCTCCTGAAAGAAACAAGCTGGAGACACTGTTCAGCCCCAGGAAGGGGATATTCTCCAATGACCTGGCCCCAAAGGACTGATTCAGGAACTCCCACCACTGCCAAGGCAGGGAGACCCCCTACCACAGCCTGGCAGGAGCTGACAATGGCTGTGGACCAGTGAGGGATCTGTACTCCCCATTCTTCCCTTTTCGAAGTGGTAGTTATTTCCATGATTCTATCCTACTCCACCACATCACATGGTGGGGCGGGGGCGCGGGGAGGGAACAGCAGCTGATAACCTGCATTTTAATCTAAAGGTTCCTGGATGGTATATCACCCAGAGATTCTGGACTCAACTGAAGGTTGCCTCTTTAGGAAAGCAGAGCGTGTGTTTTAGGTTTCGGAAGAAGGGTTTGAACAGAACAGCCTTGACTGTACTCCCCTTCTAACGTGAGAGAGCTTTTAGATGAGCATACAGCTACCCAGTAAGAACTGCAGTTCTCAGCTTCCCAGCCAGGAGCCGTGGCCACGTGACTTAGGTTCTGGCCAATGGGAGGTGAGCAGAAGTGAGTGATCTGTGCAACTTCCAAGCTGTGCCATTAACGAGGAGCATGCCTTCTCCTTCCCCTCTCCTCTCGTCCCTCTGGCTACAGTGCAGACAGACGTGGACCAAAAGATGGATGCCATACGTTAGGAGAGTTGGTACAACAGGACAGAAGGCGCCTGGGCCCCTAATGAGCGCGGAGCTGCCACAGCAGCCCCAGCCTCCTACCCAGACTTCTATTTAGAGAGAAATAAACATCTATCTGGTTTAAGCAGCTGCTATTTCGTGTTGTGCTATTTCAACTGTTACAACGGTCCACTCGATGACATCCCAGCTCAGATGGCCATTCTTGACTCCACTCCACATCCATCCCATCACCCAATCCTATTGGCTCTACCCACAAAATATCTGACCATCCTCTATCTGACCTTTTCTCACCTTCTCCACTACAAACCCTGGTCCTGGGACTCCTGCACTGGCCTCCTAACCTTTCTCTCCATTTTCACTCTTTCCCCCTTTATCTATTCTCTTCACAGCAGCCACAGTGATTCTTTTAAAACATAAATCAGGGACTTCCCTGGTGGTCCAGTGGTTAAGACTCCACGCTCCCAATGCAGGGGGCCCGGGTTCGATCCCTGGTCAGGAAACTAGATCCCACACGCCACAACTAAGACCCGGCGCAGCCAAATAAACTAATTAATTAATAAATTTTAAAAAAAACATAATTCAGAATGTAAGCCCCATGCAGGCAAGGATTTCTGCCTGTATTGTTCATTCATATATCCTCATGATCTAAAACAAAGCTGGGCATATACCATATGTCATCAAATACAAAATGTCACTGACTGTAAACTGCACCGTTGTTTTTTGCACCACCAAGACAAAAAACTACTGTCCATTAAACCACAACAAAATACCTTAACAACAGACCAGGCCAGAGTAGTAATCAGTTACACCAGCCTCTCATTGCTTTGAAATTTCTTTCTGAGAAGGTGGAGTGTCTCTGACCTTCAATTGCATTGCCTGGGTGTAAAAGGCAGTCCTTCTAACTGTATGTTCAATTTCAAAATGTGACACAGCTTCAGAGACTTGTGGATTTCTGCCTTTCTACGGCTCCCTAATGCACTTGGTTGCTGCTTTGCAATAAAATATGAAATTGTGGTCATTCTTTCACCAACATTTTCTTTGTTTCCTTTACTAATATCAAATTGAGACCCCACTGCTATTTCCATTTCTCTCTGCATACAAAGTAACATATGCTTTCACTGCTAATCAAAGTGTAATTTGGGGGGAGGCATTTAAAATAGCAACTATATTTATCATGCACAGCATTTAATTGAAGGTACAACAACATGAACAGGTATAACCAGGTTTACACATAAACAGGAAATGACAACTTTCACAACTACCACGTGGCCAACCGTGATTACACCAAGAAGCATCCCAATTTCAAAGATGTGAAAATGTGAAGTAAAAAAAAAGGTTGGGGCACCTCAGAATTGATTGAAAGTCGCCTCCTAAAATTGCACACACTCCTCGCATTGCTCTCCATCCCTTTATAGCCTATTTTATTTTTCTCCGTGGCACTGTCACCAAATGACATCTTATATGTATGTATTTGTTTATCACGTCTCCTCCCACTAGAAAGGAGCTCCACGCAAGCAAGGCTCGTGTGGTGTCTGACATGCAGCAAGTAAATGGCAAGTATCACTGAAGGAGCTGCTACAGAAGCTCTCTCCACCTGGACACACCACAAGTACCTTCTGAGAAAATGCATTCTGTGCCAAGCACAGGCCTGAAGACCCAAGGACCCGTTGTCAGAAGTCTTTCTGTCTTTTTCCCCTAAAAGAGTAGAGGGCTATTTGATAAGCTCCACTCTTAGCAATAACGAGGGCTTCCACTTCCCATCTCAAGAGGGACAATAAAAATGCTGCAACCATTACATCTGGCTGAGATTATTCCTATTTTGGAGGTAGTTTAGCAAAGGGATTAAGAACTCTGGGATCAGACTCTGGATTAGAATCCAGGTTCTACCACTTCCTCGTTGTCCACCTTTTGGCAAGTTAATTTCTATCAGCCTCAACTTTTAAATCTGTAAAACGGGGCTATTAGTACCAACCTTGCTGAGCAAGTTAAGTGCTTAGCACATATTAAGAGCTTCATAAATATCAACTATTATCATTACCATTCTCTGTTTCTTGGCTAAAATGAACAAAAAGGAGTGAGAAGGGGCCTGGGAGGCAACATCCCACTCTCCTTCCAGGCTTGAGGAAGGAGAATCCTGGTTATCAAGTGCGTGTTAGCAATGATCTACTGGAAAAAAAGTGAGCTTAGGTCCTGAGGCCTGTTACAAAGAAAGAAAAGGTCAGAGATGGAGATGTTAAGAGCAGAAAGGCCAGGGCTGGCGCCTCTATGTCAGCTCATCTCTCAGTGGTCCAAAGGAACAAATCTGCTTTCTCCAAAATCTGCTCCTTGTCTGGAATTCCTTCTCTCTCCTCCAATGAAACCAAGGAGTCATCTTTTTCTTTCTTTCTCTGCGTCCACCTCTTTCACATCAAACTTATCATCAGAAGTGGGTTAACTTAGATCCTCAATATTTCTGATGTCTGCTCTCCTCCGTTCCCACTGCCAAGGCCTTGCTTGAGACTCCACTGCCTTGGTTCCCATAGCAACAGCAGCCACCTTCTTCCTATCCACCTTTGACACCCTTGCCAGTTATCTTTCGAATCCCTTAAAATCCCTCAAAGGCTTCTGATAGTCTTACTGAGAAAGTTCAAACTCCTAAGCATTTCTGAAAACCCTCGGAGACCTGGTGCCTGTCTGCCTGCGGCCACTCCCCCAGGCAAATCCTGTCTCCAGTCCCACTAGTTCTTGTGGTTTCCTGAGCTCCCCAGTTTCACAGCCGGTTTCAAGAGCCCTTCGCATAAGCATCGCTTTTTCTTGAAAGTTTTCGCTAAGACGCTAAGCCAACAGGGCTCCCTTCTTGTTTTTCTTACTGTCTTGTGCATAGGTCCACAACAGCTCTTAGCACCCTGTCTGTATTGTAATTGCTGGACTCCTAGCTATCTCTATCTCTACCCATCCCCTAACCCCAGTTAAATAATTTCTTTAAGAAAAAGACTGTGTTTCTCCTAACCTACCTAACACATTGCTGGAAATGCACAGCATCTTTTGTTTTAACATCTTTATTGGAGTTTAATTGCTTTACAATGTTGGGTTAGTTTCCGCTTTATAACAAAGTGAATCAGCTATACATATACATACATCCCCATATCTCCTCCTTCTTGAGTCTCCCTCCCACCCTCCCTATCCCACCCCTCTAGGTGGTCACAAAGCAACAGCATCTTTTTTTTTTTTTTAATTTTAATTTTTATTTTTTTGCGGTACGCAAGCCTCTCACTGTTGTGGCCTCTCCCGTTGCGGAGCACAGGCTCCGGACGCGCAGGCTCAGCGGCCATGGCTCACGGGCCCAGCCGCTCCGCGGCATGTGGGATCTTCCCGGACCGGGGCACGAACCCGTGTCCCCTGCATCGGCAGGCGGACTCTCAACCACTGCGCCACCAGGGAAGCCCCAACAGCATCTTTTTAAAAAATGTTTGCTGAGTGAATGATTTTGGAGGGGTGTGATGAGAGTCAGCACCAAAAAGACTAGAAACTTGATCACATCATGAATGAATTCATAAAAAACAACACTTTTACAGAAAAACTATGCAGATCAACCATGTTAGTAGGATATTTATATAGAAGCTGTGGTGAATTTATTGGCAGTTGTTGGGCAGTAAAATACAGTAAAAAGGGCTTTTAGATCAGGAACCCTGGGTTTGAATTCCAATTCTGTCACTTCTAAGCCAGGGCACTATGGACTTAACCTAATTCTCAGATGCTTCACCTATAAAACAAGGAAAATTTAAGGAACTGCTGGACTGCACTGTTTTATCAAATGAGACAATGGTTGTAAAATGCCTGGCACAGAGCAGGTTTCTAAGACTGCTAATAAATGTTGGTCCCTTTCCACTGAAAAAACACTGCTAAAATGTCCAAGGTCATATATTCTGCATTTGGGAAGGAAGACAACTTCTAAAACCTTGACCACACCCTGAATCCCAGCCAGCCCTCTTGAAGATGAACTAGGTCATACAGATTTTGCAAAAAAAAAAAAAAAAAAGAAAGAAAATCATTTCAATGAAAACACATCAGCACCATAGTTGAAAACCAGTTTAAAATACCTGCCCTACTCAGAGCATCATTTTGGTATAAAAAACAAACAAACAAACAAAAACACATGAGCAGGGTACAGAATGAATGTAATGTAAATAATGACGCCTTGAAATGCAGGCTCCTGAAGAGAATAAACTTAGTCATGGATCTGCTCTATACAGCAAAGGGCTCATTGTAATGTGCTATATAAACAGCACTGAAGTTAAAGAAATACTCTACTGAGAAAGCACAAGAGAAGAAAAGTACAAGAATTCAAGGTGATCTATAAGAGGGACCAAAAAGTACCCATAATGTAAAATCTTCTAAAGCTACTACCCTGGTTATAGCAGGCTCTATTTGCCATGGACTACATTCTCATATATTTTCATTTTGCTAAAATATGACACTCTGTCATACCTAATTTCCTAATTTAGATTGAAAGATCAATGTCTTGATTGTTTACACCCTGAGATACATGTTTGAGTTTTCAATAATATAAATGTATTATTTTCTAACCAAATAAATGTCAACTACCGTATCTGTGACACAAGTTTCCACCCATAGAGTAACAATAAGGCAAAAGTTCTGGAAATGTCTCTGTTGAGAACTGTTCACCTAATCCCAGAATTACAGGAAATGGATTAAAAAAAACTTAAGCTTCTTCCCCATAAAATATTTGTTTTAGATTATGCTGAGAGTAAAATTACCAGTTATTGAACTGTCCCTTTGTGTTCAGGCCAACTAATTTGTTGAACATAATTTTATATTGATCTTGTATTAGTGAATTTAATTTTTCACATTTATTTTAATATTTTGTTGACCTTGAAAAATGTCTATCTCCTCCACAATGATTATATTTGTTCCATATATGGTAAAAAAAAAAAAGTTAATACCTTCCTCAAGGACTGGATAAAGTGAAGAGCTACAGTTCAGATTATACAGTTCTTTAACTGGTCTGTATGCTTTAATGGTTTTCTTAGTGAAAACTCAAGTATGTAAAAACTTCTAAACCAGGAACAATTTAAAGAATGTCAAGAAAAAAAGTAATTTCTGGAGGTAAAAAACTCACTAAAAAACTATCTGCCTTAAGAGAAATGATCCACTAGCATTAATGTTAAAGAAAAAAGGGGGTGCACTTTAAAAAAACTACACAAAACAAAGTGCCTCTAAGAGGATCTCTTGATAGTTCCTACCTGAATCAAAGAAATTGTTCAATATTCTTCTAATTTAAGATTACACTATTGATGTATTTAGAAAACAAAATCAGTAACAAAGAATGGGCAATCCTGACTTTCCAAAAAGCCAGGTATCAAAACCAACAAAATTATTTGCTTCCTTTTCTGCGTGACCCTTAACCCACCACTTGCCTGCCTCATCTCTGGAGAATTTTAGTCCCTAGGTAAATATACTGACTGCTCTGCAGCTAAAACTGAAGCATGGAAGTTTTACAGTACAACCAACCTGATAGATGACTACTTTCATAATACTGTAGAGAAGTTTTACATGAACTGTGGAAGAAATGGTAGGTGGAAGAGAATGAGGCCAGCAGGGGTCCTGAAAGGGAAGCTCCCTATTTGTAAAAAAAAAAGAAGGGAAAAGTCAACAGAGTCACAGGAAAATCCTGGTACCCTAAATGCCACTTTTTCTTATTATTATTAAATAATCTTGAAAACATCAAGAAGGGGATCTGTAAGACTCCTTTCAGAAATGATAATAGGAGGAATTTTCAAAGTCATTTGCTTCCATTTGCTTCCTGTTCAGTGTCTGTTACAGCAAAACACAAATTTGAAAGGGGCAAAAACTAGAAAAAGGCATAATGAAAGAGGAGTATACCAGAAGCCATTAGTGGTCTGTTAAATTGCTAGAATTTAACTGTAATTCACGAAGCTATTGAGAAGATGCATATTTTGTTAAATATCAAAGAATCTGTCTGTAGACCACCCCCAAACACATATGTAATGTTTAATTAACTTATACAGTGAAATGCCACACATACTTGGGATTTCAAATCCTTTAAAAACATACACCTATACATTATGATTCCTCCCAAAATTATTCTTTAGATCTCTGCAGTAAGGCGAGCGCGCGCACACGCACATGCGCGAGCGCGCGCGTATACACACACACACACACACACACACACACACACAACTTGATGTAAATCTAGCCCTTTTTGCTTAAATACCCTGAAGAAAAGAATGAAAGCCTCAGTATGCTCTCCTCTTCTTTAGACCCTAAAAGAAGACTCGAAAAGAGGCAAATGGAGTTCAGGATGGAAAAAGAAGGCAAAGGAATACAAGAGAATACAACCGGAGACCCTCTCAGGGACTCATTTAATTCTCAGAAAATGTCATCTCCATTCCTGCCCAAAGGCCAGGCACCACTGGCGCAATATCAACCCTATCCAAAGCGCCAAAGAGTTGCCAACTAATCTCCCAAGGTGTCCCCCAACCTCCTCACCTCATCAGCGCTCAGCTCCTCCATCGCTTTCCTCTTAATGGTGAAAGGCGTTAAGGAGAGATCTTCTGTTCTTTGAGACTAGGGCGGGAGGAGAGTGGAAGGTGTCTATCGGGCTGTCTGGTCCCCCGAATGGGGGAGGTTTCAGAACTGCATAGTCAGAGGTTAAAAAATAAGAACACGAGAGGCAGTGAAATGCCTTGGCGTCGGTCACTCCAATTGCCCCAGAGACTCCTACAGCTGCTTACGCCACGAGCAGCCTCCTTTGACCGCCACTGCTGCTGCTACAGGGTTACCGTAAGGCGCCACTTTTTACCCTCTGCTTCCCAGGTTACCCAGACTAGGGAGCTCGGTCTCCAGCTCTCCTCGTGCCCGGAGCCTACTGTGTCTTCGTGGTGGTGGCGCGGCAGCTGCGCTTCCTCCAGCAGATCGTGCTCTCCTTCCAACCCTTTCCCCCTGGCGGGAAGTGTTCAACTGCAGAGTGGGTGCCCCGAGGCAAGGCGACCCCAGAGCCGCCCAGGCAGAGCCCAGCACTGAGGAGAGAAGCTCCTCCCCTCCCAAAGCAGGCCGGCCACGCCCCGCCTCCACGCCGGAGCCTGGGCAAGGGGGAGGGGGAGGACCGAACTCGCGATGTTCTGGCTGGAAGAGTAAATCCTCCTACCCCTCCACCCCTACTCTTACCCCCTCGCCCCACCAAGTATTATTCATCAAAACAACAGGGCGGCCATCTTTGAAAGGGATCACGTGACCCCGTCAGACAGGCGGGGTTTCTGGCCCCAGGACGAGGCAGCCAATGGGCCGCGGGCGTCGCGCGGCCGATTTCCTCTCTCCTGAGTCTCCTCCCGCCTCCGCCCCACCCTCTCCCCGGCAGCCGCGCGGGGCGGGGGGAGGGGCGAGCGGGGCCGCCGGCGGACCAGCCGAGCGCGGGGGGCGGGGCGGAGAGTTGCCATGGCGACGGCACGGGGAGCGGTGCGCGGGCCCGGCCCAGGTAGGTTCCCGGGAGGGCCACGTGGGCGGGCGATGGCGGAGGCCGCGGGGCACGGGGCCTGCAGACAACGGGAAGATTGGCCAGAAGGGGACTCCCGCCCGCGACCCGGGCCCACAGCGCCTCCCTTGTTCCCAGGCTTTTCTCTTTAGCGGCTCACAAACGCCTCTCGACTGTCCACGATGCCATCCAAACGAACTAAAAGAAACGGAAAACGTCTCCTTTCTGCGATGCGCGTTCTCTACCAGCCTGACCGCTCACATTCTGCAAAACCTTTCTACGTAGACTCTTCCTCCTCCGCAAGGAAAGCCCATTTGGAAGAAAACTTTAACACAAGCAGAACTTCATTTCATTTCACTTTGTTCTTTTAGAGAGATAATTTCTGATTTTTTTTTTAAAGTGTGTTCCAAATTTGAAAGTATAAATGGGTTTGAGACCCAGAAAACTTTGAAGTGCATACACAAACACAAGGAAGACTTGTGGAGCCAAGGAAAAGAAACCATCGTCCTCACCTGGACAAGAATACAAAAAAAATTTTAATTGAAATGTGTGTGATCAAAACATCATATTAGTTTTAACGTGTACAGCATAATGATTTGACATACGTATATATTGGGAAATGATTACCACAATATGTTAACACCCATCACCACACATACTTGTTTTTTTGTTTTTTTTCTTGGAATGAGCACTTTAAAGAGTTATTCGCTTAGCAACTTTAAAATATATGATACAGTATTGTTGACTGTAGTCCCAATGCTGTACATTACACCCACAGGACTTCTTATAACTGAGTTTGTACCTTTTGACCACCTTCACCGTTTTGCCCACGCACTATCCCCCTCTGGCAACCACAAATCTGTTCTCTGAAGAATGCAAATATTTTATAATATACAAGTCTAAACAGTGGTCAATGTTTAACAGTGTCATGAAATTCCAGATTTTGCCACCTACGAAGAATGTAATGTATGGGATGGTTTACTTAACCATAATATTACAGATTGCATTCCAGAATTAAAAGTCACAATTTTTTTTTCCTGCTACTTACTTAAAATAGTAACCTGACAACCAGATATGTAAGGAATTTGTAAGTAAAATTAGACCACTGCTGGCTTTACATATTATCTGCTCTCCAGGAAAGGAATTCTGTGTAAGCCAGAATTTAGATGCCTGTTGACATTGATATCAGTACATTTACTTCTTTTTTTAAACGTGGTCATTGCCATGTAATTCGTATTCCATACAATTCACCCATTTAAAGTGTACGATGGTTGTAGAATATTCACAGTTATCAACCATCATCACTAATTCCAGAACATTTCATCACCCCAGAAAGAAACCCTGTACCTGTTAACAGTCACCCCCCATTCTCCCCTCCTCTCCCTCTGGGCAACCACTAATCTACTTTCTGTCTCTACCAATGGAATCCTACTCTATGTGGCTTTTTGTGTCCAGCTGCTTTTATTTAGCATATGTTTTCAAAGTTTATCCATGCTGCAGTATATATCAGTACTTCATTTCTTTAATGCCGAATAATATTCCATTGTATGGATATACCACATTTTGTTTATTCATTCATCAGCTAATGGACGTTTGGGTTGTTTCCACTATTTGGTTATTATGAATAATGCTGCTATCAATATTTATGTGTAAGTTTTTGTGTGGACATTTGTTTTAATTTCTCTTGGATATATACCTAGGAGGAGAATTTCTGGGTTTTATGTTTAACTTTTCAAGCAACTGAAAAACTGTTTTCCAAAGCGCCACACCATTGTACATTCCACCAGCAACGTATGAGGGTTCCAATTTCTCCAAACCTCACC
Organism: Globicephala melas; assembly: GCF_963455315.2. NCBI lineage: Eukaryota > Metazoa > Chordata > Mammalia > Artiodactyla > Delphinidae > Globicephala > Globicephala melas. Next base: position 180,320,798 of record NC_083314.1, read on the forward strand.
AACACTTGTTAGTATCTCTTTTTTAGAATAGTCACACTAGTAGATGTGAAGTGGTATCTCATTGCAGTTTTGTGTTTTCATTCCTCTGAGGGCTAACAATATTGAGCATCTTTTCATGTATTTATTAGTTATTTGTATATCTTTGGACAAATATCTGTCCAAATCCTTTGTTCATTTTTTAATTGGTTATTTGTCTTTTTATTGTTGAGTTGTAAGAGTTCTTTATATACTCTGGATATTAGTCCCTTAACAAACATGTAATTTATAAATATCTTTCCCATTCTGTGGGTTGTCATTTCACTTTCTTGATAGTATCATTTGCAGCACAAATTTTTTTATTTTGATGTAGTCCAATTTCTTTCTTTCTTTTGTCATTTGTGCTTTTGATGTAATACATTCACTTTTACAAGGCATATTGAATCATTTATTATTTCTCTTAGTCAGTTTGTGCTGCTATAACAATACCATAGACTGAGTGGCTTATAAGCAACAGAAATTTATTTCTTAGTTCTGGAGGCTCAAAGTCAGAGGTCAGGGTGCCAGCATGATCAAATCTGGTGAACTCCCTCTTCCAGGTGGCTTGTACTAGCTTCTGCTGGTATCCTCACATGACTGTGAACAGAGAGCAAGCAAGCTCTCTAGAAACTCTCATAAGGGCACTGATCTCATTTGAGTGCCTCACCCTTATGACCTCATCTATTCCTAATTATTTCTGCAAAGTAATGCCATCACATGGGGAGGGTGTCAACACATGAATTTGCAGGAGACACAAACATTCCATCTGTAACAATATTCAAATACTATAGGAAATATCCTTCCCATTTTGTGGCTGGAGAAAGTGAAACTATGACTATTAAATGGCCTGCCCCAAGTCAAATGGGAAAATGATTAGAAGTCTTGCTTCCCCTGAATTCTTTCCCTATCACACAAATATCTGTCTATACATCACAAGAATACAATATCTAGAACAAAATGGGTGTTCGAAAAATGTAAGATGAAGTACTGATTGTATGCTTGTTTGCTGAGTAGTGATATCGTGAAAATGCCACAGTATTTTATTCACCATAGATTCCATGTCCAATCTAGCTTTAACCTTTTATGATTTATGACATTTGGATTTTCTGACATAGAATTCACTTTTAAAGCTGTCTCACTATTTTAAGACTAAGAAATACAGGGATTTTTTTTACCATTTGCGTGACAACTCCACTCCCTTTCTTTTTCTTCAACTCCAAAGTACTCTTTCTGCAAATACAATGAATTTTATAAAATCACAAAAATTAAAAGTGAACTCTCTTTAGCCATGTACTGTATTTCCCATGGTCTTTTACAGGATGAATCCCTCTAATATGCTTTTTAGTGCCTTTTACAGTTGTGTTTTAAACTGCGCAAGTGCTGGAGTACCTACCACTTCCCTTAGGGGAAGCTTTCCCACAAAATCGTAAATAAGAGTATCTCAGAGGTGTTCATGATACTTAGCTCATTGTTTTGCTCAGTTTCTTCCATCTTCCATCTTCTAAAGGGGGCATTATATTACCCCCTTTAGATCATGCAAAATAATCTGTCTGCCTCATTTGGGAACTACCAAGCATCAAGGCCCAAGACAAATTAGTTCTCAGAATTACCTAGAAGTTAGCAAAAGTACTTTTTAATACTAGTAACAGATAAAGGAGGAGAACAAACTGAAACGTGACTGAAAATAAAAGTATACTTTGGGCAGATTTTGTTATTTTATAAGGGGAAAGGAGTTTCTGTGGGGTTTTTTTCACTTGAAAGTAAAAATAGGGACTTCCCTGATGGCGCAGTGGTTAAGAATCCGCCTGCCAATGCAGGGGACACAGGTTCAAGCCCTGGCCCGGGAAGATCCCACATGCCACAGAGCAACTAAGCCCGTATGCCACAACTACTGAGCCTGCGCTCTAGACCCCACGAGCCACAACTGCTGAGCCCGCATGCCACAACTACTGAAGCCCGCATGCCTAGAGCCCATGCTCCGCAACAGGAGAAGCCACTGCAATGAGAAGCCCATGAACCGCAATGAAGGGTAGCCCCCGCTCTCAGCAACTAGAGAAAGCCCCCGCGCAGCAATGAAGACCCAACACAGCCAAAAATAAATAAATAAAATAGTCTTTAGAAAAAGTAAAAAATAGCCTCCTAGTCAATTAAAAGGCATTTGTGAAGGTAAATTCTAGAACTTATAATCTTTTAGGATAGCTTTTATTCAAGTGCCAGGATATAGAGAGTTCACTGGACCAAAATTTGTCTTCCTGATGATCTACAAAGCTACCTACATCTATAAGTACAGTATATTCTGTTTTCTCTTCTGCCATCAGAGGTCAGCCCCTGCACCTGGACCCTGGATTCCTTCCCCTCCCACCTTCTTAAGGACTTTGGTCCAGGATTTATGCTTTTTCTTTTGCATCATCATTTTCTTTCTCCCCACTGGACACATTTCTGCTCTAGGGACAATAACTTTAAAAACCCCTACCTTGACCTTACATCTCCTTTGGGCTATGCCTCCTTTACTTGCTTCCCTTCACAGCAAAACATCTCAAAAGACATTTTGCATATTATTTCCACTACTTCCCTTATTCCTCAGTCCAGTCTATCCTCTGTCTGTGCCATTCTGAGAAAATTCTCTTGTTGAGATCGCCAATGATCTCCATCTAGCCAAGACCAGTTCCATTTTTTGTATCCAGTATTTATCAGCCTTCTCAGCAGCATTCAGTACGGTTGAGCACTTTTGAAACACGTTCCCCTATATTGCCTTTCATTGAGGCCACACTCCCTTGGGTTTCCTCTTGCCTCACTGGAAGCTCTTCCTCAGGTTCATTTGCTGCCTCCTTCACCCAAGTTTTTTTTTTTTTTTCACCCAAGTTTTAAATATTGTAGAACTGCAGGCTCAGTGCTGAGTCCTCTTCTCTCTACCAACATGATAAGTGCTATAGATTAAAGTAAGTCCAAGAAGGAGAATAATGCTGGAGATTGGTGTTTCCATTTTAAAGAGGGTGGTCATACAAATGAATCTGTATACAAAACAGAAACTGAGTCACAGGTGTAGAAAACAAACTTATGGTTACCAAGGAGGAAAGGAGTGGGGGGGGATAAATTGGGAAATTGCGATTGACATATACACACTACTATATATAAAAAATAACTAATAAGAACTTACTGTATAGCACAGGGAAATTTATTCAGTGCTCTGTAATGACCTATACGGGAATGGAGTCTAGAAGAGAGTGGGTATATGTATATGTATGGCTGATTCACTTTTCTGTACAGCAGAAACTAACACAACATTGTAAATCAACTATACTCCAATAAAAAAATTAACTAAAAAAATAAATAAAGGGGACTTTCCTGGTGGCACAGTGGTTAAGAATCGGCCTGCCAATGCAGGGGACACGGGTTCGAGCCCTGGGCCGGGAAGATCCCACATGCCACGGAGCAACTAAGCCCGCACACCACAACTACTGAGCCTGCGCTCTAGAGCTCGTGAGCCACAAGTACTGAGGCCGCATGCTGCAAATACTGAAGCCCGGGTGCCTAGAGTCCGTGCTCCGCAGCAAGGGAAGCCACCACAATGAGATGCCTGTGTACCGCAATGAAGAGTAGCCCCCACTCGCCCCAACTAGAGGAAGCCCCACGCAGCAACAAAGACCCAGTGCAGCCAAAAATAAATTAATTAATTTAAATTCAAATAAATAAGTAAAAGGGACTTCTCTGGTGGTCCAGTGGCTAAGACTCCATGCTCCCAATGCAGGGGGCCCAGGTTCGATCCCTGGTCAGAAAACTAAATCCCACATGCCTCAACTAAGAGTTCGTGTGCCACAACTGAAGATCCCGTGTGCTGCAACTAAGACCTGGTACAGCCAAATATATATATATATATATATATATATATATATATATATATATATATATATATATATATAGAGTGGTCAGAGAAGACTTAACTCAGCAAGTAGCATTTGAAGAAAGACCTGAAGGGACAGAGGAAGTGAGCCAGGTGGATATCAGTGGGAGAGCATATGAGGAACAGAGGGAATAGAAGGCCCTGAGTCAGGAATAGGCCTGGCAGGTGGCCAGTGTGGCTGAAGCAGGATGAATGTTAGGGAAAGTAGAAAGTGATGTCTGTGGCTTTCTACCCTAAGATGGGAGCTGTTGGAGCATTCTGAACAGAGGAGTGATCTAATCTCTCCGAGGTTTTAAAAGGATCACTCTCTCGATGCTACATTGAAGACAGACAGTAGGGAATAAGAGTAGAAGCGCAGAGACCAGTCAGGTTCTCACCTCTTGGCTCAGTGATCCAGGTGAGAGGTGCTGAGGGCTCGACAAGATAGCAGCAAGCAAGGTAGGGAGAAGTGATGGGCTTCTGGTTATATTTTGAAGAAATAGCAAACAGAATTTGGGAGTGGAGGGTGAGAATGAAAAAAATGAGAGAAGTCAAGGATGACTCCAAGTGTTGGTAGAAAGAGAAGTTGTGATTCATTGAGATGGGGAGGACTATGGGTGGAGCAGACTCTGAGGGGAAGATAAGGAGCTCAGTTTGGTGCATGGTAAGTCTAAGATATCTACTAGACTTTGAAGTAAAGATGTCAAGTAGATGGCTGCACATATAGCACTGGAGTTTAGGAGAGAGGTCCAGACTAGAGACATCAGTTGAGCAACTTTGGTGCATGGGTGAAAATTTGAAGTCATGAGATGGGATGAGTGATTAGAAGAAGCAAGGAGGAGGAAAGGAATCAGCAAGGGAGACTGACAATGGCTGGCCTGCAGTTGGAGGAAAACCAGGAGACGGTGGTGTCTGTGACCAAAGTCAAGTGAACAAAGTGTTGAAAGAAAGAGGTAATGATCAGCTGTTTCAAATGCTGTCAACAGATGACTTAAGATGAAGACAGAGATTGTCCATTGAATTTAGCAACAAGCAGCTCTTCGGTGACCTTCAGAACAGTTTTGGTGGATTGATGGGGCAGGAAACTGATCTAGGTATGTATGAGAAAGAATGAAGGAATAGACAACTCTCTCAAGCCGTTTTATGGCAAAAAAGAGCAAAGAAATGGGACAGTAGTTGGAGGGAGAAGTGGGTAAAACTGTTTTGTTTTTCATATTGGGAGAAATAATAGTATATCTTGTATGTTAATGGAAATTATCAGTTGAGAGGGAAATTTTTGAATGTTTAGGGAAAAGTAGATTCTGTATACTATTGATGTCTTCTTAAATCCTTTACCTTCTAAGAAGTATATTCTTTTTTTTTTTTTTTTTTTTGCGGTACGCGGGCCTCTCACTGCTGTGGCCTCCCCCATTGCGGAGCACAGGCTCTGGACGCGCAGGCTCAGCGGCCATGGCTCACGGGCCCAGCCGCTCCACGGCATGTGGGATCTTCCCGGACCGGGGCACGAACCCGTGTCCCCTGCGTCGGCAGGCGGACTCTCAACCACTGCGCCACCAGGGAAGCCCTAAGAAGTATATTCTTATCTTATAAATTGGAAAAGTGTATTTCCTCTTGAAAGGAAAATAATAGCAAGATATTTTTCTTACATAAATATTGTTTGCTATTGCTGTTAGCAATTTTCTAGATTTTTAACCTTCTTCTTGCCTAAAATGATACAGCACGCCTGCCAAAGAATGCCTACTGCTTTATGAGGCCATGTTAATCATTAGATGTTGTTTCTGGCTAGAATCACAGGTAATGTCTGTGACTGACTTAATGTCTCTAAAAGTTAACTATCTGAAATTTATGTATTCTGACTCTTACTTGGGCTTAGGATTCAGAATTCTGCTTGCTTGGAGTAGAATTTGATTTTTATAGGATTACATTGTTATGCCTAATGTCTGGGGTTGCTTGATACACTCAGCAGATGTGGTCACCAAATCCAGGAAAGAAAACCAGTACTGCTGACTCACTCTGTCATCTGTTCGTGCATTTGGTAACCACTTATTGAAAGCCTATGATGGGGGAGTTTCCTGGTGGCCTAGTGGTTAGAATTACGGGCTTTCAATGCTGTGGCCCAGGTTCAATCTCTGGTGAGGGAACTGAGATCCCACAAGCACACGCAAAAAAAAAGTAGGAAAAAGAAAAAAAAAAAGCCTATCGTGGGCAAAGCAGTATACAAGCTACAAAGACAACTGGTGAATAAGACATGCTAAGTATTCTCCTACCCATAAGATGCCTTACAGTCAAGGAGAGACATAAAACAGACACACAACTTTCCTGGGCATATATCCGGAGAAAACTCTAATTCAAAAAGATACATGTAGCCCAATGTTCCTTGCAGCACTATTTACAATAGCTAAGACATGGAAGCAACCTAAATGTCCATCAATAGATGAGTGGCTAAAGAAGATGTGGTACATATATATACAATGGAATATTACTCAGCCATAAAAAAAGAATGAAATAATGCCATTTGCAGCAACATGGACCTAGAGATTATCATACTAAGTGAAGTAAGTCAGACAGAGAAAGACAAATATCATCTGATATTGCTTATATGTGGAATCTAAAAACAAAAAGTTATTGTACAAATGAACTTATTTACAAAACAGAAATGGACCCACAGACATAGAAAACAAATTTATGGTTACCAAAGGGGAAAGGCAGGAGGGATAAATTAGGAGGTTGGGATTAACACATACACTATTTCATACTATATATGAAATATATATATTTATATATATATGTATATATATACATATATAGTATGAAATATTTCATACTATATATGAAATAGATAACCAACAAGGACTTATTCATAGCATGGGGAACTATACCCAATATTATACTCAATATTTTGTAATAACCTATAAGGGAGAAGAATATGAAGAAGAATATATATATAGCTGAATCACTGTGCTGTACACCTGAAACTAACACAACATTGTAAATCAACTATACTTCAATAAAATTAAAAACAAAAAAACAAACCCCAAAACACGTATACAACTATAATACATTGTAGAAAGTGTAAAGTGCTGTAAAAGAAATTCCAAGTGGGAATTCCCTCGAAGTCCAGTGGTTAGGACTCTGCAGTTTCAGTGCGGAGGGCCTGTGTTTTGTCCCTGGTTGGGGAACTAAGATCCTACAAGCCATGCAGCACAGCCAAAAAAAAGAAATTCCAGGAAAGCACAGAGGAACTCAAAGGATAAAGAGATTATTACTTGTTTGGAGGACATTGCTCTGACTCACTGAAGCAGGCAGGTATTCTGAGAGAAATCTACCCAACAGCCTTCCTTCCAATGATCTCAACTAATGTCAGTATTTCCCCACATTTTAAAACATGATAATTCATTTTTATAATCCCCTGAAAAGCAGGAACATCTTGACCCCACTTTCATTTTATAGCCAAATGAACTGACTCCATCTCTTTTTGTTAAAAAAATTCTATTAATGTTATATGTACTTAAAACGTAATATTAGAAGAGTTTCCTTTAATTTTTAAAACCTAATGAACAGTTGCATTTGAATAAAAATAAGATTTATTATGTTTTTAATCAGATGAATACTCACAAACTCATCTTCTATATTTCCTCATTAAGTGAAAAGTATTATCGGCAGAAAACTACATACCTCTTGGCTATATTTTCATCATAAGTCTCCTACATTCCTTCTCTCTCTCTCCTCTTAGAAAAAAATTGATAAATGTGTCAGTGAGCATAAGAAAGGAACATGATGGAAGACACCACCTCACACGGGAGTAAGTCAGTCACACCAGATTCAAGGGGTTCAGAAAAAGATTTTTTAAATTTTTGTTTAAAAAAGGGAGTTGGGAGACTTCCCTGTGGTGCAGTGGTTAAGAATCTGCCTGCCAATGCAGGGCACATGGGCTCGATCCCTGGCCCATGAAGATCCACATGCCGTGAAGCAACTAAGCCCGTGTGCCACAACTACTGAGCCTGTGCTCTAGAGCCCACGTGCCACCACTACTGAAGCCTGGGTGCCTACAGCCCGTGCTCCGCAGCAAGAGAAACCACTGCAATGAGAAGCCTGCACACAACAACGAAGAGTAGCCCCCGCTTGCCGCAACTAGAGAAAGCCCGCGTGCAGCAACGAAGACCCAACGCAGCCCAAAATAATAATAAATAAATTTTAAAAAATAAAAGAAATTAAAAATAAATAAAAATAAACATGACATACAGAGTGGAAGTCCTGGATTGATGGATTTCATTTATTTATTTGGTCATATTTGCATTCCTCACCATGTTTCTGTATTGAGAACATATGTGTCGTTTTATCATTATCAATATCTGGGTAAGTAATATAAACTGAGGAAAATGGGAATTCCCTGGGAGTCCAGTGGTTAGGACTCAGCGCTTTCACTGCAGTGGCCAGGGTTCAATCCCTGGTCTGGGAACTAAGATTCCACAAGCTGCGCAGCGTGGCCTAAATAAAAAAATAAATAAACTGAAGCAAAGGGTCCAGGAGAAATTGGCTCCGTCCATAAATGGAATTTATCGATTTACATAACTGCAAAGTCCAGAGCAGATTTTCAGGTCATGTTTGTTCCAGAGACTCGACAGTGGACCCAAGGTTCTTGATTCTCTCTGTTTTCTGCAGTAGCTGCCTGCTCCTCTGGAGGGCTTCCTTCACGGTGTGCTGGTGGCCCCCAGGATGGGTTATACTTCTTCATCCAAGCCTTGTAAGGAAGAGATTGTCTTTTCCCATCCTTCCCAGCTAGAATCCTGAAACCCGCTCACATTAGACCACTTGGACAACATGTAACCAAAACAAACAAACAAGCACTAATTGATTTAGTCTGGGTCACATGTTTCACTTCTAGAGCTGGGGTGGAGTTAACTTCAGCAGAACCAAATTGAATCTCCCGGAGCAAAATAAAAATCCCATTATCCGGGCTTCCCTGGTGGCGCAGTGGTTGAGAGTCCGCCTGCCGATGCAGGGGACACAGGTTTGTGCCCCGGTCCGGGAAGATCTCACATGCCGCGGAGCGGCTGGGCCCGTGAGCCATGGCCGCTGAGCCTGCGCGTCCGGAGCCTGTGCTCTGCAACGCGAGAGGCCACAACAGTGAGAGGCCTGCGTACCGCAAAATAAAAAAAAAAATCCCATTATCCACCCCACTAGTTAGAAAGCTAAATGACAGGGACTTCCCCAGCGGTCCAGTGGTTAACAATCGGCTCTTTCAATGCAGGGGCGTGGGATCGATCCCTGGTAGGGGAACTAAGATCCCACATGTGTGGTGTGGCCAAAAAAAAAAAAAAAGAAGAAGAGATAAATGGCAGCTTCTCCTGAGAAATAAGTGACTAAGTAAATAGTCTTAAGTTGCTATTTTAGATAATACCAGTACCAGGGATGGATCTAGGTTTTGTAGTATCTAAAACATAAACAATTTCGGAGGTCTTCTTTAAGAAAAAGAATACAAAATGTGTCTCAAATGTGAATTTCAAGAATCAGAAAAATAAGTTTGATTAACTGCCCCTAAATAAATTTTATCTGCAACATACTCATTGTCTCTTCATATGATAATTTCATAATATAATTTTTTAGAGAGATTTTAAAAAGTAAACTAATCTTTCCTCTATCGTGGTTGACCTAAATCTACTTTTTATTACTGATAGCTTAGGAAAGTTTCTTTTAGCTTCACAACTTATGATAGTAAGGATATTACATTATTGGTAAGGATAGGTAAATGTTAGGACTGTTTTTAAACTTGGGGCTGTTTCTTTTTCTTTGGCCTGCGGGATCTTATTTCCCTGATCAGAGATCAAACCCACGCCCCCGGCCGTGGAAGCCCAGAGTCTTAACCACTGGACTGCCAGGGAAGTCCCTTGGGGCTATTTTTATGAAATTTCAGACATGAACTGGGATATTTCAGAGCGTCATACATTTTCTTTTTTTTTTTTTTTTTTCGCGGTACGCGGGCCTCTCACTGTTGTGGCCTCTCCCGTTGCGGAGCACAGGCTCCGGACGCGCAGGCTCAGCGGCCATGGCTCACGGGCCCAGCCACTCCGCGGCATGTGGGATCTTCCCGGACCGGGGCACGAACCCGTGTCCCCTGCATCGGCAGGCGGACTCTCAACCACTGCGCCACCACGGAAGCCCTGAGCATCATAAATTTTCTTATGCTGTGATTAACAGTAACACTCTGAATTGAGGACTCACAATCACCAGTTTGCTTTTGCCTTCATCATGGTGTCTTATGTTTCATATTAACTCCATCAGTGTCAGTATTTTATGTAAACTAGCCAGAAATTTAAATCTTTTGATTCACCCCCTTTCTTTTTTTAACATTTATTTTATTCAAGTGTAGTTCATTTACAATGTTGTGTTAATTTCTGCTGTACAGCAAAGTGATTCAGTTATAAATATATACATTCTTTTTCATATTTTTTTTCCATTATGGTTTATCACAGGATATTGCATATAGTTTCCCATGCTATATAGTAGAACCTTGTTCTTTATCCATTCTATATATAATAGTTTACAATCTGCTAATCCCAAACTCCCAATCCATCCCTCCTCCACACCCTTCCCTCAGGGCAACCACAAATCCTTTCTACGTCTGGAGTCACTCCCTTTCTTTTTTTTAAATTAATTAATTAAATTTTGGCTTCCTTGCTGAGAGCAAGTGGGCTTTCTCCAGTTGTGGCAAGCGGGGGCTACTCTTCGTTGCGGTGTGCAGGCTTCTAATTGCAGTGGCTTCTCTTTGTTGCAGAGCACAGACCTTAGGCGCGTGCGCACGCGCATGGGCTTAAGTAGTTGTGGTGTGTGGGCTCAGTAGTTGTGCCTCCCGGGCTCTAGAGCGCAGGCTCAGTAGTTGTGGTGCATGGGCTTAGTTGCTCCGCGGCATGTGGGATCTTCCCAGACCAGGACTCACACCCACGTCCCCTGCATTGGCAGGCGGATTCTTAACCACTGCGCTACCAGGGAAGTCCCTCCCTTTCTTAATTGGGTTATCAAACAATTCAAGAAACTATTCATTACACCTATGTAAAATTTATCCTTATAATGAACTATTGCTTTGGGTATGACCTTTAAAAAAATTTTTTTTCTTACAATTCACTGCTTAATGTTAGAATCATTTATATGGAATTTATCATTGACTTTTTATGACTTTTGTTTCATATTTTCAGGACCTAGTACCACTTGGTGAACCTCTCCAAATGTCTGCTGACTTGAATCCAATCTAAGCAATTGTGATAAAATGCGTCTAATAGTTAACTATAGTAAATCACCATGAAGATGGCCTCTTGCATTTTAAAATGACAGAGGGATACTTTGCATATCATATTTTCTCACTTGTTTTACGGAACCATGCCAAAATGTCTTTCCAAACTGCAATTAAAGCAGTGAGGCATAATTAAAAATATATATTTGGTCTTTGTCTTTGATTCCTGGCACAGAGGTCCAAAAACTCTTGGAGTTTCCTGAGTGATAGGAGTGTCTTTGTCATTCATAAGGGGCAACTGCAGATCACGCTTGAGTTTGTCCTAATGAGACAGCTTAGGGTGTTCCCCCCCTCCAAATAGCCTCAGAATGGGGACTGGTCACCAGAAAGACCAAGCACTTTATTAGAGGGTGGGAACCCTCTGTCCAGACTACCAGCCTCCGGGAGAAGAAGGGGGACTGGAGATTGAGTTCTATAAAAACCTTTGAACAATGAGGCTCAGGAGAGCTTCCAAATTGGTGAACACATCGAGATGTTGGGAGGGTGGAGGACCCAGAGAGGACATGGAAACTCCATGTCCCCCTACCCTTGCCTTATGCAGCTCTTCCTTTCGCTGTCCCTGAATTGTATCCTTTATGATAAACCAGTAACGGGAAGTAAAGCTCTGTGAGTCATTCCAACAAGTTATTGAACTTGAGGGAACTGTCATGGGAACGCAGAAGGCCACTTACTGTACAACTCGATTTATATAAAAAAATCCAGAATAGGCCATTCCATAGGGATAGAAAGTAGATTAATGGTTTCCAGGGGCTGTGGGGAAAGGGTTGACTGCTAATGGGTAAGGGGTTTCCATCTGAGGTAATAAAAAAGTTCCAGAATTAGACAGTGGTGATGGTTGTACAACACTGTGACTGTACTTACTGTCATTGAATTGTACATTTTAAAATAGTTCAAGTGGTAAACTTTGTTATGTGTAAATTACCACAATTTTTAAAAATGCACCCATTAGGATGGCTATTAGCAAAAAGCCAGAAAACACATGTTGGTAAGAATGTGGAGAAATTGGAACCCTTGTGCAATTTGGTGAAATGGCACAGTTGCTGTGGTACACAGTTGGCCGTTCCTCAAAACGTTAAACACAGGATTACCACGTGACCCAGAAATTCCACTTGTGTATATACTCAAAAGAGTTGAAAGCAGGGACTCGAATGGATATTTGTACACCTGTGTCCACAGCAGCATTATTCACAATAGCCAAAAGGTGGAAGCAACTCAAATGTCCATTGCCAGATGAATGGATACACAAAATGTGGTCTATCCATACAATACAATGGAGTATTAGCCTTTAAAGGGAAGAAAATTCTAACACAGGCTACAGCATGGATGAACCTTGAAGACGTATGCTGCGTAAAATTTGCCACACTCAAAAGGACAAATATACGATTCCACACAGGTGAATAGTCAAATTCATAGAAACAGAAGGTAGAATAGAGGTTGCCACCGGCTGGGAGGAAGTGGAATGGAGAGTTGTTTCGTGGGGACAGAGTTTCAGTTTGGGAAAATGAAAAAATTCTGGAGATGCATGGTGGTGATGGCTGCACAACAATGTGACTGTACTTAATGCCACTGAACTGCACTCTTAAAAATGGTTAAAATGGTAAATTTTATGTTATGTATAGTTTACCATAATTTTTTAAAAACACTAAAAACTAAAAAAAAGAAAGAAAAGGAGAGAAAAGAAAAGAAAAAGAAAAGAAAAGAGAAAGAGCAAGGCCCTCTTTCCTTCCCCAGAGGGCCCCGCGAGAAGAGGATGCAAGGCTCGTCCAGAAGGGGGCGCGTCGGGTCCCCGTGCTCCTCCGCAGCATCCGGGGCTACCCAAGAGGGGTCACTCCACCCCAACTTCCCTTAACTTCAAATCTGGGTCACGGTGTGGCGGGGGGCGGCGGTGACGCGGGGGTGGGGTTCCCCTCTTTCCCGGGCTGTCCGGCCCCTTCCCCGTGTTTGGGTGGCGCAGACGGTGCCCCTCTGAAGCGCGCGTCATTCCCTGGAAAGCTCCTGTCTTTCCAGAAGGCTTCCTCTGCTTCCTAGGCTGGCAGAGCTCGCGTTCGGAGGAATCCCCTATTTTATTCTATTTCATCTATTTCACTGTTGCTCTCACAGGATGGCCAGCAATAACTTTGGGGAACAAACAGCCTCAGCGCGTCACCCTCGCACACATTAGGCTCCTGCAGCGCGCGCAGCGCGCTCCGCGTGGACACGGCTACCCGCCCCTTTCTCCCAGGGACGCGTAGCAGCTGCTCCCAGAGCCGCCCAGAAAAATCCGCATAGCCCTCCCCCGGTGGACGTCTCCCGATTGAAACAAAAACTCCGTCGTGGAGGATTCTGAACTCTTCACAACTGGAGCCAAAATAGCACCATAGGCAACTGTATACCAGTCTTTTCCTTGGAGAATGGGAAGAATTTTAATTTCTAACGCTTAAAACTTTTAATAAAATGCCTGAAGAAACAGACATCTGCAGGGGTAATGGGATGAAGGGTCAAACTAAAACCACTCCTATCTTGATTTGGTAGGTTGCCTAAGTGGGGAATGTTTTTTAAAAAGAAATGTTTCCTAGACATAAGGTGAGAGGAAGGAGGAGAAAACAAGGAGAAACGCAGAGAACTAGGGGCTTCCCCGGTGGTGTAGTGGTTAAGAATCCGCCTGCCAATGCAGGGGACACGGGTTGGAGCCCTGGTCTGGGAAGATCCCACATTCTGTGGAGCAACTAAGGCCGCGTGCCACAACTACTGAGCCCGCGTGCCACAACTACTGAAGCCCATGCACCCAGAGCCTGGGCTCCGAAACAAGAGAAGCCACCGCGATGAGAAGCCCGAGCACTGCAAGGAAGAGTAGCCCCCGCTCACTGCAACTAGGGAAGCCCTGTGGGCGGCAACAAAGACCCAATGCAGACAAAGAAAATTAGAAAAAAAAGGCAGAGAACTACTGCTTATTACTTATAAGTTATATAAGGGAGGAATGGAGGAGAGCCAGCCATTCTGGAGCTGGTGCACTTGCAGGTGGAGGTAGACAGATTCACGGCTTTGCTAAGAGTGATGCTCTTCTCCTGTGACCTGAGAGTCTCATAACTTGGTTTGAAGAACTGAATAGATACATAAATAAATAAATGCTCTATACCCTGAACTGAAGTGGATAGATCCAGGTACTGCTGAGCAGCGGTCTAGCAGATAAGATTGCTCAAAGTCCCCTGGCTCTGTGAAAGGCCAACCTCATCTCCTCCCACTCTCAGCCCTGCTCCAGCTGCCTCCTGGCTGCACCTCCAGAACGTCAGACATCCTTTAACTTCAGGCCCTTTGCACTGGTCCTCTTGCCCCCCAGCTCTCCACAAAGCTTATTTCCTTGTTTTATGACTATGACTAAATATCACACTTTCCTGAGATTTTTCTTAACCATCTTGCTTAAAAGGGCACCAGCAACATCCTGTTTTCTCTATTCCCCTTCCCTATATATATATATTTTTGATAGCACTTACCACTGTATGTTTAACATATATATTACCTATCTCCTCCCTTTGGTTCATGAAGGGAACAATTTTTCACTTTTTTCACTGCTAAATTCCAGGAATTAGCATGGTCCTAGGGAAAGCAGGTCCTTCATGTTTGTTTTCTTTTTTGTTTTGTTTTGTTTTTTGGCTTCACTGCACCGCCTGTGGAATCTTACTTCCCAGGCCAGGGACTGAACCCAGGGCCACGGCAGTGAAAGTGCCGAGTCCTAACCCACTGGACCGCCAGAGAAGTCCCCCCATATTTGGATAAATTAATAAATGCCGATAAAACTTTGCCCTCCCACTGGAGCCTATTGTTTCAAATTGCCCCAAAGCAATGCTGTTATGTTAGGAGATTTCTAAAAAGGGGTGGTCTCACAGCCCACAGCCTCCAATTTGGGTTACTCACTACATAATTCTCAAATCTGACTGGGTCTGCAACCTCAGCCAATCCACCTACTGCCTGATTCTATCCTGAAACAATCTTGTGTTCTTTCTTTTTGGTGGGATCACAATAT
The DNA here is from genome assembly GCF_963455315.2 of Globicephala melas. Lineage (NCBI taxonomy): Eukaryota > Metazoa > Chordata > Mammalia > Artiodactyla > Delphinidae > Globicephala > Globicephala melas. Next base: position 180,335,981 of record NC_083314.1, read on the forward strand.
CTAATTGGATCAACAACTGTCTTCTGACTTCATTTGACTCCAAAGTCACCACTTTTCAGGTCAAACTAATAACTTGGTTTCTGTTATTTATGTCGACTGAAAAAAAAAAAGCACAGCCTAAAAGCTGAGAATTATGTTTTATTCAGCAGACTTACTGAGGACTTAAGCCCAGGAGCCAGCCTCTCAGATAGCTCCAAAGACGTAAGGGAGGAGCCGGAATATATAAGAGTTTTTGCAACAAAAACCAGGTAGTCAGAACATCAAAAGATTACTGTTACAGAAAAAAAACAGGGTCTTCCCTGACGGTCCAGTGGTAAAGAATCTGCCTTCCAATGCAGGGGACGCAGGTTCGAGCCCTGGTCCGGGGAGATCTCACATGCCGCAGGGCAACTAAGCCCGTGCGCTGCAACTACTCAGCCTGCATGCCTCAAACTACAGAGCCCACACACTCCAGAGCCGGTGCACCACAACTAGAGAGAAGCCTGCGTGCCACAAAGAAGAGCTCGAGTGCTGCAACTAAGACCCAATGCAGTCAAAAAATAAATAAAAACAGGGCTTCCCTGGTGACGCAGTGGTTGACAGTCCGCCTGCCGATGCAGGGGACATGGGTTTGTGACCCGGTCCGGGAGGATCCCACATGCCGCGGAGCGGCTGGGCCCATGAGCCATGGCTGCTGAGCCTGCGCGTCCGGAGCCTGTGCTCCGCAACGGGAGAGGCCACAACAGTGAGAGGCCTGCATACCGCAAAAAAAAAAAAAAAAAAAAAAAATATATATATATATATATAAAAGAAATTTAAAAATAAATAAAAATAAATAAATACGAAAAACAAAACAGACATCTCAAGTTAATGAATTTAGCACTTTTCTATGTATGGGAAGATGCAAGAGTCTGGGCCCATTGAAATAATTCCTTTGATATGCACCTTAGCTATCTAAGGCCAGTATCCTATTTTTCTCCATCCTGGGTCCCCTGAGGGTGCAAAGTTGGAGGCTGCCGCAGTGGCTGGTGGCTTGATGGCTGCAACATTCTTGGTTTACAGATATGGCAGGCCACATTTTTTGTCCACACTTAAAACAAGAGCTATATCTGATGCTCACACTTTAACTTCCTATAGATTTCTGACATCACCAGCAGATGGTAAGCTCCTACAGGCACAGACCTTCCTCTGTTGTCCACGGAATCCCGAAAGCCCAGCTTAGAGCCTAGCACGTGGTGAGTACTCAGTGGCCATGAGTCCTTCCCTGACTTGCCTTATCATCTGGCATAGACTCTATGGTCCGTAAATTCCATCCATCTCGCCAAGTTGGTCCCCTCCAAGACTCCCTGAAACTACCACCACATCCCTTCTGCTTCTCACTGTCTGTACCCCTTCGCCTCTGCTGGTTCCAAAACCCTTCGCATGCTGCTTCAGTACCAGTTGTGCTGCTAAACCATCCTCACCAAGATGGCAAAATCCTGCACCTCGCCTTATGGATAACTTGGGCATCTCAGAGAGCACTGAACCCTCCCTCAAGCCTGAACGTTTCCTTCCTTTGCTTTCCTGATGCCTCCCTGTTTTTCCCACCCCTCTGGTCCTGGGGCTGTGGGGTTTGTACCTCGGGTTTCTCTCTTCTCACTTTAAACATAATGTCCCAGACAGTCTCCTCCATATGTGTAGTTTATATGCTCGACAACTTGTGCGTGTCTCCGGACCCATCTATCCATTGTCTCCTGGCAGCCTGGCTTTCACCTGGCACAGGCACCTCAGAATCTGAAGTTCTGACTCCACTCCCTTCTTCTGCTTGTGTTACCTTCTTTCTGATGGGCCTTACCCTTCCTATAGCAGCCTGAAACAAAAGAGAGCACCTCCCTTGATTCTTCCCTCTGCCAGCATCCCTAGATCTCATCCATCACCTTGGACTATAGATTCTGCCTCCTTAATAATTGGTTACTTCTCTCCAGTCCCAGGAGTCCTTTTCCCGTATTTGAGACCTGGGCTCCAGGTGATCCTGAATGACGTCACCTCACACTGTGATTTCCACCAGGCTTTCCAAACTGCCTCCTGATTCGCATCCCCCAGCCACAATCTTTCATCCCTCTGCATTCAGAGTTACTCCTCTGAAACAACCTAATTGTGCATATCTGCTTAATACCCATCACCATCTTTTATTACCTTGGGGACAAAAATCTCACCTCTTTACCCTAGCATTCAAGATTCTTCATGGTAGGGCCCGACTGTCATGTCAGTTTCGCCTGCCGTCTCTCCCCCCGCCACCCCACCCAATGCACCCTAAGCTGCAGCTATAGCAATCTTTTCAGTTCTTCAAACATCCCTTCAACTTTTGCCTAGAATGCTTCCTGCTTACCTATGCTTCAGGTCCCAGCTTAAGGATCACCTCCAGAAATACCCCAGACCCCTGCCACCACTTGCCCATCCCCAGATGTCAGGTTTGCCCCTCCGGAGCTCTCACAGCTGCCTATACTTCTCACCACTGTTCAGACTGTTTGTTTCCTCCATTTTCCTCAGTAGACCTGGAAGACGGGAATTAAAACTTGTTCATTGGTGTGTCAGTGGTGTGCCTAGAAGGCTTCCAAATTTTCTGAAAATAAGGAGATATGCTAAATTTAGAAGGAAAACATCATAATCATTGGACAGGTTTATTGAAGCTGAGAAGTTTTCTCACAATCCAAATGGCTTCTGGTACAGGATGTGTGACACCTTTCTGACCACAAGGCCCCATCCACCAAACCAGGACAGATCAACACCTGTTTATCCTGGAATATAATTCAGCATTAAGATACTGCCACATGTGGACTCTGTGGCTGGATACAGATCAAGCTCTCTGGAACGTCTGTTTGCACACTTGGCCTTCACAGAACATTTCCTAGGGGCAGGGAGGAAGGGAAGACGAAAGAAGATGAGTTGGCATGTGGTCTATTACTATTAGTCACAACACTTCTGACACCAGGTACGCGGTGTCTTTTCCAATCCCATGTCTCCAACCCTCTGACGCCAAACTGGATGGTCAAGAATTTTTCTTTTTTTAAAGTTTCACTTTTACTTGTATCTTTCTTTCTCTTTTTTAAAAAATATTTATTTATTTAGTTGCACCGGGTCTTAGTTGTGGCAGGCAGACTCCTTAGTTGCAGCATGTGGGCTCCTTAGTTGTGGCATGCATGTGGGATCTAGTTCCCTGACCAGGGATTGAACCCAGGCCCACTGCATTGGGAGTGCGGAGTCTTATCCACTGCTGGAATGGCCAAGAATTTACTTCAGTTCTGACACTGAGGACGAGAGCTAGTGCAGACCCCACAGGTCAAGGGCTTAGTCTCATGAGATTGCCCTTACTTCAGACATCAGTCACAAGTCCCAGGCCACCTATACTTCTGACCGAACAACTGTAAATTGGGGATTCCCACAACCCCCTCCCCTCAGGTTCAATACTTTGCCAGAATGGCTCACAGAAACACTCTTTACTTGTACTTACAGATTTATTGTAAAGGATGCAACTCAGGAAGAGCCAAACGGAAGAGATGCATAGGACAAGGTATCGCCGGGGGCGGGGCGGGGGGGGGCGTTTGGCAGGGCGGGCAGAGCTCCAGGAGGGCTACCCTTCCAGCACTTCTATGTCTTTACCAACCAGGAAGCTCTCTGAACCCCCTTACGTAGGGGTTTTTATGGAGGTTTCATTACACAGGTATGATAGCTTAAATCACTGGTCATTGCTCATTAACTTAATCTCCAGATCCTCTTCCCTCACCCAAGCTCAGGGGCTGTGCTGAGAGTTCCAGCTTTCTAATCCGGCCTTGATCTTTCTTGGGACCAGCCCCCATATCCTGAAGCTATCTAGGGTCCCCAGCCACCAGTCAGCTCATTAGCACACAGAAGACACTCTCATAACTCTGAGATTCCAGGGGTTTTAGGAACCAGGTACAAAGACCAAATATTTATTCATGTATGTATGTTTGTATGTATGTATACTCTATTTTTTTGGAATTTTTGAATTTTATCTTATTTATTTTTTTATACATCAGGTTCTTATTAGTTATCCATTTTACACATATTAGTGTATACATGTCAATCCCAATCTCCCAATTCATCACCCCCACCCCTGCCACTTTCCCCCCTTGGTGTCCATACATTTGTTCTCTACATCTGTGCCTCAATTTCTGCCCTGCAAACCGGTTCATCTGTACCATTTTTCTAGGTTCCACATACATGCGTTAGTATACGATATTTGTTTTTCTATTTCTGACTTACTTCACTCTGTATGACAGTCTCTAGATCGATCCACGTCTCTACAAATGACCCAATTTTGTTCCTTTTTATGGCTGAGTAATAGTCCACTGTATATATGTACCACATCTTCTTTATCCATTCGTCTGTCAATGGGCATTTAGGTTGCTTCCATGACCTGGCTATTGTAAATAGCGCTGCAATGAACATTGGGGTGCATGTGTCTTTTTGAATTATAGTTTCTCTGGGTGTATGCCAGTAGTGGGATTGCTGGGTCATATGGTAATTCTGTTTTCAGTTTTTTAACTAAAAATACTCCATACTGTTCTCCATAGTGGCTGTATCAATTTACATTCCCACCAACAGTGCAAGAGGGTTCCCTTTTCTCCACACCCTCTCCAGCATTTGTTATTTGTAGATTTTCTGATGATGCCCATTCTAACTGGTGTGAGGGGATACCTCGTTGTACTTTGGATTTGCATTTCTCTAATAATTAGTGAAGTTGAGCAGCTTTTCATGTGCTTCTTGGCCATCTGTATGTCTTCTTTGGAGAAATGTCTATTTAGGTCTTCTGCCAATTTTCTGATTGGGTTGTTTGTTTGTTTAATACTGAGCTGCATGAGCTGTTTATATATTTTGGAGATTAATCCTTTGTCCGTTGATTCATTTGCAAATATTTTCTCCCATTCTGAGGGTTGTCTTTTTGTCTTGTTTGTAGTTTCCTCTGCTTTGCAAAAGCTTTGAAGTTTCATTAGGTCCCATTCGTTTATTTTTGTTTTTATTTCCATTATTCTAGGAGGTGTATCAAAAAAGATCTTGCTGTGATTTATGTCAAAGAGTGTTCTTCCTATGTCTTCCACTAAGAGTTTTATAGTGTCTGGTCTTACATTTAGGTCTCTAATCTATTTTGAGTTCATTTTTGTGTATGGTGCTAGGGAGAGTTCTAATTTCATTCTTTTACATGTAGCTGTCCAGTTTTCCCAACACCACTTATTGAAGAGACTGTCTTTTCTCCATTGTATATCTTCGCCTCCTTTTTCATAGATTAATTGACCATAGGTGTGTGGGTTTATCTCTGGGCTTTCTATCCTGTTCCATATATCTATATTTCTGTTTTTGTGCCAGTACCATATTGTCTTGATTACTGTAGCTTTGTAGTATAGTCTGAAGTCAGGGAGTCTGATTCCTTCAGCTCCATTTTTCCCCTCAAGACCGCTTTGGCTATTTGGGGTCTTTTGTGTCTCCATACAAATTTTAAGATTTTTTGTTCTAGTTCTGTAAAAAATGCCACTGGTAATTTGATAGAGATTGCATTGAATCTGTAGATTGCTTTGGGTAGTATAGTCATTTGCACAATATTGACTCTTCCATTCCAAGAACATGGTATATCTCTCCATCTGTTTGTGTCATCTTTGAGTTCTTTCATCAGTGTCTTATAGTTTTCTATACAGGTACAGGTCTTTTACCTCCTTAGGTAGGTTTATTCCTAGGTATTTTATTCTTTTTGTTGCAGTGGTGAATGGGATTGTTCAAATATTTATTTTTATTGTATCACAGCTTGTAAGAATCATCCCAAGAGTATCCATAGAGCAAGGGTCCTTCTATCCTCTGCTTCGGCAGAGTTCTTGGCTATGCCAAAGAAGGATGCATGCAATTTGAACATTACTTCTTACAGCCAACTAATCTGAATCCTCAAACAAATTTGTGTTTTCTTTGTAGGTTCATGTTACATTTTTGTGATGGCAAGTTTCTTTTTCTTTTTTCTTTTTTTGCAAGTTTCTTAACTTTGTTTTTATTGCCAGAAGAGTGTGAGATTTGTCAATCTAAGAATCAAAATATCTTCAATGTCTTTGTAATCAAAGACTCCCCAGACTCTCAAATACCACCCAAATCCAACTTTAAGATGAGTGCTCTCATTTTGTTTTCATGGATCTCACCTAGATTTCACATGTATGTTGAGACTTAAAAAAACAGAGTTGGAAGCACCCATTCTTGTCAGACTTAGATTTGAATCTCTACTCTGCAACCTTGGGGAATTTCTAAATCTCAGTCTCTTCATTTGTAAATGGGAAAAATAGTGTCCCTTTCACAGGACTGTCTTGAAGACTAAGTGAGAAAATGCACTCAAAGGATTTAGCTAAGTAATCACACGCAAAATCATCACTCAAAAACTGTAAGCCAGGGATTCCCTGGTGGTGCAGTGGTTAAGAAACTGCCTGCCAATGCAGGGGACGTGGGTTTGAGCCCTGGTCTGGGAAGATCCCACATGCCGCGGAGCAACTAAGCCTGTTCGCCACAACTACTGAGCCTGCGGCTCTACAGCCCGTGAGCCACAACTGCTGAGCCCACATGCCACAGCTACTGAAGCCCGTGCGCCTAGAACCCGTGCTCCACAACAAGAAAAGCCACCGCAACAAGAAGCCTGTGCACCACAACAAAGAGTAGTTGCTCACTGCAACTAGAGAAAGCCTGTGCTCCGCAACGAAGACCCAATGCAGCCACAAATAAATAAATAAATAATTTTTTTTTTTTAAATGTAAGCCATTGTAACATACCTGTATGGCAGGAAGAAATTCTCATTTTAAAAGCCATAATTAAGCCTTTATGTACAATTTTGTACCCTCTAGATTATATTGAGAAATTATTGATTAGGTTGAGCTATAATTTGTATGGTTTTTAAGTGCTGGTGGCATAAGAAATTGATATACCCTTTTGGAAGCGAGTAAAGCAACAAAGTAGCAGGAGGCAATGATGTCTCTGACAACACTGATCCTCTCGCAAAAAATTCTGTTTATATGAATTTAAGAAATAGCTGAGGGCTTCCCTGGTGGCGCAGTGGTTGAGAGTCCGCCTGCCGATGCAGGAGACGCAGGTTCGTGTCCCGGTCCGGGAAGATCCCACATGCCGCGGAGCGGCTGGGCCCGTGAGCCATGGCCGCTGAGCCTGCGCGTCCGGAGCCTGTGCTCCGCAACAGGAGAGGCCACAACAGTGAGAGGCCCGCGTACCGCCAAAAAAAAAAAAAAAAAAAAAAAAAAAAATAGCTGAAAACACCCTGAAATATTCCTGGACATTGAAATTAAAAAAATGTTTTATTAATATGAGAGTTCATGAACCTGATGGAATATTATGCAGCCAGTTTGCTACGTTATTATATGTATTCAATTTATACATGATGAATTCAATAGGGAAATTATTTAGAAACCTGGAATATGTTTTTCTATTGAATGAAAAGGAAGAATATTCTAACAGACTGGATGGTAAGATACCAAACTGAAAACAGTGAGTTGGGATGATAGGATTGCTGGGCATGGTTTCCTGTTTAGCATTTTCTTTAATAATCTCATCAAAAATAAGAACACTCAACAAGAAAATACAAACAACCCTATCAAAATAATGGGCAGAAGACCTAAATATACATTTCTCCAAAGAAGACATACAAATGGCCAATAGGCACAGGAAAAGATGCTCAATATCGCTAATTATTAGAGAAATGCAAATCAAAATTACAATGAGGTACCAGCTCACACCAGTCAGAATGACCAGCATTAAAAAGTCTAAAAATAACATATGCTGGAGAGGGTGTGGAGAAAAGGGAGCCCTCCTACACTGTTGGTGGGAATGTCAATTGGTGCAGCCACTATGGAGAACAGTATGCAGGTTCCTTAAAAAAAGTAAAAATAGAATTGCCATATGACTCAGCAATCCCACTACTGGGCATATACCCAGAGAAAACCATACTTCAAAAAGACACATGCACCCCAATGTTCACTGCAGCACTGTTTACAATAGCCAGGTCATGGAAGCAACCTAAATGCCCATCGACAGATGAATGGATAAAGAAGGTGTGGTACACATATACAATGGAATATTACTCAGCCATGAAAAGGAACGATATTGGGTCATTTGTAGAGATGTGGGTGGGCCTAGAGACTGTGAAGCAAGTGAGAAAGAGAAAAACAAATATATATTAACGCATATATGTGGAATCTAGAAAAATCGTACAGTTGAACTGGTTTGCAAGGCAGAAATAGAGACACAGATGTAGAGAACAAATGTATGGACACCAAGGGGGGAAAGCAGGGGTGGGGGTGGGGTGAAATGAATTGGGAGATTGGGATTGACATGTATACACACAAATATGTATAAAATAGATAATAAGAAGCTGCTGTATAAAAAATAATAATAATAAATTAATAAATACAAAAAAACCCCAAAGAATTACCATATGATCCAGCAATCCCACTCCTGAGCATATACCCAGACAAAACTATAATTCAAAAAGATACATGCACCCCTATGTTCATAGCAGCATTATTCACAATAGCCAAGACATGGAAACAATCTAAATGTCCACTGACAGATGAACGGATAAAGAAGATACGATACACACACACACACACACACACACACACACACACACGACGGAATACTACTCAGCCATAAAAAAGAACAAAATAATGCCATTTGCAGTAACACGGATGCAACTAGAGATTATCATACTACGTGAAGTAAGTCAGACAGAGAAAAACAAATATCATATGACATCACTCATATGTGGAATCTAAAATATGATACAAATGAACCTATTTATGAAGCACAAACAGACTCACAGACATAGAGACCAGACTTTTGGTTGCCAAGGGCGGGGGAGGGAAGGGATGGACTGGGAGTTTGGGGTTAGTAGATGCAAACTATTACATATAGAATGGATGGACCACAAGGTCCTACTGTATGGCACAGGGAACTATACTCAATGTCCTGGGATAAACCATAATAGAAAAGAATATAAAAAAGAATATAGGGCTTCCCTGGTGGCGCAGTGGTTGAGAGTCCGCCTGCTGATGCAGGGGACATGGGTTCGTGCCCCGGTCCGGGAAGATCCTACATGCTGCGGAGCGGCTGGGCCCATGAGCCATGGCCGCTGAGCCTGAGCGTCCGGAGCCTGTGCTCCGCAACGGGAGGGACCACAACAGTGAGAGGCCCGAGTAACATAACTGAGTCACTGCTGTACAGCAGAAATTAACACATTGTAAATCAACTATATTTCAATAAAATTAAAAAAAGAACAAAACAGGGCAAGTACCAGGTGGAGTTGGTCCCCTTCAATCCAATGGGTCCAGCCTCTGTTCTTCTTTTGCCCCTTCTGCACACAGGTGAGTCTGTCATTGTCCCAGATGACCAAGCTCTGCATGAGGGATGGGAGAAAATACTGGTTTGCTCTAGCAACATCCTCAGGTATTACTAGGGAAGGTGCCAAGGTAACCTTGCAAAACTAAAAGCCTACGTCATTTAATTTTTACCTTGCATTTTCTGTTATCCAGGCCTTTGTTATCCTCATCAAATTCTTCTCCAACTTTAAATTTCACAAGGTAGTTCCTGAAGCTGCTGTTCGTGTGGATGGTAAAAGAATCCCCATTCTGCTCAATCACTTTCTGTGGTTTCAGCAGCCTGGCTATCTTACGCGTGGCAAAGTCAATATCTTAAAAATAAGTTTTTAGAAAGAAAAGAAGACATTTCAACATTTCCTTGAGATGCAAAGACTAAGAATTTGGCAGCTGTCCTCAAAATCATTGCATTTGATGGCTAGTCTTGCTTTTACAACTTCAGTGTCGTCTCCTGACAAAATTGGATCTACAGGGTCAGCTATCCTGGCAAATCTCCTTCCAGAGGCTGATTAAAAATCTTGAACAGGGCTTCCCTGGTGGCGCAGTGGTTGAGAGTCCGCCTGCCGATGCAGGGGACACGGGTTCGTGCCGGTCCGGGAAGATCCCACATGCCGCGGAGCGGCTGGGCCCGTGAGCCGTGGCCACTGGGCCTGTGCGTCCGGAGCCTGTGCTCCACAGCGGGAGAGGCCACAACAGTGAGAGGCCCGCATACCGCAAAAAAAAAAAAAAAAAATCTTGAACAGCTTTCAGGGAAAGTTCATTTGGCTGGCTGTGCGTTAGGTGATGGATTTGAAGCTGGGCATGGCAAAGACAGTTCTGGGAATCCCCTCTGAGGTTGACAAGAGGACAAGGAAGCCAAGGGGACTGGGCTCAGGCCCCAATCCAGCCTCAGTCACAGATGCCTTTTTCTGCTTTATACATTTACACTTCCAGTTAAGACAGCATTTGAACAATTTCTGAACACAGGGAAAACAAAACAAAACAAAACAAAGCACCTCTAACAAAAAAGAAAAACAAACAGGGAATTCCCTGGCAGTCCAGTGGTTAGGACTCGGCGTTTTTACTGCCAAGAGCCTGGGTTCGATCCCTGGTCGGGGAACTAAGATCCTGCAAGCTGTGTGGTGCAGCCAAACAAAAACTTAATAATTTAAATTTTTTTTTAATTTTAAAAATTAAAACAAGAAAAAAATTAAAATGAAAAAAGAGGAAATAAAGCACCTCAAAAAACATTGTAATCATGCAAATACTACTATACATTGAGAAATCTTTAATAAGCTTTAAAAGAGTCACACACCAAAACATGGAACACTGAGACGATCAGCATTTTGGTATAGACAGCTCCCATTAAGTGGCTATCAACCCATTAGGTACTAGAGGTAAGGGTTGCTATTTTATTTTATTTATTTTATTTATTTATTTTTAACATCTTTATTGGAGTATAATTGTTTTACAATGGTGTGTTAGTTTCTGCTTTATAACAAAGTGAATCAGCTATTCATATACATATATCCCCAAATCTCCTCCCTCTTGTGTCTCCCTCCCACCCTCCCTATCCCACCCCTCTAGGTGGTCACAAAGCACCCAGCTGATCTCCCTGTGCTATGCGGCTGCTTCCCACTAGAGATCTATTTTACATTTGGTAGTGTATGTATGTCCGTGCCACTCTCTCACTTCGTCCCAGCTAGGGGCAGGACAGGAATAAAGACGCAGATGTAGAGAATGGACTTGAGGACACAGGGTTGCTATCTTAAATAGGGAAGCCAAGTGCCATTTCAGCCAGAGCTGAGGGAGATGACGAAGTGAGCTGTAAGCTGTGCAGATTTGGGGGGAAAGAAGTGTAAGACAGAGGTCACAAGGATCCCAGGAAGGGCGTGCCAGATGGTCTCAGGAACACCCAGGAGCCTGGGGTGGCTGGAGCAGAATGAGGGAGATTGAGGAGGAGGAGGAGACCTAGAGCTGAGATGCGAGGGGACAGTAAGGACCATCGGGCTTCAACCCAGAGCAAGATGGAGTCAGCTGGGAGCCACTGGAATGTTTAGAGCAGGTGACACGATCTGACATGATCAGGCAGTCACAGCGATATGCTGGCTCGTCACCCTGGACAATTCTATGAGTCACAGGGCATGGTTCTCCTATTTAGGGACTGTCCTATTACGTAGAATAAAGTTTTAGGAATCTTCATTGCAGAGACTTGCGTACCTCACTGCAGGTAGCTTGGTCCCAGAGTTGACCCCTGTTTTAATTTGTTTGCCTAACAGATTCGGTTTTTCCTGACACGACTGCCATTTGCAGTTAGCTGTGTTTAGCTGTGCTTCTCGGGGCCAGGTGCCTCATACTTCCATTTCCAGCCTAGAAAACGTGGCCAAGCCCTGAGTAGGGGTCCTTCAGCATCTCATTAGCCCCCACCCATTTCTTTTGTCTTCTTAAAAATTTTTTCTCTTTTTTTGGCCTCGCCACGTGGCTTGCGGGATCCTGGTTCTGTGAACAGGGATTGAACCTGGGCAGTGACAGCGCAGAGTCCTAACCACTGGACTGCCAAGGAATTCCCAGTCCCAGCCATTTCTAAGCTCAATGATAGTATAAATGTTTTAGAATGAAATAATGCCATTTGCAGCAACATCGATGGACCTAGAGATTATCATACTAAGTGAAGTAAGTCAGAAAGAGAAAGACAAATACCATATAATATCACTTATATGTGGAATCTAAAATATAAATATCTACGAAACAGAAACAGACTCACAGACATAGACTCACACCCCTCTTGTGGCTGGCAAGAGGGGTGGAGTGGGGGAGGGAAGGATTGGGAGTTTGGGATTAGCAGATGCAAACTATTATATATAGGATGGATCAACAACAAGGTCCTACTGTATAGCACAGGGAACTATATTCAATAACCTGTGATAAACCATAATGGAAAAGAATATGAAAAAGAATACAAACGTATAACTCAATCACTGTTTTACAGCAGAAATCAACACAACATTGTAAATCAACTATACTTCAATAAAATTTTTTTTTAGTTTTTTTAACCTAGAACTCAAGTTTTTAGCATGAAATGCAAATGATCCAGTCTTTACTTGTTTTCAGCAATGTTTAAACATTGAGGCTAAACCCTTAAAATATTTATCTGATTATTAAAATGACCAAGCCAAATTTAAAATAGTTATCACAGACTTTCCTTAAACCCTATTCTGTATGTGGAACAAAAACAAACAAGAGGGCTTCCCTGGTGGCACAGTGGTTAAGAATCCGCCTGCCAATGCAGGGGACATGAGTTCGAGCCCTGGTCCGGGAAGATCCCACATGCCGCAGAGCAACTAAACCTGTGTGCCACAACTACTGAGCCCGTGCTCTAGAGCCTGTGAGCCACAACTACTGAGACTGCGCTCTAGAGCCCGCGAGCCATAACTACTGAGCCTGCATGCCACAACTACTGAAGCCCACCCGCCTGGAGCTCATGCTCCACAAGAGAAGCCATTGCAATGAAAAGCCCGCACACCTCAACGAAGAGTAGCCCCCACTCACCGCAACTAGAGAAAGCCTGCGTGCAGCAACGAAGACCCAACACAGCCAAAAATAAATAAATTCAAACAAACAAACAAAAGCAAACAAACAAGAATCCAAACTTTAGATAATTACATCAGTTATGCTTTTACCCTCAGTGAGATGATTTGTTGCTAGTAAATTTATAATTAGTACTACTGTTACTGAAAGCTCGGCCTCTCTGCGCACCGGCGCCTAATCAAATCCAGGAGACACAGTTTTGGGTGAAGTAGAAAAGGAGAGCTTTATTGCTTTGCCAGGCAAAGGGGCACACAACGGGCTTTGGCCTCGAAAAACTGTGTGTCCCAACCCCAGAGGATTTGATGAAGGGTTTTATAACAGTGGTTCAAAGGCGGGGAAGTCTCTGACAAGATTAGGGTGTGAGCAGGGCTTGCACTTCCTTAACCTCATCTCATGTGGTCATCTCCTCATCTTAATGAGCTTCCCTGGTCCCTTTAATCTTGCCTCAGGTGGTTTCTTGGCTGCAACTTCTTGATTAGCAACTGTTGGAAATCCGCCCCTTGGAACTCAGGGAAGGTCATGGAGGCTGGAGTCTTGCCTGTAAGAAATGGTAGACAGGGAGCTCCCTGGTGGCGCAGTGGAATCCACCTGCCAACGCAGGGGACACGGGTTCGAGCCCTGGTCCGGGAAGATCCCACATGCAGCGGAGCAGCTAAGCCCGTGCGCCACAACTACTGAGCCTGCGTGCTGCAACTACTGAAGCCCACCTGCCTAGACCTTATGCTCCATAAGAGAAGCCACTGCAGTGTGAAGCCCGTGTACCTCAACGAAGAGTAGCCCCCGCTCACCGCAACTAGAGAAAGCCTGCGCACAGCAACGAAGACCCAACACAGCCAAAAATAAATAAATAAATAAATAAATTTAAAAAACCGGTGGACAGGGACTTCCCTGGTGGTCCAGTGGTTAAGAACCTGCCTTCCAATGCAGGGTACTCAGGTTTGATTCCTGGTTGGGGAAATAAGATCCCACATGCTGTGGGGCATCTAAGCCCCCACACCACAACTAGAGAGGAGCCCGCAAGCCGCCACTAGAGAAGCCTGTGCCACAACAAAAGATCCTGCGTGCTGCAACTAAGACCCGACACAGCCAAATAAATAAATAAATATTTTCAAAAAAGACGAAGAAATGGTGGACAAAAGAAGGCCTCCGTGCGCAGGCCGCACTCGGTTTCACTACCAAATTGTAAGATTGTCACTTAACAGATTTGCAGTTGCAAGGTTGGCCTTTTTAAAGATCAAAATTTAAATTAGCTTAAGTTCTGGTCATTTTCTGCCAGGTCTACACTTACCATGACCTCAGTGGCCAAATGGCTTTAGTGCTCATAAGGCTTTTGTCCAGGTCAAACCATGCTTTTCCACACCATTAGATTTTTCAGTAGGAAACAAGACATTCCAGCAGGAGAAGGAAACAATCTAAAGGATGCACATCCTATTACAAGGATGTGTGTGAGCATACACATTTTAGGGCAGGATCTCAAAGAGGCCAACACAAACATTTACTTTTCTAAACTTCATGTGTTCACATTAACCCTTCATCCCAAAGCCACTTCTAATCTTGAGGCAATGTGGGTCTTGGAGCCAAGAGATATTGGCTTTAAATCCAGTTTATGTGGTAACCTTGGACAAGCTGGTAACATCCCTGCCTTCTCATGTTCATGAGATTAAAGGGGAGTCCAGACAAGATGGTCAAGCCCTTGCAGGCATTAGCACAGCATTCTTTCCTGCCTAGAGCTTCACACCTTGGGTCTTCCTTTGCTATTGTGGGGTCCACCAAGAACTCCCAAATCCAGAGCTAGCTCCTCCAGTCTTTAGAACCCAAGCAAACTTTCTTCAATGTCCAAAGGACAAATTGCCTTTCTTCTCCCTGCAATTTGGCAGAAGCTAGGAAAGCGCAGTATCAGAGCCATGTTGGGGAGTTGCAGGATCAGCCCTAGTCAGAAAGGAGTAATTTTCCCCCTCAAAAGAGATGCTGGGGGACTTCCCTGGTGGCGCAGTGGTTAAGAATCTGCCTGCCAATGCAGGGCACACGGGTTCGAGCCCTGGTCCGGGAAGATCCCACATGCCGCGGAGCAACTAAGCCTGTGCGCCACAACTACTGAGCCTGCACTCTAGAGTTCGTGAGCCACAACCACTGAAGCCCGCGTGCCTAGAGCCCGTGCTCCGCAACAATAGAAGCCACCGCAATGAGAAGACTGCGCACCACAACGAAGAGTAGCCCCTGCTCGCCGCAACTAGAGAAAGCTCGTGTGCACCAACGAAGACCAAGTGCAGCCAAAAATAAATAAATAGATACATTTATAAAAGAAAAAACAACCATAAACATTTTTAAAGGGAGAATCATTTGGGGAGGGGGTCAGAGTCTTTGCTCTCTTCCACTGTGTGCAGACTTTCAGGGTGGTGTTCTAGGAATCTTGTGCTCAGTCTGAAGTTACCATCATCCACCTGGGTGGAGACCTTAGTTCCCGCATAAGAACTCAAGCATAAGAACTCTGAGATGCTCATCACTGAATGTTCTTTAACAGATTGTTATGTATATTCCTTGAGGAGGAACAAGGACTCTGCCCCAAGGCTGCACTATTGTTTCTTGACTGCTCCTCCTTTGTTTCTGCACTCCCTACTTTCCCTGATAAGCAACTTGAATCTTACCTTTGGAACTCAGGGAAGGTCAAGGAAACTGAATGAAGCCTACTTCCTACAAATAAGAAAGGAGGGAAACAGAAAGGATTTGTACCCATGAGGGCCCCACAGGATTCTACTCAGTTTCAGAATCACCTAAGAATCTGGTTGAATGCAGATACTGATTCCATAGATCCAGGATCTGGGAGGAGGCACAAGTGTCTGCATTCTAAGGAGTTCTGCTGGTCCTTGAGTAACAAGACCCTACAATCATCTGGATCTGGGCCCCTATTTTGCCCAGGAAAAATGCATTGACCCTGGAGTCTATGTTTTTACATGTGGAAGGCAGAAGAGAGTGTTTGCCACACCAATAGCCATGTGTGCCAAATCATTTTCTTCCCAGGGTTTTGGCAACTGGCAATAGGTTTTAGGCTGATTTCAGCTATTGTATAAAATGCTAATGTAAGCAGATAGGTTAGGGGGTCCCCCAGAGAAAGAGAACCCGGCTGGCTTTCTTGACATAAGAGAAACCATTTTTGGCCTTGCCATTTTTATTTTTTTGGTGTTGCCTTTTATTTTTATTTTAGTTTAGTTTAGTTTTTGGCCATGCCGTGTGGTATGTGGGGTCTTAGTTCCCCAGGGATTGAACCCACGCCCCCTGCATTGGAAGCACAGAGTCTTAATCGCTGGACCACCAGGGAAGTCCCATGGCCTAGCCATTTTGTGATCTAAGCCTGGCCATAATGAGTGCCCTTGAGCAGGTCTTAGTAATGCAGGAACAAAGGAAAAGCCGTCAAGAAAAAATAGTTCAGCAATAAAAGAGTCCTACTTCCGTAAGCAGCTATTTTGCCCCTTTCCTGCTTGCCTATTTCTGTTCCCCTTAAACCTTAATTATGACAATGACATCACTAGGTAACATTTAACCTAACTCCTGACTTATGCTCTACTAAATGTCCACAATGCCTTGCCTAACCTGTTGATTCTTTCCGTAGATTAAAAGAAGTAGGAATGAAGAATTAAGTAAAGAATGACTAGTTTTCTACCCTCAGCAACTCCCTGAGCAAATTTACAGGCAGACCACACAGGCAAAATAGCATCCAAAGGGAGATCAGGAGAAGTCAGCAGGTTTGCAAGCAACGGAAAAATGACGAAGAATCTGACCTCCTACCTTAATAATTAACTGAGATTTTTTCCCCCTTTTTCCCTTTAAAAACTTTCATGGCTGAGCATAATCTTTGGAGTTGGTTTTGGGACATGAGTCCAACTTCTCCCCAGATTGCCAGCTTTTCTGATTAAAGCGACTTCCCTTTCTACCAACACTTGCCTCTTTAGTACTGGCTTTTGAGCAGAAGCGGAACCTGAGTTTGGTAACAATTCCTCCTCAAGGAATATACAGAACAATCTGATATAGTCTTAGTTCCACAGGAACTAAGGCCCCCACCCAGGTGGAGGATATGATGGTGTTAACCCTCCTGAGTTGAATCAACTAAAGCTTGGACTCTGCCCAATTCTATGCTGAATCCTCCTCTGCGCAAACCCCTTCATGAATATGCATATACCCTTAGCTTAAAACTTCACCAATTTTGCTATTCAGGGAGACAGTGCTTTGGGAAAGATCCACAGTGTTGTCCTTACTTGCTGCAAGAAATAATAAGTCCTTTCTTCTCCTGATCTTTGGCTTGGTTGTGTCTTTTGGCTGGACACCCACCAAGAGGCGAACCCAGATTTCAGGTAACACTAAGAGATCCCTTGGTTTGTATTTTAGACACTCTAGAATATTGAATCTGATCCAACCACCTCTAACAGATGGGGAATCTAAATGAACTCAGAGGTTATATGACTTTGATTCTATTACCAACAATCACCAGCTAGTTATCTGGGTGTCCAGTTTGGTGGTCTGTTATACTAACTAGTCTCTACTCCAGCATCCTTAGCACACTTATATTTCTTTTGGGAAACAGACTGCAAATAACAGTTGATGTGTTGTCTGGATCTAATATCTTTCTGGAACCCGAACCAAATGTAAAAAAAGGAGTAGTGAGGCAGGATATTGACTCAATACTCTATGGCTTAATCCTTTGTGAAATGGGTTGGATGATAAATGAATATAGTTAATGTAAATAACTAGCCTCTGTTGGCCTCTAGGATCTAATACAGTGGCATATAATTGATAAGCTTCTACTGAAATCACGAAAAAGAAAGTATCAAACAAGGGGTCATAGCAGAGCGTAAAGAAAAGCAAAACAGTATTGGGGACAGGTGAAGGATTCCATGAATACACATTTGAAAAACACTAATTGCAACACTCAGAAGGCTCCTTTGCGATACGTGACAGGCTTAACAAAAGATGACTTCGCACACTTGAAATGCTGACCCTGACTCCATTCCCTGTTTTCTTCTCTAAGAAATTTGCTCTAAAAGCCATGGAGGGCCTTCCCTGGTGGTGCAGTGGTAAAGAATCCACCTTCCAATGCTGGGGACGTGGGTCGAACCCTGGTCTGTGAGCTAAGATCCCACATGCCACGGGGCAACTAAGCCCACACGCCGTAACTACTGAGTTTGCGCGCCTCAGCGAGAGAGCCCCCCTGCTGCAAACTACAAAGCCCAGGCCCTCTGGAGCCTGTGCGCCACAACTAGAGAGAGAAAACCTGCATGCCACAACTAGAGAGAAGCCTGTGTGCTGCAACAAAGAGCCCGTACCACAACGAAAGATCCCGCATGCCGCAACTGACCCAATGCAGCCAAGTAAATAAATAAATAAACGCCAGCCATGGAAATGGTTAAAGAGAAAGAGCATAGCAAGGCAAAATTCAAAGCCATCCCCTGGTCTTTAGCACGTTATCCTCCGTAAAAAAGCCAGATACTAGCCAGAGAAACCAGGGAAGAAAGCACTTATGGTAACATGTCGCCGCTAATTTGGGGGTGAGGAGATTAAGTACATTATCAGGAATTTACTGCTTTTGGGAAAAGTCATCATTAATTCCTTCTTATGAATGGGAAAGAGAGGAAATGAGATTCAGGTGAAGGTAGAATATGCCACCCTCAAATGTGCCACTTTTTCATAGTGACTATTTTGAAATGAAGATGATTGGGAAGCAGATAGAAGAAAAACTCTCTGCCCTTCCCCCAGAAGCAGGACATAATTGTGTAAATGTGTCCCCCCCCCGCCCCGTACCAGGTTGGACAGAAGTTAGGGAGACAACACTAGATTCCTATCAGCCTAGAGATGGCATCAGATTTTACATAATAGACTTTACGAACTAGCTCTCATTTTCCGTTAGTTCCTCCATGTATTTATCTTCCCACAATTTGCCACCCCTAGGAAGTCAAAGCCCTTTTCTTTGTCTTGTCACTCTTTGCTGAGATGCCACATAACCAAGTTCTAACCACTCTGAGATGCTCATCACTGAATGTTCCTGTGTGTATTCACCATGCATGTGCTAACAAACTTCTCTTTGTTTGTGTCTTGTTACTCTTTTTTAAAATAATTAATTAATTAATTTTTGGCTGCACTGGGTCTTCGTTGCAGTGCTCGTGCTTCTCACTGTGGTGGCTTCTCTTGTTGTGGAGCATGGGCTCTAGGTGCGTGGGTTTTAGTAGTTGTGGCACGTGGGCTTCAGTAGTTGTGGCTCGCGGGCTCTAGAGCTCAGGCTCAGTAGTTGTGGCGCACGGGTTTAGCTGCTCCGCGGCTTGTGGGATCTTCCTGGACTAGGGCTCGCACCCATCTCCCCTGCATTGGCAGGCGGATTCTTAACCACTGGGCCACCAGGGAAGTCCCTACTCTGTCTTTTTTAGTCTAATTAACAGGGCTCCAGCCAATGAACTTAAGATGGGTAGAGGAAAAATACTTTTTCCTTGCCTATGAGGTTTTGTGTCAGTATGAATCAGATTTAGTTTGAGAAGTTCCAGACTTCCCTACTTAGTGTGAGAAAGGGAGGGGAGAATCTTACCATAGGCTGGGAGATCTTAAAAACACACAGGAGCCTTAGAACCGTACGTTTCAAAGTGGTTAAAATGGCCGATTTTATGTTATATTTATTTTAGCACAATTAAAAGAAAAAAGAAATAAAATGGATCCCCCTGCTCTCAGTTTACAGATGGGGAAACTGAGGCCCAGGTCAGATAATGAGGAGGCGGAGCCAGAGCAGTCCCCAGGCCCCTAGACTCCCAGCAACTCTGGCCCAGCTGTCAATAGCGCCACTGATGGGTGTCATTTAGGCGAAAGTGCTTGGCACAGAGTAGGTGCTCAGAACTATCAAGTCTGAAGAATTAAACTAAGGGCAGGACGAACTAAGAATCGGCACGGAAGGGAGGCGTTCTACAGTCCCGGCAGGAAATAAACTCTTGAGGCCCCGCCGGCCCCCTACGCACCCTGGAGGCCCCCGCGTTCCCTTCCCTCCGCGCCTAGAGCGCCGGAGCCCAAGCCGGGCAGGGGGCGGTGGAAGCGACCCCCCCCCAGACGGCCACCCACAGTCCTCCCGGCTGGAATTGGGCCCCGGGGTAGGGGGGGACGGGGTAGTGGCCTCTGAGGGGTCTGGGTTTCTTGACCCTCCTCAAGCCCTCGAGGGAAGGAGAAGCCAGAAAACTGAAGATTTCAAACGTAGCTCCCGAACTCCACCGGGCACGAGAGTCACCTGGGGGCGCGGGCGCGGCCGGAGACCGGCTGGGGAAGGTCCTCTGGGGCCCGGGAATCCGCGTCCCGGACCAGCTCCAGGTGATGTTGATGCGGCCGGCCGGGACCTCCCCGGGACGGCCACTGGGCTCGGGGAATCCCAGAGCCGCCGCCCGGAGCCTCGCGTTCAAGCGGCTGCGCAGCGAGGTTCTCTCGGGAGGGGCTTCGGGCCGGGGCGCCCCCTCACCCGGGTGGACCCCCATCGTGTCCCCGAGCCTCCCAGCGAGGTGGGCCCATGCCACCCGCGCCCCCTCCTGCTTGGAAGTCCGCGATAGGACAGGAGCCTCGGCCGCGGGGTAGAGACGCACGGGGCACCGGCGGACACACGGAAGGGCAGGCAGAGAGACTCGCGGACGGGGGAGAAAGAAGGACGGGGAACGGGTGGGCGGACGGGGGACAGGAGGAAGGACGGGAGGGACCGGGACATGGGCAGACGGGTGGGGGGGCAAGGGGATGGGGGAGACCGAAGGATGGGGCGACAGGCAGACCGACTGGAGGACTGGCAGACGAACGGGGGTGGGAGTCCGACGGTCAGACGGACAGACAGCGAGACGGAGGATGGACGGGGGTGGGGAAGCGGGGTAACCGGCGGATCCTCAGGCAGACGGGGGGACGGAAGGACGGACGGACAAGGGTGAGGGGAGACAGGGAGACTGACCCACAGGACAGCCCGGCCTCCTCCGCCCTGACCCGGACGCGCGGACGGAGCCCGAGGCCCCCGCACGGCCCCCCTGGCCCTACCTAGGGCCAGCATGTAGCCCTCCAAGTTGTCGCTGCTGAGCAGGTTCCAGGTGCCGCTGAGGTCGGCGGGCATGGCGGGGCTGGGGGCGGCACTGGCGGTGGGCGGTGGGGACTCGGGAGGTAAATGTGTGGCAGGGGAGGCGGGGCCTCCGGGAAGCCCGCCCCACTCTTGGCCTCCTTCGCCACGCGCTCCTGGATTTCTGCTACCTCCCTTTTGGAGATAGCTCAGTTTTCCTTTGGGCTTCCTCCTCTCTGCTTTAACTCCAAACCGTGATCACAGCCACACTGTTTTCTCTGCCTACACGTTACTAACCAAGGGATCTCCTTCAAAGGCATGGCATTGATTACTGTGTCAGCTGCAAATAATATACCAATAAATCCAACTCCAGTGGTCTCAATAAATAGGGGGTTATTTTCCTTACCTATCAAGCAGCCCTGGGATAAGCAGTTGCGGGTGATGATACGGCAGCTCCATTGTCACGGAAGTGGCACCTCTGTGATTCTCCTGGCTCTGTGATTCCTGCCGGTCACCTCACTGTGATGAGTTGGCTGCTGGGCTTCCAGCCGGAACATCCACATTCCGCGAAAGAAGGGGTAGAGCACCACTTGCCATTATCCCTTCATCAGATTTCTGTTTACCCTCATTGGCCCAAACTGTGTCTTATGCTACTTCTAACTGCAAGGGAGCCTGGGGAATCTAGTATCCAGTCTTTAGCCTTGTCAGTACAGAAAGGCCAAAGAGTAAGGTGTTGGGAATGTGGTCTAACCTATAATAGCCAAAAACACCCTCTCTATAGGCTGGCTCCAAGACTTACCTGTCCATTTCTTTTCTTTTATTTCTATTTTTTAAAAAAATGTTATTGGAGTACAGTTGATTTACAATGTTGTGTTAGTTTCAGGTGTACAGCTTATCTGTCCATTTCTGATCTCTCCTGTGAGCTCCAGACTCAAGTATATTAATAGCCAACATTTATTGAGTGATTACTATGTGTATTATCATTTATCACAAAATGCTACCTCTCCAATAGTTACTTTAGTATCTCCATTTGACAGAGACAAAACCTGAGACACAGAGAGGTTAAGTAACTTGCCCAAGTTCATACAGTTGGTGGAAGAGTCTGGATTCGATCTCAGGCAGCCTGACTCCAGAGCTCATGTGTCACCTCTCACTGCTTAAGATGCCTCTCGGGACCTCCCTGGTGGTGCAGCGGTTAAGAATCCGCCTGCCAATGCAGGGGACACGGGTTCGATCCCTGGTCCGGGAAGATCCCACATGCCGTGGAGCAACTAAGCCCGTGCGCCACAACTACTGAGTCTGTGCTCTAGAGCCCACGAGCCACAACTACTGAAGCCCACACGCCTAGAACCTGTGCTCCGCAACGAGAAGCCACCGCAATGAGAAGCCTGCGTACCACAACGAAGAGTAGCCCCCGCTCTCTGCAACTAGAGAAAGCCCACACAGCAACGAAGACCCAATGCAGCCAAAAATAAATAAATAAATTAATTAATTTATTTTTTTAAAAAAAGAATGCCTCTCGATGTCTCCCCTTGGATGACTTAAAGGCATTTGAATGTAACATATACAAGGCAGAAAGCATAAAACAAAATTATTCCTTGGCTTTCCTCATCTCCGTAAATTGTACCACTAGTCACCCGGTTGCTTAAGCTCAAAGCCCATTTAGACACTGGATTTCTCCCTTCTCTGCTCACCCATATCCAATCCATCAGCAAATCCTGTTGGTTCTTCCAACCTAACCCAAGCCACCATCCTGTCTTGCCTCTTCCTGGACTTGCTGCTTCAACTCCTGACCCCACCAAACCATTCTCCATCCTGCAGTCTGGCAAGCTTTTGAGAAATGTAATTCAGATCTTATCACTCTCAGGCTTAAAATGTTCAGTGTTCAGTGTTGTCCCATTTTTCGTAAGAGGAAATTGCACTCCCTCCCATGGTTCCAAAAGCCATTTCTGATTAGGTTCCTGGATACTTCTCCAACATCATCACACTCTGTCTCCCTCGACTCAGCAACTCCAATCATACCAGTTTTGTTGTGGTGGTGATTCTGTGCCGAGGTCAAACCCTTTCTTTCTTCACAGTCTTTGTATACAGTGTTCCCTCTTCCTGGGAGGTTTTTCCTCCTGGTTTTTGCATGGTTAGCTCCTCTGGCTTCCAGTTCAAAAGTCACTATTAGGGAAATAGTCATTTTTAACCATGCTCTTCATGGAGAAGAATTTTCCCTAAACACCCTGTGGTTTTTTTTTTCCAACCCTATTTCTTCCTCATGGAGGTGGAATGAGTTACCTGGTTGGGGGACACCAGGGTGACCACCCATTACGGTTTCCCCAAGACTGAAGGAGTCCCAGGGCATGGAACTTTCATTACTAAAACTGGAAAAGTTCTAGGAAAACTGGAATGAGTTGCTTGCCCTACGGACAACAGCCATTGAAGAATTTTATCCACTAGGTAGAGTTAGTCTATCAAATATTGGAAACACAGATTCTCAGTATTTTCTTCTCCCTTTTGACACGGACTTGAGGGTGTGTCTATTTCACAGACCTGAACTTTCTCTCAGATAGACTGCCTAGACTGGGGGAGTTAGTATATAATTTATTCTTGCCACTCCCAAATCAATGGCTTAAAATAATACAAATCATTAACTGGCTCACAAATCTGCAGTCTGGGGAGGGCTCACAGGGCATGGCTCATCTCAGCTCCATGTGGCATTAGCTGGGGTAACTTGACTCCAGTTGGGAGGGCTAGAGAAGCCACTTCCCAAATGGATCCATCTCATGGCTATCTGTTGGCTGGGAGCCCAGCCAGGCCTGTGGGCTGGGGGCCAGGTTCCTTTCCATGTGGGCCTCTCCATGGGCTGCTTGGGCTCCCTCAGGCAGGGATAGCTGGGCTCTAATAGGGAGCATCCCAAGAGAACCAGGAAGATGCTGTACCATCTTGACCTAGTCTGAGAAGTCATATAACATCACTTCCACCAGAGTCCAAGGCCCACTCTGATTCAAAGGGAGGGAACATGGACCTCATCCCTCAATGTCACACTGTAAAAGGAGCACGTGAGATGGGAGATTCTCATAATAGCCAGCTTGGAAAACACCATCTGTCACAGTTACCAATCCCTCTTTTGACCCTCACACGAAGCTACAACTCCTAACCTGGACTTTATCAGTCATGAGGGTGCTATTTTGGGAATTCCCGGTGGTCCAGTGGTTAGGACTCGGCACTTTCACTGCCGGGGCCCTGGTTTGATCCCTGGTTTGGGAACTAAGATACCGCAAGCCTCGAGGTGTGGCAAAAAAGGTGCTATTTTGGTTCTCCACTTATTGTTTCTTTTGTCTTATTTTTCCATTAGTTTAGAAGTTGAACAGAGAAATATTTGGATCTCTTCAAAAATCTGAGTCACCTTTTCAGAACAGCCTTCTGATATACATTTACTCTGTATCACATCTCTGCTTATATCCTTCATAATTATCATAATCCATAATCATCTTTTCTTGCTTTGTTTACTGACTACCTTTTTCCTTAAGATGTCACGGGCAGAGACCATGTTCATCTTATTCACCTCTATAGTATCCCCAGTGCCTAGTACAGTGCCTGGCAAGTGCTTAATAAATGTTTGTTGACTGAATGGCTATGACCTTTCCAAAGGAGAAATACCATTTTCATTGAGGAAACCATAGTGGCACTGCCCTGCTCACATGAGGGTATTGATTCTCATAAGTATGAAACATTGATTCCTTTGGTGGAACATGACAGGATGATATCAAGTCCTGGGATTAGATATACTTTGCCACGTAAAGGGCACAGAACTAAGAACTCTGACCAGATTTCTGGAGCATGAAACCTGTTTAAATTCCGGATGACTAAAGGAACAGGACGTGGAGAAATCACATTTCCTTCCTATCCTTAAAATCTGATTGTTCTAAATGTTGGCCTGAAAATGAAAGTCACAGAAATAAACTAATAATAGTTCTAGCAATTGTGCTGGTTGGTATGGCTTTTGGCCAGCTTGAGCAAGGGCCATCTATTAGGGAGAGGGTTGAATTTTAGTTGAAGTGGACATAGCCTGGACTTGCCCATGGGAGGAGGAATCATTTTCCCCTCTGCAATTTCAAGATCTTTCTTCTAGATTAAGACCAAAGTTATCTCTCGAAAGGAAAAAGAAAGTTATCTGGCCAAATTTGAGCCCTTTCCTTCCTTCTGTTTGATACTGGCAAAGTAAACCATAAAATTAGAGCAAAGATGAGGTCCTAAGCTTGTGTACAAGCACTGCTTCTCCTAGACAGTAATGGATGGGAATGATGAGGGACACTTGATGGAGTCTGATACTGGTCCAGCAAAGAATGGTGTGGACAGTAGTAAACTTCACCCTATCCATACCTCCCCTCCCTAACGCAGGAGGCAACACCGTCAGGGAGCTCGGTGTAGTTCCAGGGATAAGACCTGGATACACAGGGGTTCGTTATACTTTTATCACTAAACCTATGTCTGAAAATTTCCCTAATGTTTTAAAATGTAATTGTTGTCACGATACTCACTGGTTTGGAAAAACTTATCGGGCAATTTAACTTGATTTGGGACACACTGTCTGCTGTATCATTCAGACTTGTAAGACGCTTGAGGCAGAAATGGATCAGAATCCCAGCACTGAAGTCCCCTCAGCGGGAGGAGGGCCATCGTCCCTCAGGAGGAGCCACAACAGAGAATGGGAATTCCCACCATGTGCCGGCGCCACTGCAGCAGGCCCGAAACCCTACCTGGACCCTTCCAAGCTCCTCTCCTATGAGCTGCCACATCCCACCCCACACGCTTGGCCTTGGTCAGGCTGGTTTCCTTGCTAAAGCCCATAGTCACACGCCTGTTCTTCTCCATAACTCCTCTTAGGTTGTTCCTCCTGCCTAAAGTTGCTGGAGTTGGAAAAAAAAACAGACCAGAAACAGGACTCCTCAAATTTCAGATAAGTGACAAATAGTTTGTAGTATAAGGAGCTCCACCTGGAACACCCTCTGTCCTGGTTTCCTGATTACAGGACCTCTGGGCACTCATTTTGAGGAAGCCTTCAGGAGTGGCTCTGGAGACTTCCCTGCTGACACTCCAAATGCAGCATTTCTCTGCCCGCCCTCCCTAACTGCAAGCAGCCTGGCGACAGAGGCTGCTGACAGGTGCTGAAGGGTGCTCCCTTTAGCACCTCAAGTGATGAGTGTTCCGAGAACTACTTCCTGGTCATGCAGAAGGGTGGGGACAGGTGGCAGCTCAGAGTGGTGAGAAGCCAGTGTGAGTGGCAACTCTCCATCAGGGCTACAACATTTCAGAGCCGGAAGGGGCCTCAAAAATCATTGTTTTGGGGGCTTCCCTGGCGGTCCAGTGGTTAAGAATCCGTGCTGCCAATGCAGGGGACTCAGGTTTGATCCCTGGTCCGGGAACTAGGATCCCACAAACCTTGCGGTGCGGCCAAAAAAAAAAAAACACAAAAAAAATCACTTTTGTTTACAGAAAGGGAATCTGAGAGACAAGTGACTGCCCCCATAGGCTGACTGACATGCCCGGAGCTAGAAACCCGCCTCCCAGGCAGAAGCTTCTTCTGCTGACTCACAGGCAACAGGGCTGCAGGGTGATGTTCTGGTACCAGCATGGGCAGCTGGGTGCCCTTCTTCCTCTTTTTGTTGGTTAAGAGTGAACTGCGGCTCATACCCCTCCTTCCTCTGACTGGGCATCCACTGCCCCAGTTCCAAGGAAATGCTAACACTGGGCGAGTTCAACTTAGTCCATCTGTATGGACTGAACACATCAGGCATCACCATCAGACTACCATACTGTTGAAAGTTTTATTTATTTGTATTTATCCACTTTGGGTGGATGCAAATTTCAAGATTTGACTAAAACCTCATTCTTTGAAAAGTAATACATTACACAAGGAGTAAAGAGGTTAAGAGCACAGGTTCTGAAGACAAACTGCTCGTTCAAGCTTCAGTTTTGCCATTCACACCAGTCACCTAATTGTGCCCATTTCCCTTACGATATAAGGCACATGTTAGCACATGCCGGGCACAATTATTAAGTGCTCAATAAGTGCTGACATTATTAAGTTCAAACAGCACCACTGGTGAACCAGGTACAGATTTTAGAGATGGATACTGTCTATGCCTTCTCATAGTTAGGTGGACGCTATGGTGAACATTTTAGATCAAGAGGCCTTTGGGAGTAATTATGAGAATGGTGGAGGAATGGATGTCCCGTGGCACCCAGAATAAATGTCAAAGGAGCCCATTTCATAATATAGCAACTTCCGGGCTCCCAGAGAAGTGACTTGGAGAGGGTGGGGTAAGGATGACAGCAGCCCCACCACTGCTGTGCATGCTGACCTTGGGGGGATGCTTCCTTCTACCCTGTAGTGAGATACTCAAGGGGGCAGGAAAAGAAAGAGCATCCTTTGACCCAGGAGATGAGGCTAAATCACCCCCTTGGCTCAATCGCACTAGGCATTCAGTGCCCCAGTTCCAAGGAACTGCTAACAAGTGCTGTTCACACTTGTCCGCTTACCAGGCAAACAACAACACAGATCTCCCCATATGCTGTAGGCTCAGCTGAATGAAGCTGCAGTAAAGGACTTCTACTGAACGTTCTTTTGCTGCTTCAAATTAGACAATGTAAGAGGTAAGGGAGTACAACACATAAAAAACACCAGCATCAAACAAAACACCAGCTCTACACACTTCCTAAACTCTTAAATTCACATTACAAGAGCCAAGTATGAAAAAGGTATGGCAGGGAACAAACAATGGCATTTTTCCCCTCTTCCTCAACAGAAGCCACAACAGTTACTGATATTTATTCCCTTGTGAAATTCATTGTCTTATTTCATTATCCAAAGAGGAAGTTCTGTCCTTAAGGATACCCTAAACTATGTTATTACCTTGTGGCATTAGCAGCATCCTGGTACTGGGACAAAAAGGCAAGCAGCTCCTTCCATGTACAAAGTTGTTGATCCATAAATAGCACAACAATAGGATCATTTCACTGTTACCAGGTCTCCTGGGAGGGTCCTCACATGCCTTACCCAGTGGGCCCTGAGGTCAATATACTCACAGCTAAGCAGACTGTGAGCACTTCTAGGCAGGAAGGCATCAAAGTAGAAAAGAAGTTTCTAGCACTGGAAACTTCCTGCAGTCCACACACAGTTCATATAAACTAAGTGTAGTTTTCCAGGAGAAGAAATCAAAGTTACATTTTGATAACTTCATCTGTTTCTAGATTGTTATTTTTCAGTACTGCTACAATTCTTAAACTCCGAAAAGCTGAGGAGTGGAAGAATGATCCTCATCTCTACAATCTGAGATTATAACCTTGCATTTGTTCAGCAGATAAGAGACTGAAGCTATTGGATGCCAGGCTTTGCTCTCCTCCGTCTTTGAGAAGTCGGCCTGTTGACTTTATAAGAATAAGCCACGAGCTGTAGAATTTACATTTGCCAAGTTTATTTAACATTTTCCTTTTTTAAATGGTGGCTTCAGATCTGACTATCTAACTGCACAGGTATAAGTACATTTTTTTCTCCTACAGAGGTATAAATCCTTTAGAGTGGTGTAGGTATGAAATGTAAATTATTAGATGTAGGTATGTAAAGGTAAATTATTCTACTTTCTTCTTTTAAAATTATTATTATTATTTTGGGGGGCTGCGTCAGGTCCTTGTTGCTGCGCGTGGGCTTTCTCTAGTTGCGGCGAACGGGGGCTACTCTTCACTGCCATGCACGGGCTTCTCACTGCGGTGGCTTCTCTTGTTGTGGAGCACGGGCTCTAGGGCACACGGGCTTCAATAGTTGTGGCACGAGGGCTCAGTAGTTGTGGCGCACGGGCTTAGTTGCTCCGCGGCATGTGGGATCTTCCCAGACCAGGGCTCGAACCCGTGTCCCCTGCATTGGCAGGTGGATTCTTAACCACTGTGCCACCAGGGAAGTCCCTATTCTACTTTCATTAGAAATTTAACTTTAGTCCTCTTTCTATCACAGAGTGATTTTCATGAACCATAAAACTATTCTAGAAAAAGCTATTTCTGGTCTTTTTGTTTTATTAATTGGTAAAACTTCCACAAAATTTTAATCAGTAGCAAACCATATAACAAGTTTGTGTTTTTAACATAACGTTATGACTTCAATTATTATTTGAGTGTTCTACTTTGGGTAAAGTTCCTACAAAAGGACAAGAAGAGAAAAAGTATAAGAAAACAGACTCTTTTTCTGCTTAAATCCACAAATGGCAGGTTCACAGTGGGCTGGAATAGAACCAGCAGGGGTCTTCAGAAACTCGAGAGTTTTAGATTGAGGCTGTGGAGATTTCTTCCACAAGCCACTCATCAGGAACCAAAATTCTGAGCTAAAGGAACTGCTGGGGGGCTTTCCTGGTGGTGCAGTGGTTGAGAATCTGCCTGCCAATGCAGGGGACACGGGTTCGAGCCCTGGTCCGGGAAGATCCTACATGCCACGGAGCAACTAAGCCCATGCGGCACAACTACTGAGCCGGTGCTCTACAGCCTGTGTGCCGCAACTACTGAGCCCACATACCACAACTACTGAAGTCTGCGCGGCTAGAGCCCGTGCTCCGCAACAACAGAAGCCACCACAATGAGAAGCCCGCGCACCACAATGAAGAGTAGCCCCCGCTCCGCTGCAACTAGAGAAAGCCCGCGCACAGCAACGAAGACCCAACGCAGCCACAAAAAGAAAGAGGAACTGCTGGGCTGGTCCAGTGCGGCATTTCTCGTGTCCTTTCACCATCTGATTAAGCTACCAGTAAAGGCTAAGAGCATTCACACCTCACAAAATCCTTGAGTGAGATCTCTCATTCTCTGTGGTTCTCTCTGCGTCAGGTTAGCACGACATCCCTTCTATACAGAGATGGCAGATGGCCAGGGCTGGACCAGGAGCCACAACAGGGCTGTGCTAAGAGAATCTGTGCATAACGTGGGGAAGGCAGAGGCTCCCTGCCTCTCGTGGGCATCAGAAACACCCGTGTACCTTTCTAAACATTCCAGGGCTCGGACCCCTCTCCCTGCCTCTACAGGTGGGGCTGCAGTTAAGCATGCCTAGCAAAGCTTCACTGGCCTTCTGATGTGTGCTGGAGAGAACCAGCTCCTGGCGTAGTTTCTGCCAGGACTTCACAGCCGGTATTTTGCACAGCTGGAGATGACTGATCAGTGATGCATTTTACAAGATCACTATTTTAAGAATTCTTCGGCCACCCTGAGTGAGCGCTGCCCAGGAAAAAAGGCATGCATAAAATGTTCGTTCCTTTCGTAACTAAAATTAGGATCTTAAATGGTCTCTTTACTTTTCACACTTTACTTCTCTTTCTGTGGTAAAGCCAGGATGTCTTTTTTGAATTCTTTTTGTAGTTAGTTTGATTGAATGTTCTTCTACAAGGTTCTTCTACAATTAGTTCTGCTACACATCTCGTTTTACAGATAAACAGGGGACTTCCCTGGTGGCGCAGTGGTTAAGAATCCACCTACCAATGCAGGGGACATGGTTCGAGCCCTGGTCTGGGAAGATCCCACATGCCACAGAGCAACTAAGCCCACGTGCCACAACTACTGAAGCCTACGCTCTAGAGCCCGCGAGCCACAACTGCTGAAGCCCACGTGCCACAACTACTGAAGCCCACACGCCTAGAGCCCGTGCTCTGCAACGAGAAGCCACCACAATGAGAAGCCCACGCACCGCAACGTAGAGTAGCCCCAGCTCGACGCAACTAGAGAAAGCCCGTGCACAGCAACGAAGACCCAATGCAGCCAAAGATAAATAAATAAATTTATAATAATAATAAAAAATAAAGATAAAGGGATTTGTATATTAAATGTTCTTCTACAATTAGCTCTGCTACTAATCTCTTGTTTTAAAGATAAAGGGATTTGTATATTCCTAAAAAAAAAATTGAAATCATTCACCTTAGTAACTTCTGATAAAGATAAACCTGATTTTAAATTACAACTGATTTTTACCAACCTTTTAAACTTTAATTTATTAAAGAGGATCACAATTCCTTCCCCCATTTACTAACACCCACACTGTTTCAAATTCCCAAAAGGAAAGTCCACAATACCATGCTGGAGAATTTCTTATGTGTCAGCTTCTGCAGTTTTTCTCTGCAAAGGAGCTAGGATCACCCCAACATTCCTCTCCTCACTCTCAGAGCTATACAAACTATGCTTCTCAATATATTCCTGGACAAGGTCTGGTACCAAGTAGCGAATGCTCTGGCCCCTTCTGAGGGCTCGCCGGATCTTTGTGGATGAGATGTCATTGGTGATCCATTCATTCACCAGGTGAATGTTGTTCTGGTGTTTCCACAGCACGTCGGATTCATAGATGAATTTCTGAGCATCATTTCCAGCCCGAGTAATACATATAAGCCCATAGTCTCCCACGATTTTGGTGATATCCTCACACTTCCACAGATTGGGCACACCAAAGGACTCCAAGAGATCTGCTCCACACAGCAACTTCACCTTTGGCACACCTGGGAAGAAGAAGAAAACAGAGTTTCAGGGTTTGCCGTTTTTTCTTTTTTTAAAAAAATATTTATTTATTTATTTGGTCGTGTCGGGTCTTAGTTGTGGCAGGCGGGCTTCTTCGCTGCAGCTTGCAGGCTCCTTAGTTGTGGCATACAAACTCTTAGTTGCGGCATGCATCTGGGATCTAGTTCCTGGACCAGGGATCGAACCCAGGCCCCCTGCATTAGGAGTGCAGAGTCTTAACCACTGCGCCACCAGGGAAGTCCCAGGGTTTGCCTTTTTAATAACGCTCTGCATCAAAATGAATGCGTATGTGTGTTCTTCTGGCTAGAGGGTTCATAGTTTCTATCACATTCAGATTCTCTAAAAAGAGATCTAGGATCCCTCAAAAGTTAAGGTTGACCTCCTGCAGGATAAATAAGCTCAGGGTGCCTCTGACTCTCCCCTCCTTCCATCATAAAACTAACAAGGGGTGGGGAATTCCCTGGTGGCCTGGTGGTTAGGATTCCGGGTTTCCAATGCCATGGCCTGAGTTCAATCCCTGGTCGGGGAACTGAGATCCCGCAAGCTGTGCAGTGCAGCAAAAGGGGGAAAAAAAAAAGAAAAGAAAACTAACAAGGGGCATTTTCCAGGCACCCACACATACTGAATATGAAAGTAAAATACAAAGGGGGCTTGCTCAGCTCTAGAGTCTTATCAGCTATCATTGGTAAGTCCTGGCAAAACATACAGACCTTTTGTTTTTGTTTGCTCTAGTGATTTCTTTTGACTACAATCTTGTCTTTGTTCAGCCCACTTCCTCTTCCGTCCAGGCCTTTCCAGTACAGGTGAGCCCTGCTGCTGATCACAGCTACTGGCTTCCAGCTTCTCTTGATGGTGTCTATAAAGCAACAAAGCAATAGAACATTTCTCTTTCTCACTATGCTCAACCGAAACGTCATCCCTCTGGAGATGCCTAAGAGCCTCTGATGCAATGTTAAAGGTTGGGAGCTGTTAAACACATTTAACCACAGGTACGATGCCCAACTACTCAGAATGGATGCCTTCGAACACATAGTACTGCTGGGTCAGAACGGATGCTGGCTAGGATATGGCATGGCAGCCCTGGGCTCTGGCTGTCAAGAATGGAAAGCAAGGAAAATCCTGGGAGCACAGCAAATGGTAGCTATTACTATTCTAAGCTGTATGTGTCTGTGTCATAAAAACAAGCATTAACATTGATTACAGAAAGTAAGTCCCCTAAATACCAATGAGGTCCCTTCTGAGAGCACGTTCATAAGTCCAACAAAGTTGGACTTTGTTGTTCTTAAGTCCAACAAAGTTAGCCTAGGTACCCAACTAACACAATCGGCTATATAGTACTGTACTGTAATAGGTTTATAATACTTTTCACACAAATAATACATAAAAAGCAAACAAGTATATACTGGACCCCGACAAGTAATCTCTTACCATGTCAGCGTGGTGGCCAGACCCTATAGACTGGGACAGTTTAAGAGCAGCATCGTTGGCAGCAGAAGCAGGAACAGTTTCCTGACTCCAACTGCAGTTAAGGAGGCATGACCTTGAAACAAGCCACCGCTTCTACTCTTCCAGCCCTTTCAACATTTCTGCATGAGCACCTAAAATCCCTTTCTGCTTAAAATGCTCAGAGTGGTTTCTATTTCCTGTCATAAGCCTAACTGATATGGTTAGAACCAGAAGGTTCGAACCCTAAGAACAGACATTAGACAGGTTTTTCCAAAAGTCCTGGTGTTTTATGCTCAAGAGAACATTCAGCAATAATTAGATGTTACTCACTCTGGTTTCTGAACCCTTAAACTGGAGCTGTTTCAGCGTTCTGAGCATGGCGATTTGTGACAACCCCCATATGCTGTCAGGGAAGCAGCTCCCAAAACCAGCTCTCTCCGTGATCAAGCATCATGGCTTCTCTTCCTTAAATTATCTGCCTCTCTCTTTTATACTTAAGAAGACTGACCACAGTAACATCATCTTACAACTTTACCTTTCTCACTTGGGGCACAGACAGGCCAGGTGTGCTTCCTCTATTCTTTAATAGGGATATACAGTTAACAAGTGTGCAAACATCTCAAAACACAGTGACAGCCATAAAGGCTGAGCACCACCCACACCCTGTTACCATGTGATAACCTCACACAGCAATGGCATGGCAAAGCTGACTGCACCATGGATACCTTAGCACCGTGGCAGTCTCTATCCAATCCTGTTGAAGACTTTCCCATGTATCAACTTCCAACCATTTTGAGTTCTTGGTGGCGAGTTCTGCCATGATAACTCGGTGATGGGCAGAGATGAGTCCTTTCTTCTTATATGCATCGCCGACGGGAGAAATTATGCCTTTGATAACTTCATATTTCCCTGGGTAAAGAAGCAGATTTGATATGAGGTATTATAACAAATTAGATTTTATGCACAGGAAATATCATCAATATGGTTTCATAATCACAGATTTCCCCCCTGCTCCTTTTTTCACAGGGATCCAGGTTTATTTATTTACTTTTAATTGTGGTAAAATATACATAAAATTTACCATTTAAGCTATTTTAAGTGTACAGTACTGTGACATGTTGTACGACCATCACCACTGTCCATCTCCAGAACTCTTTTAACTTCCCCAAGTGAAATTTCTGTACCCATCAAACACTGACTCCCCATTCCTCAGCAGTTTACATTTTGATTGATGTTGCCAAACTGCCTTGTAAAAAGCCTTAATCTATTTGTATACACAGGAGCCCATTCCTTCCCAACACCTGATATTTGACATTATCAAGTTTCAAAACTTGTGTCAATGTGATGGGAAGAATATATCTCATTTTTTATTTTAGTTCCCTGATCATTAGTGAGTTTGGACACCCATCCACCTATCAGCACACAGCATGATCACTTATGTAACAAAACAAAATAAATCTGTGTGTATGTAGGGGAGAAAAAGTTTTCCTCGACCCTCTTAGGGTCCCTGGCGGGGTGTGAAACTGACAAAGATTGATTAACAGGAGAAAAGCATACAAATTTACATAATGTAAGATTTATGTGACACGGGAGCCTTCATAAGGAAATGAAGACTCCAAGAAACAGTTAAACCTAAGTACAGTAAGTCCCCTACATATGAACCTTCGAGTTGCGAACTTTCAAAGATGCGAACGTGTGTTCGCATGTCCAATCACATAAGTTAGTTAACATGTCTGGCGTACACTGTCACGTGCACCGCATCCTCTACAAGTGGTTGTGCTTTTGTGTACTTTACTGTACAGTACTGTAAGGGTACAGTAGTATAGTATCTTTATTTCTAGCTAGATTTGCAAGAGGACGACTTCACTGAACTCCTTGCTGTGCAACACAAGGAGCTTACTAATGAAGCTGTGATGGAATTGGAGGCCCAGAGAAAGGACAAAGAGAGAGGAGAGGAAGAAGTAACTGAAGAGATTCACGACTCAGGAAATGGCAAGGGGATTTTCTTTATTTGAGGCGGCACTGTTAGTTATTGAGGCATAGGACCTGAACATAGAACGGTACACGAAGGTTGCAGCAGCCGTTCAGAATGCAATCCAGGGCTACCAAGTCATCTATGATGAGAAAAAAAGAGCTACTACCTAGATTGTTTTTTCAAGACGGTAGATGGAATTGAATCCAACAAGGAACCAAGGAACCAGAACCTGTGCCATCAGCGTCAGGCGTGAGTGACATTGCAGCTCGCCCTCTGTCTCCTGTTGCTGACGATCCTTCAGCTCTACCATCTCCCACCTCCTCTCCCTCCTCCAGTCAGTAACTCTTCTTGCCTGTTCACTCGATGCCAGCCCCTGTATGCCAGCTGTTGTCCTGTACTACTGTACTTTTCAAGGTACTGTACTGTAAGATTAAAAATGTTTTATTTTTTGTGTTTGCTTGTTTTTTATGTATTATTTGTGTGAAAAGTATTATAAACGCATTACAGTACAGTACTATATAGCCAATTGTGCTAGTTGGGTACCTAGGCTAACTCTGTTGAACTTACAAACAAATTGGACTTATGAACTCACTCTTGGAACGGAACTTGTTCTATATAAGGGACTTACTGTATTTTTATGCTAGATTAGATGAAGGGTAAACAGTCATGGCGGAATACGATAGGGCAAAGAGTACAAGGTAAGTGTAGAAAACTCAGGGGAATTTACCAAAGAATGTTTGCTTGACTTCCCTTTGTCTTCAGAGATAAGGATGCTCCTTTTCTCCGGGTTTAGGGAGAGCACCTCTCACGTGAACGTTTTACGATCTGCTTCAGGGAAGAGGGGTGGAGGGAGGAGGCCAGAGTGACCTTCCTGCCTCTGCTGTTTTATCAAAGTCCTTCCGCTTAAAATATCCAATATGCCAAAGTGCTGTATTGTAGGGCAGTGCATCCTGAACCCCATCATTGCTTTTGGCTACTCTTCCTACCTGTTCCATTCATGTAGTCCCTGGCCAGCTCAAACAGCCTGAGGTGCATATTGGTGATAGGATTAAAGGAACCACAAGCAAGGAGAACCACTTCTGTCTTCTCTGAGTTTTCCATGCTGAGAATTTGAAGTTGTAGATCTAAATGGAAAACTCTGACACCTCTCTTATTGTCTACAAAGGAAAAAGAAAGTAAGTTCAGTTACAGGGCTTCTGATGTCTTTCCATGTTCTCATTCCAAAGAGGTGGAATAAATAGTTAGCTTCACTGACTATGCTGGGTGAATTGCAAAAATGGCCCCTTTTCTCCATCCTTCCTTTTCAATGTGAATTTGCAGCTCTTACCATAAAGGGATGGAATCTCCTTCGCACCCTTTGTGACTTGCTTTGGCCCAAACAATGTGGCACATGGGAAAGTGTTCCCATTCTGAGCCTAGGCCTTCGAGGTGTTGTACACTCCCACTCTCTTTTGGACTCCTGCCCCTGACCTGAAAACAAACCCAGGCTAGCCTGCTGGAGGATGACAGAACTTGCAGGAGAGAGCTGGTACTCCGGCTGACAGACAGCTGACCATCAGCTATGTGGTTGAGGCCATCCTATACCATCCAAACCCCAGACAATCTGCTTAGATGCACGAGCAAGTCCAGGTGAGATTAGCTGAGCCTGGATCAGATCAGCAAACCCACAAGCTGAGCCTAGACTCATGAGCAAAAATGAATGTTTGTTTTGCAACTGCACTATTGTGGCCGGGTTAACAGATACAATGACATTATCATCCACCAAATATAACTCCCCAACAACCCGTCCTTCAAAACCGTATTTTGCCTCTTAGTCAACATGGTCATGTTATCACTTTCAACTGAGTAACAGTTTACAACGGACAAACTCTTTTCCATATCAGTTATTCCATTTGATCCTTCCATAACCCTAATGAAGTAATGCAAGGCAACTGAGTTTAAAATTTTATTAAAAATTTTTTATTAGGGCTTCCCTGGTGGCGCAGTGGTTAAGAATCCACCTGCCAATGCAGGTTCGAGCCCTGGTCTGGGAAGATCCCACATGCTGCGGAGCAACTAAGCCCATGCGCCACAACTACTGAGTATGCGCTCTAGAGCCCATGAGCCACAACTACCGAACCTGTGTGCCGCAACTACTGAAGTCCACACACCTAGAGCCCACGAGCCACAACTATTGAGCCCACATGCTGCAACTACTGAAGCCCACGCGCCTAGAGCCCGTGCTCCGCAAAAAGAGAAGCCACCACAATGAGAAGCCCGCGCACCGCAATGAAGAGTAGCCCCCGCTCACTGCAACTATAGAAAGCCCGTGGGCAGCAACGAAGACCCAACGCAGCCAAAAAATAAATTAAACAAATTAAAAAAAATTTTTTTTAATTAAACGAATTCACGTATATAGATTTGAAATCGTAGGGTGACAAAAGGCCCATAATGGAAGCAACAGTCATTGGCCATATCTCACCCACCAACCCCTCCAACCAAGTCCCTAAGAGGTGACCACTTTTAACTTTTTCAGCTATTTCTTCTGGTCGAATCTATCGTAATTCTATATTATGTGCTTATAATATTATTTCTTAATTTATTCAAAGAGTGTCTATTTACTTTCTCTCATGATCAAAGAAAATTAGCTCATACACCCCCATTACACTCAGGTTATATACTTGGGAAGTTTGGGAGAGAGTCGTGAGGGTGTATGAGAGCTAATCCTCATAGATTATGTATGGGGGGGAGAGATAGAGAGAATCTCTAGTCTATGCTGAAAGTCACCTTCTCCCACAATTCTGAAGGCATTGCTTCTAGACTGCAGTGCTAACAGTGAGAAATCCAAAGTCACTTCCAGTAATTCTGATCCTTTTAATGTGGCTTATATTATTTCTCCCTTGAAGCTTACGAGAACCCTGTCCCCAAATGTTCTGAAATTTTACAGTGATGTTCTCCAGTGTGGCTCTATTTTCATCTATTGTGCTGGGCCCTGAGCAGGCCCTTTCAATCTCAGAACTCATAACCTGCAGTTCTATAAAATGTCCTTGAGTTATTTCATGGATGATTTTCTACCTTCCATTTTCTCTGTTCTCTTTGGAAATGCCTAAGAGTTAGAGCTGAAGCACCGGGACTGGTCTTCCAATTTTCTTACCCTTTCTCTTCTCTTTTCCATCTCTTACCTTCATGCTCTAATTTCTAAATATCCTCAAATTCATCCTCCAATCCACCTATTGAGGTTTTCATTTCTGCTATTATACTCAGTTTTTTTTTTTTTTTCCTTTGGGCCACATCTCAAGGTTTTCAGTATCTTAGTTCCCCGACCAGGAATCGAACCTGGGCCCTCGGCAGTGAAAGTGCTGAGTCCTAACCACTGGACTGCCAGGGAATTCCCAATACTCAATGTTTTAGACCTTTGTCCTCTGAATGTTCCTTTTTATGGTATTCTGTTCTTGTTTCACCAATGCATTACGCTCTCTTATTTCTCTACCAATATTAATGATACATTTTATATTGCCTTCAAAGAGCTGATAGGAAGTTCTAAGTGGGTAGGTAGGGCTTCTGCACAGTGGGTTTCATTGTATGGTAACTTGGCTGTATTACAGGTCTTTCTCCTGGGATTGGTCAGCATCCATAAAAAAAGTATCCTCCAACCTCCTGCCTATATAGCATAACAGCTACAAACCCCTGCTCTGAAATCAGGCTGTCCAGGTTCAAACCACAGCTCCAATACTTACATGAGCTGGATGACCTTGGGCAACCTAACCTTCCTTTTGCCCCAGTTTTTCTGTCTTAAAACAGAGAAAATAATATTACCTACCTCATGATTATTGTGAGAATTAAATGAGACAATACACATATGCTACATAAAGCTGCTTTTGGCAAGTAAGAAACACACTATGAATATAGCAATTATTTATGTTGCATATCATGTTGCTGTAATTCAACTCCTTTTTTTAAAAAAATTATTTATTTATTTATTTATGGCTGCGTTGGGTCTTCATTGCTACACGCGGGCTTTCTCTAGTTGCAGCAAGAGGGGGCTACTCTTTGTTGCGGTGCACGGGCTTCTCATTGCGGTGGCTTCTCTTGTTGCGGAGCACAGATTCTAGACGCAGAGGCTTCAGTAGTTGTGGCTCACGGGCTCTAGAGCACAGGCTCAGGAGTTGTGGCACACGGGCTTAGTTGCTCCGTGGCATATGGGATCTTCCCGGACCAGGGATTGAACCCTTGTCCCCTGCATTGGCAGGTGGATTCTTAACCACTGCGCCACCAGGAAAGTCCCTCAACTCTTTTTGATCTTCAAAAAAAATTTATTTCAAATGGTTCAATCAACTATTATTACTCTACTGAATCTGTTTTTTCATGGAGGCTTTTTTCCTGAAATTCTTTCTCTAATCTGGGCTGAAAATCTCTAACCCATTGTGCATCTGTCATTCTGAAATATGACATTTCACCTCTCTCCTAAGGGAGATCCCCTATTTCTTAGAACCATGTCATTGTCTTTCTTGTTTTTCTTCCTAATTTTTCTGGAGCATATCCTCAAATAGCTTCATAATAAAGGGCAAATGGGAGATAAAATAAATGTCTTTATTCTTCCTTAACTGAGAGAATT
The DNA here is from genome assembly GCF_963455315.2 of Globicephala melas. NCBI lineage: Eukaryota > Metazoa > Chordata > Mammalia > Artiodactyla > Delphinidae > Globicephala > Globicephala melas. The sequence goes on from NC_083314.1 coordinate 180,375,514, forward strand.
CTAGGCTGCAATTTTCTTTTAAAATTATGAATGCATTCTTCATTGTTTTCTGGCACCGAACACTGCTGTTGAAAGTCTGGTGCTATTCTGATTCTTGTTCCTTTTCATGTAACCTGCTTTGTCTTTTTGGAAGATCTGAAGCATGTTCTTTTTATCCCAAATGCCATAATGATGCAGCATAGTGGGGGTCTTTTTCATTCATTGTGCTGGGACTCAGTGAAGCTGTCTATCTCCAACTCAAAGCACTCAGTTCTAATTATTTCTTTAATAAACACTCCCTATTAACTATCAATAAATAAAATACTTTCAGGAGTTCCCCGGATGCCAAATTGCTCAAAGTGTTTTGGGAACTTTTAGGGAATCACCTGTAGAGCCTGAAGTATTTTTATAATTAAAGTTGAAACATAACGAATGACAATAAAGAAACCAACATTTGGGAATTCCCTGGCAGTCCAGTGGTTAGGACTCTGAGCTCTCACTGCTGAGGGCATGGGTTCAATCCCTGGTCAGGGAACTATGATCCCACAAGCCTCATGGCACGGCCAAAAAAAAAAAAAAGTAAACTAACATTTATATGATACTTTCTAAATTACAAACTACTTTTCAGGCACATTATAATTTAATTCTCACCATAAAAGAACAAAAAATGGCCAAAGACATTTAGTTTGTTCCGAATAATAACCTATTGTTAGATATTTAGTTTTTCTAGTTAATCATCTATCATTGGTCATTTAGATTTATCTAATTTTTCACTATTACAAACATCTCGAAGAAATAATAAGTTGAGAATGAGTTGGAAATTAAGGCTATAAAACATCTCACTGTGTACCTGTAAGCCTTGCCAACACTCAGAAGACCTGTATCAGGACCATTTATTTGTAGCCCAATTGTGTTCAGACCCAATTGTTAGTCTGACCAACTTACTTTTGCTCAGATTTTATGCTCGCGTGAGACAAAGTTAGTGAGTGGCAGAACCAGGGCTAGAATTTAGGTTTCCTGACTCCTAGGTTCTCTCTCACCAAAAAGAAAAATTCGAGATAAATTGGAGGTGTGTAGATTGGAAATGAGCCCTTCTGGCTGAGGAGTTGCGGAATGTGAACTTCAGTTCCTTAGACAACAGGAAACTTTGACGGTTTCTGAGCAATGGAGTGACAACAGGGTTCTAGAAAAACAATGCTCTAGAAAAACAATGCTCTAGAAAAATAAGGTGACATGAGTGTTTAAAAATCCTTATATGGTTGTATGATCTTGACCTGATCACTTAATTCTGTGTCTTAAGTTTCCTCAACTGTAAAATAGAGACCATGATATGTTACGGCAAAGTGCTTATGACAGTGCCTGATGCATTGTCAAACAGCTACCAAATAAATGATAGCTGTTATTTGTGAGGAAAGTGATAATACTGATGATGGTGATGCTATTGGATTAACTGGAAGGGGCAAAACGATAGGAAGGCCAGTTACAAAGTAATGAAAGCTTCAATTTAAGTACAGTCAGTGGGAATGGAAATTAGGAAACATTTATTCAATAAATACTTGAGGTCTACTCCAAACAGTGGCAGGGATCACAGGGACACTGCTAATTGTTAATAGGAAATAAAGGAGAGAAGAGTCAATAATGCTCCACACAGCATTAAAAAAATGAGTTCACTGGTTAGAATGATTTAAATGTCCTACCTTTCAATTATCATCCCAAGGATGATACCAGGATTCACTTGGGGCTTGTTCCCCCCCTCCCACTCCTTATCTGCCCCCCCAATTCCCATGCAAAGTACCTGTGGTATTATGGAGTGGCCCTGGGCCCACAGGGAAATCAGGGTATCTGGCCAGCTACTGAGCATGCTCTCAAGGACCGTGGTGGAGGGGCCTGATTCAGCTGGAGTCCAGCGTCAGTTCCAGCCCCACCCATCTCAAGTTTCAGGTACCACTCCCCAGGGGGACTAAGCTGTGAGCTGAAGAACAGTAAGCTTGAGAGCAGGAGGTGCAGATCCCCTGGGAGCTGCTGGCTGTGCAGGGAAGGATGGAACAAAGAGCTTGAAGCCCCTCCCTGACCTTGGGGGCGAGCTCAGGTTTCCAGGTCCTCCCCAAGGGAAGGGGTGGGGAAGGGGTTGGGGGAAGCTGATCTCTCAGCTTAAAGGAAGCTTTCTCTCTTTTCACATTCATGACCTGTCTCAAATATCCAGCTCAGTTCTATTAATTCACTGTTAACACAGCCAGCTTTAGACTTTAGATCCTCAAAGCCATAGAAGAATTCGGTTACAGCGAGCTTCTATCTATCATAGCTTAGAGTGGCTTTCAAAGAACAAGGATCTGCCCCTCTCCATTGGAGAGTACTTCCTCCGAATCCCCGAAGGGTTCGTGTGGAGGGAAGGGGGCCTCGGCAGGTGAAGAATGAGTGTAGAGGAGGTTTGGAAGCTCTAACGGGACTGTTCCGGGTCTTCCTTGCCTTTTGCTCCAGGTGCTCAAGGACCAGGGCCACCATGATTCACTTCTGTCTGGCTCATACAGCCTATCACTTGCACTGCTGGCTGCCAAGATCTCATCAGCTCAGGCTGTAAGTGCCCCTCGTCAGCCCACTGTGGCAAAAAGTTCATTTCTTCCTGAGGCTGTCCTGAGGTTGAAGTAAAATTTATTTTCAACTTTAAAATCACTGACTTTAAGTTTCAAAAACATTGATGTGTAAACATTAATGAAACATTTTGTAAACATTAAGTCAGTTTTTAAAACATTAACTTAAAAAAAAAACTGTTTGGCTTTTCTTGTCACACTTCAGAATGCTCAATATAATTAAATCTATTTTGACCGACTGTTAATGCAATTGACTTGACAACTTCTCAGATTTACACCTCTAAAGGGACACTATTCCTTTTAAAATAGTAACCTTAAACATGTAACCATATTCTAGTTCTAACAATGTGCCACTGCTTTAGTCTGGGGGTATATATATACATATATATATATATTTTTTTGCAGTACGCAGGCCTCTCACTGTTGTGACCTCTCCCGTTGCGGAGCACAGGCTCCAGATGCGCAGGCTCAGCGGCCATGGCTCACAGGCCCAGCCGCTCCGCGGCATGTGGGATCCTCCCGGACCGGGGCACGAACCCACGTCCCCTGAATTGGCAGGCGGACTCTCAACCACTGCACCACCAGGGAAGCCCTGGGGGTATATTTTGAAATTGCTTTTTGTTTTGAGTACCTTCACTGGGGGTAAATCTTTGTCTTTGGAGGGGAGATTTAATTTCTACAAATACCCTAAAGTCATTCGGTGCTAAATCCAATTAATAAAATAAATGAAGGTGAATAACAGTTTACAGTAAAGAGGTAGAACTATTAGTTAAGGAATAAGATTTTCCTACATGTGTGGAAACTATGTAAGTGTAATCTCAAAAGAATTTCAAAATTGAGCGGTAACCACAGACCTCATTTGGTTGTGTAAGTTGTGGTAGGTACGTTAACTCACTCAGTGTGAACCACCTGGCTGGGGGGAGAGCGAGCACAGTACAGGGCCACAGGGTCCTAACCATGCTGTAGCTCACCCTCTGCTGTAGCTCTACTGCTCGCTACTACTAGGTGTTTGTCCTCAGACTAGACATTTAATGTTTCTGAGCCTCGGTTTCCTCATTTATAAAATGGGAAACCACAGTCCCATTTCATAGGATTGTGTGCATATTAAATGAGAAAGTGAATAAAAAATGTGACACATTTGTCTACTAATTATGAATATTAATAATTCTTACTATTGCTTGTGGGTTGTCTTATGGCATTAACTTACAGCCATGGTAAAGAAACGAAGGTTCTCAGGGACTTCTCTGGTGGTCCAGTGGCTAAGGCTCCATGCTCCCAATGCAGGGTGCCCAGGTTCGATCCTGGTCAGGGAACTAGATCCCACATGCTGCAACTAAGAGTTCACATGCTGCAACTAAAGATCCCGCATGCCGCAACTAAGACCCAGCACAGCCACAATAACTAAATAAATAAACAAATAAATAAGAAAACAAGGTTCTCAAGATTCCTTAGAGACCAGTAATCACAGTGATATAGTAGGAGCTCAATAAATGGTTACTATTATTCTTACTAAAGTATTATTAGACATAATTTTGCTGTAATGGGATGGATCTTAGTTCATCTTTGCTATGTTTAAAACTTTTATTTCTGTGGTTTGATGTAACATTCTCGTGAAACAGAACTTGAATTTGGTTTCTTGAAGGCATTTTATCACTGAAAAAGTAATGTATCATGTAACTCACTGTGTCCCATGCAGCCAAGTGACAGTGTTCCTGTTTGGGATCACCATTCTGACCCTCCAGTTCTATGTTCTGCTGAAGTAAGTTCTTTCTCCAGCCAACCCCCTCCCCTGGCAGCTCAGCATGCACGTCTTACCTGTGGAGATGGCTCGGATGCCCTCTGCCATTCCTGTTATGTGTTTAATTGCAGCCTGCCCCATTGTTTTGCCCCTATTATCAATGGTAGTCACCTGTTTCACCTCTTCGAAGAGTCAAAAATCTCAGTACAGCCAGGAGAGCTGGGATTTGGGCAGATTGAGTTTAACTTTTAGTCAACAGTTATTTCTTCTAGTATAAGAAGTCGTCAAATGGGAAACAACGAGAGCACCGACGTTTCAATTTATAAATTCCCTAGAGAGCAGTCCCAACAGCCTAGCATTAGCTAACTTCTGCAAGGCTGAGGGTGACACAGGCACACTCAACCAGATTATGACCTGACCTGTTATTTCAGATTCTATGCTGGAAAGTAGTTTTGGCTGAAAAAGGCAGTTCATACCTTTTTCGGGCAAACGAGGCAAATGCAATTTGATACATTCAAAATCAACTGCAGTTCTAAAAATCCTAAAAAAAAATCTGAAAACTTAAGTGATGGGGAAGGAATGGAAACCGTGACACTCCTTGTAATTAGCCTAACTCAAACTTGCCAGCTTCTACTATAAGAGGTGTGTGTGGTAGGGCATATTTCCTTACTCCAGAATTTCCACAAAATGCTTTTTCACCAAAATATCAAATTAACATGAATTAGAAAAATGGTAAACATTATTTGTCCACCAATTAAGATATTAGTAACTCTTAATAATATTTTTATTAATGCTAGCATTAATTAATTTGCAGTCACAGTAAAGTAACCAAGGTTCTTAAGAGGAGTGAGTTGCCTGGAGCCAAATGAACCTAGTGCCGCAATTAGAATTCAAGGATCAGGGCCTTCTGGTGTTACACTAACAGCGTGGATTTCTTCTAATAAGTAATCAATTTATGTATGACCCAGGGTATTGATTTTTAGGCCCAGATCTTCTCGATATTGCAGTCAACCTCTCCTCACCAACCTGGTTGGTAATATCATCTTTACTTTCTTCACAATTGGTAAGTGTGCAGTCATTCTGTCAGGCACTTTTAAGTGTCTACTATTTGCCAGACACTACTAGAATAAAAACGGGTAGAATAGGACTTCTTGCTCTTCAAGAGCTCAAAGACCGAAACCTAAGAAGAAATTCACATTTAGAATTCAGGTGAAGGGAATTCTTCTTTTTGGTTTTAGTTTTTGGCCATGCCGCACGGCAGGCGGGATCTTAGTACCCCAACCAGGGATCGAACCCGTGCCCCACTGCAGTGGAAGTACAGAATCTTAACCACTGGACTGCCAGGGAAGTCCCTGAAGTGAATTCTTAAAAAGTTCCTTAGTATCTCTTTTAGTCATCCTACAACTTGAATATGAACCCAAATTAAATTAAATACTAATGTTTTGTTTTGATGTTATAAAATTCTTTACAGTTATAAAAATATCAGATTTATCCACTCATTCAATAAATAGTTACTAAGGAGATGATATAGGTAGAAAAACAGGGACCTCAACTAATTGAAGTCAAAAAATGATACAGAAGAGTTGGACTCTGAAATGTGCTGAAGTTTTAGGAACACCTTAAACTAGTATATTTTACTTATATTTTCCTTTGTATGTACTTTTAAGAGTGATGTGAACTTTAAATTAAGACTATGTCTAAATTTTTATAAAGTGAAAAAAGTTATTGGATGCCTTAACATGGTTCTAGAAAGAGCCTCCAGAGAATTCCCTGGTGGGAGGCCAGCTCAAACAGTAATCCCACAACAGCAGGAGCTACTTCTTCTCTCTGACCTTCCTTGCCCTCATTTCTAAAATGGAGATAAAAATACCTGCTTCACAGTTTTACTGTAAGGTTTAAATGAAATAATGGGGGAATTAAAAAAAAAACTGTCACAGTTATTATCACTAGCATTGCCGATAGTAAGCACATGACCTCGATCAAAGGAAAACCTTAGCCTGGCTAGGTTTTGAGCACTTTTGTTCCACAATAGATACATGAGGAAACACCTTCTATTTAGGGTCTGCATTCAAGAGTATACTTCTGAATGAAATAATGCCATTTTGCAGCAACTATATGATATCACTTATATGTGGAATCTAAAATATGATACAAATGAGTATATCTACAAAACAGAAACAGGCTCACAGACATACAGAACAGACTTGTGGTTGCCAAGGAGAAGGGGGAGTGGGGGAGGGAAGGATTGGGAGTTTGGGGTTAGCAGATGCAAACTATTATATATAGGATGGATCAACAACAAGGAACTATAATCAATATCCTGTGATAAACCATAATGGAAAAGAACTTGAAACAAATATATGTATAACTGACTCACTTTGCTATACAGTAGAAATTAACAAGACATTGTAAATCAACTATACTTCAATAAAAAAAAAAGAGAAATGTATTTCTGAGATAATTCAACCCAGTAAACTGAGGCTGTTCTGCTGTCCTTTTAGGTTTTACCGTGCTGCTTACTCAGATGGAACCGGTCCCACAGGCACTAAAGAGGATGTTTTCTGTATTTGGTGTGGGGTCCTTCAGTGAAGGAGTCTGCACCGTAGTGTTAACATTTTTGGCAACCGACTGTGTACGTTCTTAAATACTGAATTTCCAAAGGCTCATCTTAACCTGAAAGCTTGGCTGTATACAATGCACCATTAGTCCTCAACATTTATTTTCTACTTACACTAGGAATAGAGATGGAGAGATAGAACTCCTCAGTAGACACATCACAGTTAAAACATTTCAACAGGGAAAGTTTAAAAATTCCATGAGAGATTTTTCTTTTTGTAGAGTGAAGTCTGCTTTACTAGAATTAAAAAAAAAAAAGTTAAGACATTAATCAACAGTGGTAGGAACTGCTGGACGGGGTTGGCACATTAAGCAGCGAGCTTTCCATCTCCCGCTAAGTTGGTGCCTTTGTTTAAACCCTTTCAGCAAAAACATTTAAAATATGTATTGCAATTAAAAGACAAGTATTCCTAACAGTTATTTCTTCCTCCCAAATATAGGAAAAAAGGACTCCTGAACTTTACTACTTGTCTGTGATGCTTTCAGTAAGCAACGTGGTTTCTACAGGTAAGCAAAAACTTCCCAAGTAACCCATACCTATTTAAAGGCTTAACCAGTCCTTCAAGGGAAGTAAATGCTCAGGTAGGATTCTTACATTGCAAGGGGAATGTATAGCTCCTCTTAAGGCAAGAGCTCCAAGAAGCTGCAGAGTTTTAAAAGCAAAGAAAAAGCAGAGAGGGTTAGAATGGGATATAAAAAGCCATCCTTCTCACATTATTTCCACTCCATTTAATTAGATCCCATTCTTTATCCTACAGTGTTTTGCTCAAGCCTGGGGCTGACTTGGCTGGCCAGTGTAACCTGTCAAAGGCCAGATGCTAAATCAACAGTCTGAAGCTGACATCTGAGCCTTGCTGGTCCCCTGCCTTAGATATATGTCTTGGCAGGTTAAGCCTTTTCCAGCAGCCTTGTCATCTGACTACTGCCAGCAAACATGTGACCATCTCCACCCTGCCACTCCTAGATGAAGTGGGGTCAGCTGAACATCAGAGCCACGACAACAAGAAGCACAGCAAAACCAGTCACTGGGAAGAAATTTGTCAGGTGACAACATTAATGAGCACTGACAATGGATAAAAAGGAATCGTTCAACCAAAATCACTGGGTCGATATCACAAGCAAATTCAGCCCCAGTAAGGATCTCCTATTAGATACTTTCAAGATCATTAGTACTTTGACTTTCTGAACCTCCTTTTCTGTTTCAGTGAAGTTAGTAGCATCAGCTGGATGGCCACTATAAAAGTATTGAGAAGGAAAAAGAAAAATATAGATCTTAGTAATGAACAAAGGTCTAGTTTCAAAAGAACACAGTGATCCAGAGTGTATATTTGAACAAGGTCAATCTATCACTTCTTTAAAAGTGCAGCGGGAGATTTTAGAGTAAAACTCATCACGATCTCCCCTACCTGGGCTACACCAATCTCTTGCATCATGACAGTCAACTGCTGTCTAGAGAAAATAGCCAACTGACCTGCATGATGTTGTCTTTTGACTTGTTCTGTGTGTATGCACAGATTCTGAGGGATTTTAAGTAGTAGCTAGATACTCACAGATGCTCTCAAAGTCTTTAGTAAGTGGAGATAATGCCATTTCTTGAGGGGAAGAACAGTATCTCTTGGCAGAAGGAACAAGTTTAATACAAACATCTCGCAACACATCTATGACAGACACAGATCTTCACAAATGGGAATGATTGTTTTCCATCTGCTTCTCTGTTCACGTGATACTTGCTGCAGGGGAAGTTACCCACCAACACACTATCCATCCACCACACTGACATTTTCTGAGCACCTTTCACATTCCAGACATAGCGCTAAAACTTAGGAGTTAGAAACGCGAGTAACTCATAGGTTAACAGTGAAATCCCCTGAAATAATTCTTTTACTATGGGTAACAGAAACTATTTAAAAGTAACACAGCCTTTTACATTCTCTAGACCTCATTAACCAAATATCAACATGTCAGATGAATGTCAACTTATCTCAAGATAGGATTTTTATCAGAAGTTTCTTTTTTTCTGAACTATCTTGCCCCTCACCCCCAAACCTGATCTACTTGAAGATCTCAGCTGATGACAAACCCATCCTCCCAGTTGCTACAGTCAAGTACCTCAAATCATCCTAAATGCATTGTTTTTCTTTTCCCACACCCCATCAGGAAGTCCTAATGGCTTCACCTTCAAAATACATACAGAATCCAACCATTTTTCGCTAGTTGGAAATTTTTAACTGACTTTTCTAAATGCAAGAGGCTGCTTCTTAAGACCAAGGCTTCTTGGTACTTCTTTTTTAAAAACTAATTTATTCATTTGGTTGCTCCGGGTCTTAGTAGCAGCAGGTGGGCTTGCAGGCTCCTTAGTTGCAGCACATGTGCTCCTTAGTTGTGGCTCCAGGGCTCCTTAGTTGCGGCACACGGGTCCCTTAGTTGTGGCATGTGAACTCTTAGTTGCAGTATGCATGTGGGACCCAGTTCCCTGACCAGGGGTCGAACCCGGGCCCCCAGTATTGGGAGCGTGGAGTCTAACCCACTGCGTCACCAGGGAAGTCCCTGCTTGGTACTTCTGTGTCTTGAAATTATGCAACATTCTTAACGTAACTCCAGAAAACGAAATTCTGTTTCTTAATTGATAAGCATAACTTGAAGCAAAATTTAACCAGCACCTTAACCCATAACCTATAAAACTGAATTTTCATGCACATTTATGCTTTTATCATTTCCTCCAAAACCAAGTCACCAGAGTTAATTTCATTAAGAAACATTTATTTTATGCTACCAATATCGTATGAAATACAAAGCATGCTCTTTCTCCACACAGGTGAAAAGTATAAAATTTTAAACTGCTATTTTTTAGCCCCTCATAACTTAGACAGCCATGATCAGCAATCGTCCCTCATAGACTGACAACACTTTCTGCTATAACCCATGTTTGCTCCGAGTGGAAAACTTTTGCTGAGCAACTTCATGGGGGATGCTTTGTTTTAGCGGTTCTCAATCTGGGACCTGGGCTTCAGAGGTACAAAGTCTCTGAAGTTGTAAGCAAAATGTTGGGCATGTGCACCAATGAGCAACTTTCTGGGAGAATGTAAAAGGAAGTTTGAGAAAATAAAAACATTAAGCATTACACTCATTAAATTTACTATAAGAAAAAAAATACTTGATGTTTGACATCCACTACTCTCCATTTAAAATTTAAAAAACAGGGCTTCCCTGGTGGCGCAGTGGTTGAGAGTCCGCCTGCCAATGCAGGGGACACGGGTTCGTGCCCTGGTCCGGGAAGATCCCACATGCCGCGGAGAGGCTGGGCCCGTGAGCCACGGCCACTGAGCCTGCGTGTCCGGAGCCTGTGCTCCGCAACGGGAGAGGACACAACAGTGAGAGGCCTGCGTACCGCAAAAAAAAAAAAAAAAAAAAAAAAAAATTTAAAGTTAGCCTTCACACTACTTTTTCCACAGCTGCTAAACCCTAGAAGTGAAAACTTTCTAATTACTAATTGAATTGAATTGAATATTGAATTTCTAAATGCTCATCTAATCTGAAAGCTTGGGTATATTCAATATACCATTAGTCTTCAATATATACTTTCTACTTAGATTAAAATTAAATATATGTAAAAATGGAATTCCTAATTAGACATATGTCATAGTTAAACATTTCACTGGAGAAAGGTCAAAAAATTCCACAAAGAATTCTCTTCCTTTTTCTACTTTACTATAATTTTTTCTAAGTTAATATGGAACTGTTGGAAGATTGTTTTAGGGTGCCCCATGCTCAGAGTTTGGATTTCATCCTGTAGGGAATGGGGATGTTTTAGAGGGCTTAAATAGGGAGTAATATATCAATGCACTTTAGAAATAATTCTCAGGACTTCCCTGGTGGCACAGTGGTTAAGAATCCGCCTGCCAAGGCAGGGGACGTGGGGTTGAGCCCTGGTCCGGGAAGATCCCACATGCCGCAAGCAATGAAGCCCATGCGCCGCAACTACTGAGCCTGCGCTCTAGGGCCCGTGAGCCACAACTACTGAGCCCATGTGCCATAACTACGTAAGCCCACGTGCCTAGAGCCCGTGCTCCGCAACAAGAGAAGCCACTGATCACTGCAACTAGAGGAAGCCCATGCGCAGCAACGAAGACCCAACAGTCAAAAATAAAAACAAATAAATAAATAACTTTATTTTTTAAAAATGCATTCGTATAATGGCATATTAAATAATGGGGCTATGAGTAAAACAAAGTAAGGCAAGAGGATAAGGAGTGTTGGAATTCTAAATAGGGTGGTCAGGAAAGGCCTCACCATGTGACATTTGAGCAAAGAATTAAAGGAGACAAGGGAGTGAGCCATGCAGACACCTAAAGGAAAAATGTTCTAAGCAAAGGAAACAATGCAAAAGCCCTGAGGCAGAAGCAGGCCTGCCCAGTTCCAGGATCTCCAGCGAGATCAGAAGGGCTGAACAGGAGTTAACAGAGGGAAGGAGTTTTGGTAGATGTCATCAGCGGTAAAAGGGAGCCACTGCAGGGTTTCTGAGCAGAGGAGTGACATGACCAAACATATTTTCAAAGGATCTCTCTGGCTGCTAAAGCCGACAACAGAATGTAGGGGGAAATAGGGTGGAAGAAAGGAGACCAGATGGGAAGGTACTGCTGTAACCCGGGTGCGAGATGATGCTGACATGGACCAGGGTGGTAGCAGTGGAAGTGGTGAGAAGTCATTCGATTCTAGATATATTATAAAGGTAGAGCCAATGTGATTTGCTGATGGATGGAATGTGTGCTGCGAGAGAAAGAGGAGTCAAGAATGACTCCAAAAATTTTTGGCTTAAGCAACTAAAAAACTAGAGTTACCTTTAACTGAGAAGAGAAAGATGGTCATGGAATAGGTTTAGGGAAGAAGATCAGTAGTTCAGCTTATAAAGAAGTTAAGTTTGGGATGTCTATTAAATATGCAAACAGTGGTGTTAAGTAGGTAACGCAGAACAGAGCCCAGGTCAGGGGAGAGGACAAGAGATTTACTAGATTTGGGGTCATCTGCATATAGATGGTATTTAAAGTCGTAAGACTGGATGACATTACCAAGAGAGTGAGTGAGACAGAATGCAACAGCAGTGTGGGCATCACCGGGGAACTGGTTAGAAATACACAACCACAGGCCCTACCCTAGGTCTACTGAATCAAAATTTGCATCTTAACAAGATCCCCAGGTGATGTGTATACATCTTAAAGTTTGTAAAGCTCCACTGGTCCAGGTGAGAGATAATGAAGGGTAATAACAGGAGGGATGGTGTCAAGGGTTTACAAGTAGATGAGCTGAGTGAATGGAGGAGGGAAGGAGGTGAAGGGAGATTTCTGACTTAAGAGACCACTTAGATGGTGTGCCGAGAGTCAACAGAGAGTATTAGGGGAAGCACAGGTTGGGAGGTATGAAGGGAAAGCATAAAGAGACACACTACGGTTTTAAAGGTGCTGCTGAACTTGAGGTATACACAGGACATCCGAGTAGGGAGATCTAGTAGGTAGACAGAAAAAGAGAGAGACTAGAACCTGGCAGTAAAACCCAGAGACACTAAAGACTACCTTCAAGGAGATATCGCGGTTAAAAGAAGGCTGTTTATTTGATTTGATTTCTTTTTTGAAGAACAGAATTAGAATGTTGGTTGGTTGAGGGAAAAGCACAATTAGGAAGCCACACAGCCTGCAAGAAAGCTAATAATTCATGGAGAAAAGTCCCTAAGGAGGCCACAAAGAAAGGATTTTTTTTTTTAAGAAAGGATTTTAGGTACAAATTAAGAGCATAGCTTAAAAATAATGAGGAGAAATGAAAACATACATCTACACAAAGAATTGTATGGTTTGGCTTTATACGTAATAGCGAAAAGCTGGAAACAACTCAAATGTTAATCAAGAAATGAATGAATGAATGAAGTTTATTATTAGCTCAAATAATGGAATACTACTGAGCAATAAAAAGGAAGAAACTACTGATACAAATAACATGGATGAATCTGAAGAGACATTATTTTGAGTGAAAGAAGCCAGATACAAAAAAGAACACGCTATATGATTCCAGTTATATGAAATTCTAGAAAAGAATTTATAATGACAGAAGACAGATCAGTGGTTGCCTGGGGCGGGGGAAACTGACAACAGAAGGGCAGAAAGCTTCAGGGTTCCTGCTATGGAATCCTTATTTTTTCTCCTGTGCTCTTCACTGAATGGCAATACATTCACCCATTCTCTTTGGATGGGCTTGTTTCTCAAAAATAAATATCCAGTTATACTAATGTAACTATAATGATGGTGACAACTATAACAGTAACATTCGTTGAGTTCTTCCTGTGTGCCAAGCAATATACTAAGCACTCACGTGATCCTTACAACACTCCAATGAAGTAGGTACTATTATTCTTTTTCCCTAGCATATGAGGAAACTTAAGCTGAAAGAGGTTGATTAACTTGTTCAAGATCTCACAGCCTGTGTAACAACCTTGACTCTAAAAGTTCATGCTCTTAACCGTTACACAAGATTTACAACGGTACGTTATCTACTCGTAGACATTAGAAAGAGGTCCACGCATTCAGAGTGCCTTTGGCTCATGGTACTTCTTTTTTTTTTTAGATGTTGGGGGTAGGAGTTTATTAATTAATTTATTTATTTTTGCTGTGTTGCGTCTTCGTTTCTGTGCGAGGGCTTTCTCTAGTTGTGGCAAGCGGGGGCCACTCTTCATCGCGGTGCGCGGGCCTCTCACTATTGCGGCCTCTCGCGTTGCGGAGCACGGGCTCCAGACGCGCAGGCTCAGTAGTTGTGGCTCACGGGCCTAGTTGCGGCTCACGGGCCTAGTTGCTCCGCGGCACGTGGGATCCTCCCAGACCAGGGCTCGAACCTGTGTCCCCTGCATTAGCAGGCAGACTCTCAACCACTGTGCCACCAGGGAAGCCCCATGGTACTTCTTATTAGCCACTCAAGTTTCATCTGCCCCTGCATATTCCCTACCTAGTTGGAGCAGCTAGTGCTCTCTGGACTCCCATCCCAAGTCCAAGTTGAGGTGTCCTAAACCTTCCCAGCTGCCAAGTAGTATTTATCTGGTTTTCCAGTTATGACTCCCAGTTCTGAGGTTTTCTTCCCCAATGCTCTCTCCTGTGACTACCTACCTAACATTCATTCACCTTTTCCCAACATCTTCTCTTCCCTATTTCCCCTCCAGGCTTGTATTCTATTTTTGTTTGAGAACTGGAACCCAAACCAATTTCTCTTGTCTATGCACTAGGAATACTTTTTCATTGTCCATTAGCTCTAAAGAGAACTCAAAGGTATGTAAGAATACTCTCAGCATAGAACCGCTGAATCAGAGTGTCACCGAGAAACAGCACGCAAATACAACGCACGTATGGTGAGGCCTTTCCTCCACCACTTCTAAGACTGTACACACTAAAACCAACATAAATGCCTAAATAGAACACCTTATTATCATCATCAAAATTAGGGGATGAACACAGTGAGAAAATGTTTATTCAGCAAGTTCTTCCAATGATGAAAGAAGTATATTTTCCAGTTTTGTTTTGTGTGGCACTGGCCCTAACTATTTGTCATTGAGAGTTCGATATTCCACAAAAACGTTGACGCTTCCACACATATTCACATGTCAAAAATTAGAGTTAATTATATTAACATGACAGCCACTTACTTTTACAAAGCAAATTCTGTGAATCTGAAGCGTTTTGCGAGGTAGGCTATTGGAACCATTCCAACTGGTGTGTCAACAGTCTTCTCTAAAGTTGGACTTAGAAGAGTGGTTTCACATGCAAATTGTAACTCTGAGAAACAATTTACGGTGATAAATTAAGACATTCTATGATTGGACAAACAATTCATTCTGGTGGAGTTCTACGGTAATCTTGGAAGTTTGTCCTGGGTGGCTGAAATATAATTAACTTTAAAGACAACATCTGAGAAACAATTTCGCCGTAAACCCTGATGTCGTCTTGTGGACTAATGACTTCAAGGAGATGGGCTGGGAACATGTGAAAATGTTTTAATTTTCTGAGTAACTTCTAGACTGTTGCCAACAGCTAGCAGTCTCTCCTCAAGAGGAGTGAGTGTCCCGCTTCCAGGAACATGGATCTAGTCTTTTATAGATTTGGAAATTACGGATTTCAGAAAAAAGAAAAGTGCCCCGCCAAGCCCAAGAAGCCTCTAGAAAAGGATTTTTTTTCCCCAGGGTGCACTCACTTGTTCCAGAGGCAAATTTACCGGTTTTCGGTTCCACAGAGAGAAACAGAAACAATGAAGGGGCAAGACTCCCTGTTCCAAACTTGAATGTGACCTAGCTTCAGGGACAGTTGTACCTTACCCTCAAAGACCCTAAGCAGTCCTGAGCTGACTCCACCAGAGACGGGTTTTTCAAGAGCTCTGTGAGGTGACTTACCTCCTCCTCAGGGCGGACCAGCCCGAGCTCTCCGAGAGACGCTCCGCAGCCCGGACGCTAATGAGGGTAACACCCGCGGCCGCGCCCTCATTAGCTCCAGGAGGCCGGAAGTGCGTGCGTCTGACGGAAGTGCTCCTCTTCTACGCGTCCGCCGAGCGGGGCCCCTCAGGTAGGCGGGGCGCCTGGCTCCGAACTCTGGGACCGAGTGGTGGGTGGAGGCGGAGAAGGGACCCCGAGGGCCTGAGGAGGTGGTTCGGTTTCTGGTCGGGAAAAGCGGAAGAGTTTCGGAGGCAGCTGATTCCCGGCGACCTCTGGTGGCAGTCGGGCCTAGTCGAGCCGGCCGCCGCACGACCCAAATGCGGGAGCTTCATGTTCCCCGGTGGGAGATGGGATTTGGGGCTGTGATCGGGGCTGCTCCCTGACCGCTGACTCCCTGTCCGGATGGTTGAGGTCCAGACGCTGCTCACTTCCAGCCGGGAAAATGTATGCGCTCCTTTTCCGTGGCTTTGGATATGACAACTTCCTTCAAGGCAGATCCGGGTGCGGGGTTTACCTGAGTAACACTCTCGGCCTCACTAGAAAAAAACCTCAGAAAGACTGCCAGAGGCACAGTCGCAAGAGAAAACGGGTTTCTCCCCCCTCCTCCACACCCCTTCCCGCCCCTATGATGTCGTCCTAGAAAGAGAGGGTGTGTTTCAGTTGCAGGCTGCCCAAGTGGCAGTTACTGGGACTGCTTTAGGTATACGTTTATGTATAGTAAATAAAACCACTTTTTAATGGTTTCCCTTTTCCCAGCCAGCTCCACCCCCAGGTGGTTTGAACTTTGAGCCTCTTATAGTCCTGATGAACAGTTTCGCTTTCCTCAAGTTTAAGACACTTGGAACTTCAAGAATTGGAGGTTTATGCAATTTGAGACCGGTCCGCACTGAGCAGAGTTCAGAGGATTAAGAGACAGGTGAGCATGAATGAGTACCTTAATTCTCAAAAATTAAGTTTTTGGGCTTCCCTGGTGGCGCAGTGGTTAAGAGTCCCCCTGCCGATGCAGGGGACACGGGTTCGTGCCCCGGTCCGGGAAGATCCCACGTGCAGCGGGGCGGCTGGGCCCATGAGCCATGGCCGCTGAGCCTGCGCGTCCGGAGCCTGTGCTCCACAACGGGAGAGGCCACAGCAGTGAGAGGCCCGTGTACTGCAAAAAAAAAAAAAAAAAAAACTTACAGTTTTTGAAGAATAATTTTGCAGTTTCGGTAAAAGGTGCACCACCTTTATTGAATACTAGGTGGTGCCCGTGAGTTAATCTTTCTGGGATAAATCTCAAATAATGTAGCATGAGGGTAAGGTTTTTAAAGCATCTTCATCTTCTCTGAAATTCATTTAGAATAGCTTTACCTCCTTACAGTACGTTGTGCCTTTATACAGTTCATTCAGTTATCGAATATGTAGTCTGTATTAAGTGCTGAAGAGGCTAAGAAAGGAATCAGACCCATTTCTGCTCTCAGTTTACAGTCTGGAGAGGAAGACAGACAAATAAACAACAAGCTATGATGAAATCACATATAATTCAAGGCAGACATAGTGTTAAATGGAGACTAAGACGTAGAATGCCGTGGCAAAAGCAATCAATTATCATTATTCATTTACCATTTATTTATTCAATACCTTCTATCTGCCCAGCATTGTGCTAGACGCTGGTGTATAAAGAAAATGTAAAATCCCTACTCTCAAATAACTCACAATGTAGTGATTGGGAGGGAACCAAGGAAGGCATTATGGAGAAGGTGAAACTTGACCTTGAAGGATGGATGACTTGGCCTTGATAAGTAGAAGAAAATGCAGGCTCAAAAGAGAAGGATGAGGACTTCCCTGGTGGCGCAGTGGTTAAGAATCCGCCTGCCAATGCAGGGGACACAGGCTCGATCCCTGGTTCAGAAGATCCCACATGGTGCGGAGCAACCAAGCCTGTGCGCCACAACTACTGAGCCTGCACTCTAGAGCCTGCACGCCACAACTACTGAGCCCGAGTGCCTAGAGCCCGTGCTCCGCAACAAGAGAAGCCACCGTAATGAGAAGCCCACGCACCGCAATGAAGAGTAGCCCCCACTCGCCACAACTAGAGTATGCCCGTGCACAGCAATAAAGACCCAACGCAGCAAAAAAAAATAAGTAAAATTTTTTTTTTTTTTTTGCAGTACGCAGGCCTCTCACTGTTGTGGCCTCTCCCGTTGCGGAGCACAGGCTCCGGACGCGCAGGCTCAGTGGTCATGGCTCACAGGCCTAGCCGTTCCGCAGCATGTGGGATCTTCCCGGACCAGGGCACAAACCCGCGTCCCCTTCATCGGCAGGAGGACTCTCAACCACTGCGCCACCACGGAAGCCCTAGCCAGTCTTTTTTTTTTTTTAAAAAAAAGAGAAGGATGAGCTTCTTCTCTGTCCCTTTAATCTTGCCTCAGGTAGTTTCTTGGCTACTCCTCCCTTGATTAGCAGCTATTCAGAATCCACCCTTTGGAACTCAGGGAAGGTCTCAAAGGCTGGAGTCTTACCTGTAAGAAATGGTGGACAGGGAGTTCCCTGGTGGCACAGTGGTTAAGAACCTGCCTGCCAGTGCAGGGGACACGGATTCGATCCCTGGTCCAGAAGATCTCACATGCCGAGGAGCAACTAAAGCTGTGTACCACAACTACGGAGCCTGTGCTCTAGACCCCATGAGCCACAACTACTGAAGCCCGTGCTCCACAATGAAGAGAAGCCACCGCAATGAGAAGCCGGGGAACCCCAACAAAGAGTAGCCCCTGCTTGCAACAACTAGAGAAAGTCGGTGTGCAGCAATGAAGACCCAACACAGCCAAAAATAAATAAATTTTTTTTAAAAAGAAATTGTAATAACAAAAACCTTATTTCTGATATTAACAAAAAATACAAGATATCTAAGAACACCCAGTGTTTAAAGCCTTTGTGAATAAAATAATACTTTTTTTTAAACTAGAGATCATAAAAGAAAGCTTTGATAAGTGGAGAGATATATTGCTTGATTGGAAGTTTCAAATTTTAAGGATACAGATTTTCTCCATATTAATTTTAATGTAACCCCTGTCAAAATTTCAACTGAGGGACTTCCCTGGTGGTACAGTGGTTAAGAATTCGCCTGCCAACGCAGGGGACACTGGTTCGAGCCCTGGTCCGGGAAGATCTCGCCCATGCACTACAGCTACTGAAGCCCGCGTGCCTAGAGCCCATGCTCCACAACAAGAGAAGCCACCGCAGTGAGAAGCCCATGCATTGCAACAAAAAGTAGCCCCTGCTCGCCACAACTAGAGAAAGCCTGCGTGCAGCAACGAAGATCCAATGAAGCCCAAAATAAATCAATAAAATAAAATTAAAAAATTTCAATTGAATTTTTTTTGGAATTTGTCAAAATGATTCTTAAATTCATCTAGAAGGGAAAATGTACAAGTATAGTCAAGAATTTTGGGGAAAAAAAAAATAATAGAGCCAACTCCTTATCAGTCATCAGTATACACCAGCTCTAAAGCTATAATAATTAAAATAGTAAAGTAATGCCTTAGGACCAGAATATTATCAATGAAACAGACTTGAGTCTGTTTCTATTGAGTCTCAATTAAAGGTAGCATAAATAAATACTAGTAAACAGTGTTGGGGCAGTTGGCTATCCATTTGAAAGAAAATAAAAGTTAGATCCCTACTTCACAGCATTAACAAAAAAATAGTATATTTTTGGGAATTCCTTGGCAGTCCAGTGGTTAGGACTTGGTGCTCTCACTGCCATGGGCCCGGGTTCAGTCCCTGGTCAGGGAACTAAGATCCCACAAGCCCCATGGTGCAGCCAAAAACAAAAACAAAATAGTATATTTTAAAAAATCTTGAGATGGTCAGGACTTGCTTTCATGGGACACAAAACTAAGAAAACATAGAGGAGAACATAGGTTTGGCCATTAAAAATAATAATTTACCATAACAAAAAATGCCATAAATAAAATTTAAAGCCAGGAGACAAGAGATAATATTTGCAACATAATTGCAAGGACTTTATATCCATGTTATATAAATCAGTAAGAGAAAGATAATCCAGTAGAAAAATGGGCACATTTCCAAAGAAGAAATTCACATCAAAAGTTGTTCATTGGGTTTCCCTGGTGGCGCAGTGGTTGAGAGTCCGCCTGCCGATGCAGGGGACACGGGTTTGTGACCCGGTCCGGGAGGATCCCACATGCCACGGAGCGGCTGGGCCCGTGAGCCATGGCCGCTGAGCCTGCGCATCCGGAGCCTGTGCTCCGGGACGGGAGAGGCCACAACAGTGAGAGGCTCGCGTACCACCAAAAAAAAAAAAAAAAGTTGTTCATGCCCACAAGTCATTAGGTAAATGCACCTAAAGACCAATAAGATAATACTAGGAGTATTCTGAGTCCTGGAGTGTACTTATTAAGAATGAAAAAGAATGTTAAAATGAATCTTGTAAAGCAGAGTCACGCCTGATCTGTTTCTTTATAAATCTGTATTTTCATCTATCAAATATGTTTAAAGTAAGATAGACTAATAGTTAAGACTTCTAATTAATTTGTGAATTCAATTAAGAAGACTCCCAGGCATTTTTGTGGGGTGTTACTACTATATGCATTTCACCTTTTATATATAAATTGAGATTTTTTTTTGCACGACAATCTTCCCCACACCTGTAGCTCAGAAAGAGTATAGCCAATTTTTTTTTGGCTGTACCACGCAGCATGCGGGATCTTAGTTCCTAGACCAAGGATCGAACCAGCACCCCCTGCAGGGTAAGCGCAGAGTCTTAACTACTGTATTGCCAGGGAAGTCCCCACCACTTTTTTTTGTGTGTGTGTGTGTATAGCCTACTTTAAATTGCTTTATTGTTCTACTTAGTAAAATGGCTTCCAGAGGAAAGACAGAGACAAGCAAATTAAAGCAGAACTTAGAAGAACAGTTGGATAGACTAATGCAGCAATTACAGGACCTGGAGGAATGCAGGTAATAGTATAATTGTGTGCTGCTATGCTGTAAAATGGCTTTTGTCTCCTGCAGCTAGATTATAAGCTCCATGTGTGCAGGCCCATGTGTGATTTTGGTTTCCCCTGTAGTGTTCTTCACAGTGCTTTGTCTGCTGGAGAAATAAACTCAGTACTGGCTTTGGAGTTAAAAAGGCTGGAATACTGAAAGTATTTAGATTAATTTCAAAGTGAATGTGAACTTGGGCTAAATATTTAACCACCTTAAGTTTCCATTTCCTTGAGTATGAAATGGAAATAATAACACCCATCTTGTCTTCAGTATTTGAAGTAGCCCTGCCTGGTATCAAGCTGAGAAGGTACTGCTTGAACTTCTGGTGTGTCTTCAGCCTTAACTGCTCAAAGAAATAAGACTGCTCATTGCCTTTTTAACAACCTGGAAAGACTATTGTAACTATTGCAGATGAGGGAACAACACAATGCTTGGCCCAAAGTAGGCACTAGATAAATTGGAGCTGTTTTGTAGTAAATGTTTAACAAATGGCTTGTTTGGAGTACTCAGATGGCAAGTACTGCATTGCTGTTGTATTTCAAGGTGCATAGAATTTTACCTACCATTAATGATAATGATGGTAATAATAACAGCTATTTATTAAGTACCTATTATATGCCAAGTACTTTCCATATTTCATTTAATGCTCATAGCAACCCTATAAAGTAAGTACTATGATTATCTACAGCTTATACAATAGATAAAAAAAACTCAGACTTGGCTAGTCAAATATCTTGCCCAAGGTTATACCATTGATTCAGAGACTGCTTAAAAGGAAGTTATTATGTGGTTTGTTTGTTAAGTATGTCTCATTTTGGTTTAAAAAAAAAATAAGAAAGTGTAATTGTCAGAATTGCAGGAAAACGCCCACACTAATGTCTGAACACATCCATCATTAGTATTTTGATATTTCCTTTCAGCCTTTTTCCCCCAGGATATTTTTTGTATATATATGTATCTGAAGTCTTAGTGTATAAATACTACGATTGTTTTTTTCTTTTGGAACTCTATATTTTTCTATATTATGTTCACTGTACTTCAGAGAGGAACTTGATACAGATGAATATGAAGAAACCAAAAAAGAAACTCTGGAACAACTAAGTGAATTTAATGATTCACTAAAGAAAATTATGTCTGGAAATATGACTTTGGTTGATGAACTAAGTGGAATGCAACTGGTAAGCATAATTTACTTACATTGGTGACACAGTTTGGTTTTTGTTGTTGTTTTTTTCCAGTAAGTATATTTAAGATAGAAAATGTACCCTTTTTGGGGTTTAACTTCTAGAGGAATGTCTACTTATGGATAAAACAGCATTTGCTTCCAGATCTTCATCTAGTTATATATTTGACTCCAGTGACATGCATAGAAATAGCAAATGGATACTAAAGTTGTAATACTGTTTGAGGAACAAAGAAGACCTATTAAGAATTGAAGACCTATCAATCAAATATTGTAATATCTGCTTTGTTGGACTGTTTTGGTTAGTTTTCACCTTCTTGTATTTCTAGGCTATCCAGGCAGCTATCAGCCAGGCCTTTAAAACCCCAGAGGTCATCAGATTGTTTGCAAAGAAACAACCAGGTCAGCTTCGGACAAGGTTAGCAGAGGTAAAGTTTCTTTAAATTGATCCAGTCCCTGTATGTATTTCTTTTCTCAGCCCAAGAATTTGCTCATTATGTTATTCTAAAGTTTAAAAATTGGTCATTTGAAAATGTACAACACCAAGAGTGAACCCTAGGGACTTCCTTGGCAGTCCAGTGGTTAATACTCTGTGCTCCCAGTGAAGGGGGCCCGGGTTCAATCCCTGGTCAGGGAACTATATCCTGCGTGCCGCAACTAAAAGAGCCCGCACGCCGCAACGAAGACCCGGCGGAGCCAAATAAATAAATAAATAAATAATTTTTAAAAATAAATTAATTACATTTAAAAAACAAAAAGAGTGAACCCTAATGTAAAGTATGGACTTTGGGTGATTACGATGTGTCAGTGTAGGTTCATCAGTTGGAACAAATGTACCACTCTGGTGGGGATGTTTATAATGGGGATACTATGCATGAGTGAGGGCAAGGGGTATATGAGGAATCTCTCTACCATTTGCTCAATTTACTGTGAACCTAAAACTGCTCTAAAAGATAGTCTATTTCAAAAAACTAGTCAGTTGACTTTAAAGCCACAACCCACAACTAGGTTTCTGACAAAATTAGTCCTTTGAGCAGTGGTTGTTGATAACAAATAGAGGTTTAACCAGCATATGGCAGTTTAAATTGCTACTGACTGCTTCTGCTACAACTCCACATTTAAAGTTTTACTATTTATTTCTGGAGCTCTGAATTGAAATCCCATCTAGCATTCATTAGCAGCCATGCTTTATGCATGTGTGGCCTTTCCCATCTAAGAATTTCAAACATCTTTATAAACCTGACACTTAAGGAAGTCTGTTTATAGACTTGAATATAGTTAAGACATTAATAAGTTATTTGCAGCCATTAGTAACTTAATAGCATAGTGGTTAAGAGCATGGATTTGGATCAAACTGTTTGGATTTGTACCCCTGTTCTACTGTGGACGTATGTGACGTTGGGGAAGTTATTTTCTTCAACCTCTTTTTTTTTTTTTTCTTCTTTTTTCTTTCTTCGGCCGCACCATGCGGCATGTGGGATCTTAGTTCCCCGACCAGGGATCGAACCCGCGTCCCCTGCATTGGAAGGCGGATTCTTTACTACTGGACCACCAGGGAAGTCCTTCTTTAACCTTTTTTTGTGCCTGTTTCCCCATTTGTAAAAAGGCAGTAATGATAGTCCCTACCTCTTATGGTTGTTATGAGGTTTAAATGGAGTAAAATGTGTAAAGCACATAGAATAGTACCAAAGCATAGTACATGCTATCAATGTTTCTGGTGGTAGAGGTGATATTTAACCAAAGTTCCAGGAGATCTGTTACCAGTTGTCTCATTCAGGCCTTTAGACCACACTTCAGTTTAATGAAATAGAGTTCTTAGAGGATAGCTCCTCTTTAAAGAAGCTATTGACCTACTAATTCCTCAGTAGAGTTTATAACTAAGACAATGGTTATGATTAGTATCAAGATTTATTAGAACTGTGTAATAACATTTCTATCATGTTTGCCTTGAGTTGTTTCTATAGTTCTTTATAATATTAATTGGTAGAGGACCTTTTCTTTAAAAAGTACATCTGAAAAGCTTGATTTTATGCAAAGAATGCTTTTAACTTAAATACCATATGCTTTGCATTCATCTATTACAGATGGATAGAGATCTCATGGTAGGAAAGCTGGAAAGAGACCTGTATACTCAGCAGAAAGTGGAGATACTAACAGCTCTCAGGAAACTTGGAGAGAAGGTACTTGTATTTAATTTAATATATTAGGTATAAAGAAAAAGTGTGAAGTATTTGGTATAGAATTTCTTGATCTGTGATTTAGTTTGTGGTCCTAAGACTTTTTTTTTTTTTTTTTTTTTTTTGCGGTATGCGAGCCTCTCACTGTTGTGGCCTCTCCCGTTGCGGAGCACAGGCTCCAGACGCACAGGCTCAGCAGCCATGGCTCACGGGCCCAGCCGCTCCGTGGCCTGTGGGATCTTCCCAGACCGGAGCACGAACCCGTGTCCCCTGCATCGGCAGGCGGACTCTCAACCACTGCGCCACCAGGGAAGCCCCTAAGACATTCTTAACAGTGATTCCTAGAGCCACTTTGTTCACATTTGAACTCAGTCCTTTGGGTTTTGTTCTGTTTGTTTAGCTGACTGCAGATGACGAGGCCTTCTTGTCAGCAAACGCAGGTGCTATACTCAGCCAGTTTGAGAAAGTCTCTACAGACCTTGGTGAGTACCCTCGTATTTCTGAAAGCTGGACATGAATTACTGCTCTAGATTGACAGATGGCACGGGTGAGATAAAATGATGGCCTTTCTTGAGTTTAGAGGTGAAACCAGAATTGTTTTCTTTATAAACCGCTTTTTAATGGGTTTGTTTTCCAATACTATTTAATTAAAAATAATCAAATTAATATAGCCTAATGCTTTAAAATATTTCAGCTAAATGTAAATATAAAAGTAAACTAAAATGTTACATGTTCTATTTCATACCCTAATTAAAGTAAGTATTTGTAACCAATAAATTGCCCTATGTGGCTTAGTTGTTTGTGCAGGGAAGGAAATTGTCGTGGCAGTGGGGAGGGTCAGGGATAATGCGCTGATAATAAAAACTCGTTTCATTTTCTGTTTTATCATCTACGTGATAGATTTTCCTCTCTTTACCTGGAACTATAAATGCATTTGAAATGACATTTCTGTTTATTATGTGTCTTTCTCCTTAGGCTCTGGCGACAAAGTTCTTGCTTTGGCAAGTTTTGAGGTTGAAAAAACAAAAAAATGACATGGTGTGAAAACTTAGGACATTGATCGCATTCTTGTTGTAAATGGCATTTTTCTTCCGGGGATTCTGAGTCATGGCAAAGAAGTCAAGAGATTCATGAAGTGTATTAATAACCTAAGAAAAGGTGACGGAAAAACATACTTAAGGCTTTTGTTTATGCCCTTCGTCATTGTGCTTTGTGTAGGGGTACCCACTTCTGTGATCCTGGACTTGTTGGGATGGAGGGGCTCACTGGACCTTATTCATTATGATTTGTCTGTTTAAGAGAAAACAAAATAGTGTCTCTGCCTGTCTTTATTGAGCCTCCTTGTTTTTAGATGCTGGTAGTAAATGAAAAGATGTGAACTGATGATTCTTTTCTGCTCATAATTTATCCCCACTTGTTGGAGTAAATAATGTAGCAACATCAACAGACCTCATATGTGTTCACAGAACTTTAGAGTTCTGAGTGATCTTAGAATCATTTTCATTTTACAAACAAGGAAAGTAAGGCTCAGAAAGAGCAAGTGACTTTCTTAAAGTCACATTAGAGACAGAGCTGGGAATAAGACTTGGGTGTCCTGTCAGTTTAGTGTCCATTGAGTTTTATTTCTTTATTTTGTGCTGCTTTTAAAAAATAATTCCCACATATCGGTATAAGTCCGTATTTATGAAAATTCAATGTCCCCAAAAAAGTTGTCACTGAGTGACCATTCCCCAGCCCGTAAGCTCTCAGTATGAATGGTGCCCATTGTGTCTCTGAGTTTTGAGCTTGAAACAATGGGAGCCCTGTTGAGAGTCTCCTGAAGTAACTTAACCTCCTGCGTTGTTTCACCAGGGAAGCAATTGGAAGTGGCAGCTCGAGGCCCTCCCTGTGTGTGACCTCTTTGCTGAAACCCAGAGGGTGGTGACTGTAAACTACTATTTACTCTTCAGTTTTGGGAGAAACACAGAATAAGTTATGAGAAGAAGCCGGTTTCTCTCCTGAGTGTTTATGTCTCTCTGCATGCTCAGATATATAGATTTTTCCCATATGCATGTACGTCACCTTATTTCCTAGGCTCTGACCACTTTATATTCTTTCACATTTTTCTCAATATTCTTTTTCTTTAGACTTTATACAAATTAAAAACATTTTTAAAGCTTCTTGTGTACTGTAAACTCTACTAGGTGCTCTGCCAACTGGACAAATTAGGGGACCTCAGCTACATTAATGCCTTATTTGGAACTTTTAATGGGTAATTTTTTATATATTGGTTTATGATGGTCACAAACTCGTTAAATTGTGACAAACTAAGAAAAAGCAAATTACCTGTTATTCATCTAGGGCTTTATGGTCAATCACCATTATTTCATTATTCTGTGTGTTTTTTTTAACCAAAGTGAAATTCACATGACCATTTAAAATTCATCATTTTAAAGCGTGCAGTTCAATGGCATTCAGTACGTTCACAGTGTTGTGCAATGACCACCATTATCTAGTTGCAAAACATTTTCATCCCCCCCAAAGGAGACCCCATACTTACTAAGCAGTCATTCCCTCCTCCTTCCAGTCCTCTAGCGACCAGTAATCTACTCTCTGTCTCCATGGATTTACCTATTCAGGATATTTCATATAAATGGGATCATATAGTATGTGACCTTTTGTGTCTGGCTTCTTTCACTTAGCGTAATATTTTTTAGTTTAATCCACATTGTAGTGTGTATCAGTACTTTGTTCGTTCTAATGGCTGAAAATATTCCCTTGAGTGGATACCACTTTGTGTTTATCCATTTATCTCTTGATGAACATTTGGGTTTTTTCCACTTTTTGGCTATTGTGAATAGTGCTGCCGTTATGAACGTTAGTGCCTAAGTATTTGTTTAAATATCCCTTTTCAATTCTTTTGGGTATATACCTAGGAACAGAATTACTGTTTGGGTTTTGTTTTAATTCATAGCAAGATTCCCTTCCAGTAGTAGTAAGACAAGGAAAATTAGGAATATTTTATATTTGAAAGAGGCCTAAATGAATCTGGAGTCCTTAATTTTGGTTTCCCTTAAACTTTCTGTAAGACTAACCTCAGTGAAATATTTTGTCATTAATCACATTAATATATTCATTTTGTAAGTGATGACTAGTACTTAATTTAAAATTAACCTTCGTTTCAAAGTGACCAGGTTTGCAGTGCCTAGCAAGACACTGTCAGTCATGGCCGTGTGACCTTTGGTAGATGACAATATATATATATATTTTTGGTGACAATATTTTTTGAGCCTCATTTTCCTCATCTGTTCAGTGGGGATCATAGGAGCTAACTACTACATAGGATTACCGTGCATTCCCCTCTCTTTCTTAATGTAGAAAGCTTTACATTGGGGTTAATCCACAATTTAATAGTTTTTTCAAGGGCCATATGATATGTTTATCACAAATTTGGTAACTTAGAAAAATAATTTGAAAAGTCTATACAACTATAGTTATTAAATGACTTGTAAACTATGTTCATGTTATGTTCATATTTTGCTATATTTAATCTTCTAGTTTTTTAGACCTCTTGGGAGGTCTCAGACTGCAATAACTAATGCTAAGGCAGCTTTTTGACATCCTTGGGTCAAGCTAATATTTTAAGGGAAAGAATTCCTGCATTTTTCAAAGAACTGGGGTTGCCGCAGAAATAAATTCCAATGATCAAGTGTCCAACCTGGCTGTTTAATGAAATCTAATAATTTAAAACAATTTCTCTTTCAGTGTTTTGCTTTGTTTTTATCCTGTGAGTGTTAAGTTAGGTAGAGGAAGAAATCAAGCAGTAGAATGAGTTGTTTCCAGGAACGAGTTGGAGTTGGGACAGATGGGTTGTTAACTTTGGTCGATAGGCCTTTTATTGAAGACACTCAGCCAAATAATGGTCATCTTAGGCAAAATAAAAGACTGTGCAAATCCACCATTGGAATAGTATCTTATTACAGTGACCGGTGGATAGTTTGAAATTATTACAGAAAAAATAAACCCAGACCATTTTGCCTAGAGCTTTTCAATCACTTTCCTGTCCACTTTTTTTTCTTGTCTTTTCATTACTAAGACCAAAGAACACTCTTCTTTGCCTCTCAAATTGTTTTTCAGCATTAATATGTAAATTAAAACTGTCAGCACTCCCACAGACCCCCGTGAACAAGCTGTATAATTGCTTCCAGTCTGTGTGGCCCTGGAATTGAAAAGATTTAGAAACTGGGGAAACTAGTACTTAATATTTTCATTAAGTTGCAAAAAGCAGGTTAGAAATATGGCTCTACTAGATATCACCCTAGAATATGGCCTTTTGACATCCTCACTCATTTTCTTTTTGAAAGCCCCTCTCCCTGCTCACACTAATAGCAAGGTGGAAAGACTGTAATGCTGAAAGGGCCTCAAACACAAGGGGTTAGTGACATTCTTAAGAGCTTACAATGCAAAATCCATGCTGTTCCAAGCAGAGGACCAGGAAAGTTGAGTGGTTTGAGGCTGTCAGTTGGTAGCTTCCTAACGCTTGGTTGTTTTCCTCTGAGAGCATCACATTCCTTACAGCCTCAGACAATGGACTACGATTAAAAATAAACAAGTAGGGCTTCCCTGGTGGTTCCCTGGTGGCGCAGTGGTTGAGAGTCCGCCTGCCGATGCAGGGGACACGGGTTCATACCCTGGTCCGGGAGGATACCACATGCTGAGGAGCGGCTGGGCCTGTGAGCCATGGCCGCTGAGCCTGCGTGTCGGGAGAGGCCACAACAGTGAGAGGCCCGTGTACCGCAAAATAAAATAAACAAGTAAAAAATATTTTCTATAAAGGAGGTCAAGGAGAACCACCAATTTCCTTTTGAGTCAAGAAAGAAGACAGGGACTTCCCTGGTGGTGCAGTGGTTAAGAATCCACCTGCCAATGCAGGGGACACGGGTTTGAGCCCTGGTCCAGGAAGATCCCACATGCGGAGCAACTAAGCCCGTGCGCCACAACTACTGAGCCTGAGCTCTAGAGCCCACGAGCCACAACTACTGAGCCTGCGTGCCACAACTACTGAAGCCCGTGCACTTAGAGCCTGTTCTCCGCAACAAGAGAAGCCACTGCAATGGGAAGCCCGCACACCACAAAGAAGAGTAGCCCCCACTTGCTGCAACTAGAGAAAGCCTGTGCGCAGCAATGGAGACCCAACGCAGCCAAAAATTAATTAATTAAAAAACAAAAAGAGGAAGATAATGCTAGTAAGAGTCTTTTCTAAGATTATGCATCAGTCACAGGTCCTCTGTCCTCAGCTTCTGGCAACTGTGACTGAACTTCTGAAGCCTTCCCACAAGAACCTCTGATTTTGTGTTTCAGTCATAATTTCAATACCTGGTTTAAGAGTTTAAGTTATTGTAATTATGTCTGTTCATTCTAAAATGTCTTAGTTCAAGTACTATTTTTTGGTTGCTGCTAAATTGTCATATATATAAGAAGAGTTCAGTGATTTTTTTGGCTTGTATGAAAACCTGATTCTTTTAGGCCTGGCCTTATTCCTGCAATACTCATAAACCAGGCAGGCCAAGTTGAAAACTGAGGCAGTGACCCTCGATGATAATTTAAAAAATAGGTAATCTAGGTAAAAGTAAATATTTGGCCTGGATTAGGTTGTAAGTGATTGTCTTAATCCTATGGTTGACCATGTTCTTAGAAAATGTGGTGTTTATTCATCTTTAAAAAAAAATTTTTTTTTTCGGCCACGCCACTCGGCATGCAGGATTTTAGTTCCCTGTCCAGGGATCAAATGCATGCCCCCCTGCAGTGGAAGTGCCGAGTCCTAACCACTGGACCACCATGGAAGTCCCTTAAAAAAATTTTTTTTTAACTTAGCACCTCAAATTTTACGTCACGTTTATTCTAGGTCTTGGTAAATTATACCTTAGATTTGGTTTTTAAAGCTCTGAGCTTGTAAATCAACTATACTTCAATAAAAATAAATAAAAATTTTTAAAAAAGATAGCAGCCTGTAGGAGGCAATAAATCTGGCACCCTATATCAATGCTTGGAAGAGAGTCACCCACCGATCAGGAAAGTCCACTTTAAATTCATAGAAGCAAGAAATAAACTTCCATTGTGTTTGAACCACCAAAACAAACAAGACCTCTGAGCTTATACTCATTTATTTAAATATTTTGTTTCATATTTACTCAGGAGAGGAGCATTTGTAATTTTCGAGCAAACAGGCAAAATCTCAGCCCCTTAGCCTCAGCCTCGTGGCATTTCTTTTCATCCTGTCTTCCAGAACTATGAGTGGTTTATTCCTCTGCAAGAAAATACCATGAGCAAGAGTCCAAATAAAAGAGTACGTGAGACATACCTAAATCTACTTTCCATTCTCAGGAAGGAAAATGTGAACTCTGTCTTTAACTTGTGAGCCTGGAGCAGAAATGAGGGATGTGAGTGTGTGCTCATTCATGTGTGTGCCTCTCTTCTGGGAACCTGACTGCTCCCACAGTACTCTTACGACCTCCCACGGTGCTGCTCTTGCCAGAGAGGGAAGTTGATTGTGCCAGGTTAATTTTGTTACAATGAAGGCACTGGACAAATTGTGTACACTAGACCCTTTTACTTTGAAAAACTCAAAATGTGCTTTCCCTGGTGGGGATTAGGTCTTGCAAATGAAGAGAATGGGTTTTAGAAAAATCTTAACAACAATTACTGTGTGGAAGCAAGGAAAGCTTCTGTCTGCTACCTCTTCTGATTGTGATGTCATTTATTCTTTCATCAGGCATTTATTGAGTGCTGAGATACGCCAGACACATTACTTGGCTCTTTTTGGTTAAATTTTCTAAAATGGATATTGAATAGAGTCCTTTTATTAAAAAAATAAGACTCTTAAGTGTTTATATGGTTAATAGAAGTTTAGATATCCAGCTGCATCACCAAGAGGTTTATTTCACAATGATAAAATGTGTTTTAAATAGACCTACCCCTCCCTCCAAATTTGTCACTCCATCATAGTTAGCTGGATCCTTAGAAACATTATTTCAGATGTGTATTCACATATTATAAGGAAGATTACACTGGGAAATAATTCTGATCTGTACAATTTGATCTAAATGATCTCTTTCATCTATAATTTTTTACCTCATTTTAAAATCAATCTTGTAGGAAATTCCCTGGCGGTCCAGTGGTTAGGACTTGGCGCTTTCACTGCTGTGGGCCCGGGTTCAATCTCTGGTCGGGGAATTAAGATCCTTCAAGCCATGCAAAGTGGCAAAAAAATTAAAAAATAAAATCAATATTGTAAAATGCATATCTCACTAAAATACACTTGACCCTTGAACAACACGGGGGTTGGGGGTGCCCACCCTCTGCGCAGTTGAAAATTCATGTACAATTTGACAGCCCTTGGTATCTGCGGTTCCACATCCGTGGATTCAAACAACCACAGGTTGTGTAGTACTGTAGTATGTATTTAGTGAAAGAAATCGGTATAAATTGACCCACACATGCAAACCCATGTTGTTCAAGAGTCATCTGTATTTATGTTATTAAGTCATTTTGGAGAATATTAAATGGAAAGAAAGTGGGAATACTCCTGTAGGGGAGGAAAGATCTCTTTCCTCTTTTTGTGTTCTTAACTGGGACCCCTATAACAGAGGCAGATTAACAAGAGAAAAGCATACACATGTATTCACTGTAAGTGTTATGTGACATGGGAACCTTCATAAGGAAATGAAGACCCAGAGAAACTGTTAAATCTGAGTGCTTGTATGCTAGATTTGATGAAGGGTGGAAAGTCGTGGGAAAATGAGATAGAACAAAGGTGAGCTAAGTGTAAGAAACTGAGGGAAACTTAGCTAGATCTGTTTGTTCCCATTCCTTTCTGTCTCTTCTTTGAAGGTAAGAATGTTCCTTCCTTCCAGGTACTGGGGAGGGCACCTCTCACATGAGGGTTTTATGACCTGCTTCAAGGGAAGGTCGAAAGTCCTTACTACTCATGCCATTTCTCAAGTTCCATCAGCTTAAAATAGTCAGTATGCCAAGGTGCCATATCATGGGGTGGTGTGTCCCCTGAACCCTGTCACTACATTTCTAATCCTAATTGTGCCACTCTTTTATACTTAATTTTGGTCTCATTTTGTCAAGTCACCTTCCAAATATTCATGTAGATATTTTGTGAAGAATAGTTATTAAATGGTTAAATGGCTTTGAAACTACAGTGTAAGGAACTGTACAAAATTAAATAATGCCACTTTCATTAAAATACTTAAAATCTTAAAATATACATTTTAAGAATACTAAATAAAATAGAGGCGTTGTGTTTGGTTTGACAAAGGGAAGCTTGTGTTCATATCTAGATATTTGAAATAACAGGAAATTAAGATCATAAAATATATTAACTAGGAGTACCTAATGTGGGGAAAAGCCTACAATTCTGTTTCTCCTGTCTTTTCGTTTCCTGGATGTGAGATTAATTTACTTTTAAATTTCCTTTAATGACATAACTTGTGCTAAAGAGATCTTATAATAACCCAAGACATCCTAGTGAAAGGATGTTATTGGGTTTGTGGGAATTTGTGTGTTAATATTACAGTCTGTCTCAGCAGGGTGTCATTAGCAGCAGAAATGGAAGGCAAATTAAAACTAGTCCTTTTATCTTTTCCAGACACTGCAGCCCCTTTAGCATGCTGTTTCTATATGTCTTCTCTGAAAAGAAATTAAATGGAAATTGCGTGCTCAAAGTTGTTTTAAAGTCACAAGTGTCACCTGTATGCTTGCTTAAGGACTCCCTGCCTCCTCTTCTCTGTGAGCATGTCTTCTGCTTTCCTGAGAAAGCTTTTCTACTTATTAGTAAAATAAGTGTCCCTTTCTGTTCTGTCTGTACTTAGCCACCAATTAGTAAGATGGGTAGAAATGCTCCCATGCTGAGCATCCTGCTGGGGGCATGGAAGAGGCTGACACTACTTCATGATGTGAGCTATATGAGTGCCTTTTTATCTCCCAGGAGAGGTTCTCAATAGGTTTGGTCTGCCCCCTGGAGCCTGTAGCTATTTTAGTCTAACTACTCATTAAAGTCAATCTAAGATATTGCTAAAGCCTTTGGATTCTTCAAGTGCATTGCCTCCACTCGAATTCAGCTAAAAATAGTTCACTTTCACTCCCCAGAGCTGCTTCCAAGTTACATGAACTCTCCCCTCAGCCTCACACTCCACCAAAAATATTGATGTCCACAGCAAGACTAGCTTCTTATTAAAGACCCAGGACTATGGCTGTGAATGCATTCCTAACTGCAAGAATGGAAGAAAAGGATGAATCCCAGTTAAAGCTAAGCCCAAGAATGTGAGATAAATCAGAACTTTGGGGGGGGGGGAAACGGATTTGTTTTCCTCCCAAATAATAAATTTTTTAAAAAAGAAAAGAAAAATAAATGCAAAAAACCCTACCCCCCCAAACAATAAATTAAATCTAAAAATTGATGAGAGTACATAGCACTGTGCCAGACTCATGCATCATAAATTGAATGCCTGCTGTGCCATTCTAAGCTGATAATTCTAAGCTGATAATATTATACAGTTTTATATTCTGTCCGGTAAAGGCTTTGGGAAAGTTAAAGCAATTGTTTGGGGGCTAAAGCAAGGTGGGTTAGGACGAAGAAAGCAACAGACTACCATGTATTTATTCTCCATCAAGAATGGAAAATGCCTTGATGATAGCTGCTTTGACATATTGGAGTATTACTCAACAATTATTTATTCAGACCTTCCTCCCTTGAGGTGGAATATACTTCCTTATCCCGCTGTTTGGGGCCTGGCAATTAGACTGAATTTGACAAATGGGCTGTTTATGGATATGACTCCTGGAGAGGTCTGCAATGTGCTTCCACAGTTTGTCTTGGTACTCTTGCTCTGCCGTTCATCATAAGAGGAATGTGCCCTTTGTGGCCTCTGGTTCAAGGAGAATGAGGACACATGGAGCAGACTTAATCCCAATCTACAGCTAAACCCTGTTGATCCCGGCCTGACCCAGCAGAGTCACAGTCAACCCACAGCCTGAAGTCTACCCACACCAGGCAATTTGCAGACCCCTGAACAAAAACCACAAATACTTGTTAAGCCACTGAGTTTCGAGGTGGTTTTTTTATGCAGCAGTCACTTGCTAATACGCCGTTCTTATCCCACTTTAGTTCATTCTCCTTGCAAAAGCCATAGTCATCTATTTAAATACAAATCCAACGATGTCATATCCTTGTTTAAACCTTTTGGTGGTTCTCATTACTTTTGGGGATAAATACTGAATGTTTAGCATGACCTATGAAGTCCTGTATGATAGGGGCCTGACCTCTTTCCCCATCACTCTGCACTCCAGCCACCCGGCCTTCTCTCACAGTAGTTTGATCTCACCATCCTCTCTTGCTTCCTCATGGCCTTTTTATGGGCTGGTCCCACTGTGTGCTATCCTCTTCTCCCCACTCTTTGCTTAGTTAACTCCTACTTATACCTCAAGTGTGAGCTTAAATATTATTTTCCCAGGGAAACTCTCCCTGACCCTAATGCAAGGTTAGGTTCCCAATTATATGGTTTCAGAGCCCATTGTGTTTCAGCTTTTGGCACTTAACTATAATTGCAATGAATTATTCAGGTGTATAATTCATTGGTGTATGTCTTATGCATCATGAGGGCAAGGACAGTATGTGTCTGATTTGCTGCTTTATCCCCTGCCTCGCACAATGACATGCGATTGGCTAAAGAGACTATGCTTGAACAAAAGCCAGGGGATACATAATAGTTCACGTGTGAAACGTTGATGAAGTTCTGAATCAGTTCAAATGAAAGGTCCCGTAAGAACTTAGAGGAAGGTAGTGTGAATATTGGAACAAGGTCAGAAAAAGACACCTGCAAAGAAAACACAGTCTCTTGTTAGTCACAGAGCCAGGTTAGTTACAGTAATAATGAGCGTTAGATCTCTAAATGTTATTGAATTAGAAATGAAAACTCCGATTGTAAGAGGAAATGTCATTAGCTGCCAGGGGATTGACAATTTGGAAAGGTTGCACTGTAGAACTACCAGTTAGTTTCAAACAAGTGGAGATTGTCCAAGAATTTAAAAGTAAGATCAAACTGTGCCTTTTTTGAGCTCTTAACTTTTTAAAATAGTGTCACAGCTTATGTAATAGGAAGAAACCGTTGTAGGTATCCTGATATATGCAAAGAAAAAGTAAAACCTACCAGGAATGACACGACGTTTGTAATTTGAAGTGAAAATCTCATGAAGGTTTTAGTACAAAGCACAAAGGAAAGAAAATCAAGGATGGAGCTTCAAGCGTTAGACTTCCAGTGCCCTTAGTGTGTATGAGCAAGAAAGATGCATCTCGAGGGGAGACTTGGGACTCACAACCTCAGGGTTCACTGGAGCCTACGAAGACCTGGCTGAGCCTCGTCCTGTCACTCCCTGGCCTGCACATGCCATCACAGAGGGCAGCCTGTGGAAGCCATTTCATTTTCATATTACAGTTTTTCAGCAATGTATACAAATGTAGCCTAAGTTGCGTTTTTTCTTTTTAAGGGAAAAAAGTGGTAGAGGATTTAAAAAAATTCCTTAGCTGTTAAGTATCTTGGTCTATTTCCTTTGGCTCTATAGCTTGAGTGAATTAAAATGATTTCGACAGAGGATTCTAGAGTGCAGCTTCTTTTATTTTCCTTTTGCCGCCTGTGTTGACTCTCATGTTCTTTGCTTAAATAATTAATAATCATTAGTATCTGTTAAGCAGCGTGTGGGAGAAGAGTGGATAATCTGGGATCCCAGGACATTTGCACTATGCCTGTCCCCTTTGCATAAGCTTTCATGTGAGGCTCTTCATTAGCTGGCACCAGGGTGTAGATTTGCTGCCCTCAGCCTGTACTGTTTATTAACTATAAAAAAAGAGCCCCATCTGATTCACAACCAGCTGGGGGCAAGTACTGCTGATGGGAAGTAATTTCCTAGAAGAGCAGTAATGAAGAAAGTGAGGGGAGCGGTGTGTGCAGAAAACAAAGCCACAAAGTTCATTTAGATTGAGCAACCTCTGCTGGACCAAAATGCAAAATCTAAGCGTCTGTCACATCACTGCAAAGCCCGACCTCAGTCTTACAAATAGCAAGTAGCTAAACATATAGATGTGGAACAGGAGGGTTTATACTCTCAGGTAGGTTTGAAAATTTCTACTCTTAGAACAGTGAAGGGTAGGAGAAAAGCTACAAATATTTAATAACAGGCAAAGCTACAAATATTTAATAACAAATATTTAATAACAGGGCCTGTTATTAAAGGAAGGAATTGCTTGTCAGGAATGGTCTTTTCAGTCTCACCTAAATACACTGGTAACATTTCAATATCTACAGATATAAAATGCATTCGTTTGTGCAGGGGGGAAAGATAGCTGTTCTGTCATTTATTACCGGAGAGTAGAGACTCTTTGCTTTTAGGGATGGTAATTTTTTATGCTTAATTAGACGATAACCAGCTGGAAATAAAAAGGTGATACTGTGCTTAAAGACTAATAGGCTGAATATTTGGATCCAAATTGAGGCCTTATGTTGGTTTGTCTTTACTAGGTGAACATTTCAGGCTCAGAAAGTACACTTATTAGGCATGTTGGTGGGGCTTCCCTGGTGGCGCAGTGGTTAAGAATCCGCCTGCCAAGGCAGGGGACACGGGGTTCGAGCTCTGGTCTGGGAAGATCCCACATGCTGCGGAACAACTAAACCCATGCACCACAA